>NW_028263386.1:0-300000 GCF_051168715.1 Poecilia mexicana | reverse complement strand
CGTTCACAGAGCCGCTCATACACCTTTTCCTCAGCTTCTCCTTGCAGCACCGTGTGTTGTGAGTGTGTGGATGTCTGCATGTTCACATTCATGCCATCAGGTTTCACAGTCAACCTTTTGGGTCCCCTGCAACCTCTAGAAAGGTGTCCCAATTGTCCACACTTAAAACAATGTTCACATTGATCACTTATGTTGTGCTCTTCACATCCTTTGCATGTGAAGAGCACATGCAAAGGTTTTGCTTGATTTTCTTGATTTCAGTGATTTCTTCCCAGAGCAGCCTTACTGTTTCACATAGCTCTGACGCCCTTGAACTGATGGGTGTTGATGTTTTACGGTTTTTTTCCTTCACCACTTCAGCTGACTGTTCTTGGAAACTGGCATTAGATGCAGCTAGGCCTGTCATGATAACAAATTTTGGTGAGCGATTAATTGTCTAAAAAATTATTGTGATAAACGATAATATTGTTTCAAGACCTTTTGACACTGATTTAATGGAAATGACTAATAATGCAGCGATTTCCTGTGCACTTTATTTCCAAAAGAACACATAACACTGGAGCTGATCAACTAAACTAACAAAACAACCAAAACAAAAATAAAATGGATTCTCAGCCTCCATTAACAAAAAATTTTCTTGAATAGAAACTAAACAACATGAAGCCAAAGTGGAAATAAATACTGGATTCAACCAAAAGAGAGCAGATTATGAAGTCTGTATTGCCCTTCAGTAATCTCTAGATTTAAATAGAGAAAACGGGCCATCCGGCCACCTGATGCAGTAGTTCATGCTACACCATTTTTTGTCCCTATTTTCCTCTTACAACAATCTTAGATCGTTGGCCGATCTAAGATTGTCGCTGCTGATTTCCTAACCGATCATCCTGCAGTGTGATGTAGATCGTCGATCTAAATCAGGGGTTTTCCCCGACCGGGAGCTTAACGCTGAATGTGACAGGTAGCCAATCAGAAAGCCGGATTCTCCTCCTGCTTTCTGAGGGGAAATTACGGAGGGGAATCCCAAACAGCTGACACTGCGCGACACGAAGTCCAGCATCGGAGATGATATGTAGAAACAACATCAACATTTCGTGCAAAGATTATAGAAATGATGAGAGGAGTTGGAGCCAAATTGGTACCGCAGCTGATGAACCCGGTAAGTTTCCAGCTGCTCTTCGTTAACGTGACATCAATAGGTTATAATGATTTTCATTCAGTCAGGACTTTACGCTGACTCTAGCCACATGCATCACAGGTAGATTCTAGTAGAGTATTGATTAATGCCTGGTATTAAAATCAGCTAACTGGACTTGTAGCCATTATTTTGTGCCCATTGCTGGACACCACACGGCTGAACCCTATGAACCGTTATCCTAGGATTTCTGTCGGCTGATGTGTCTCAGGTTTAGAAAATGGGCCGACAGCTGGTGTAGTGTGAGCTGGACATTAGACTAAGAGCTGAGCCTCTTTTCATTCAGAGTCATCAACAGGAAGAGACGATAATTAAAATGAGGTCGGTAGGTTTAATTTATCGTGCGATTAATTGATTTACCGTTTATCGCGACAGGCCTAGATGCAGCCTGGTTTTGCTGTCTGAACTGCATTTCTGTTTGTAGCTCGTTGACTTTAGGAGTTTTCGTGTAGCTTTTCCTCTGGACTGTCGTTCTGAATCCACACTTGCAGTCTCATTCATCTTTTCAATAAGAGTCTCATCTGTCTCAGCTTGATCATCAAGGTAAGACTTCAGCTGAAGCTTTGTTGTCACTCAATAGTCCAGTTCTGACTCACCTCAGGAATTTCCTCTGAATGAAGTCGGCGCTGTACTGCTCATCTGCATCTACTTCTCTTGAAGCAAGCAGCAGCCTCTCTTTCAGTTCAGTTGCCCTGAAGAGGAAATTTTGGGGGGATTCCCGACTGTCCTGTGTGATATTTATCAGTCTTTGGTAGATATCAATAGAACTATCCTCTTTAAAATTGCTTTCAGCTGGGGCGGGGTCAGACCACATTTAATTTCAAGCATGTCACGAATGCTTAAACCAGGGCTCATTGCTTTTATTACAGCTTCTATTACTTCAACATCGCTATGTCCTTTACTCAGGCCTCTCTCAATCTGATGCATTAAGTTTGTGTATGAGCCTGTCTTTCTGACCTTTCTCCCCTATCTGACCACATATTTTAAATTCCCTCTGTATGGTCACTTCTGGAAGCCTATTTGCTGTGGTTGGCATTTCAGTCACTGTTCTCTGAGGCTTATCATTTATACGTTCATTTAGCCTCCCAACTTCCTCTTGCAATGTTTGGTTGTTAAGGTGGAGCTGTGAGTATTTTTCTGCTAAGTCCATTTGTTCCGTTACAGCCTTTGGTGCTTTGTGATGTGTTGCACGTTGCCTCCTCTTCAGCAGAAACTTCAAAATGTTTTGATATCTGTTCAATTGATTTGAACATTCTCTGAAGAAAGCGTCTCACCGCCTCCTCTTCATCGTTAATCACAGCATCAATGGACTCTGTTATTAATCATATTAACGCTCACCTCGTTACAGAATGTCCGCCTTGGATTTTAGCTTCTGCACACACCTCTGAGCTGATCCAACTGCAAGAGCCATAGCTGCTGAGAGACGGTCTCTGCCAACTCCTCCATGTCAGTCGCGCGCAGTGAAGGCGTGCTCCCGCCACTGCTTGCTCCGGTTAGCATCCCTCCAAGAAAGTCCCGCGACGAAGCATTAATAATATTTTGTTGCCCACTCGAACAAAAGTGGTGTCGAGACAGGCGGAGGTTGTAAATTTCCTTTACTTCCCTTTTTTCTGAACATACATAGCTGCTGTATTCACCATCATCATCATCATCTTCTTCGAAAACTTAGGAGCCTTAGGTATGAATACGTATACACCTCATGGAGCGGGTCAGAGGTCATGGAGCGGGTCAGAGGTCATGGAGCGGGTCAGAGGTCATGGAGCGGGTCAGAGGTCATGGAGCGGGTCATAGGTCATGGAGCGGGTCAGAGGTCATGGAGCGGGTCAGAGGTCATGGAGCGGGTCATAGGTCATGGAGCGGGTCATAGGTCATGGAGCGGGTCATAGGTCATGGAGCGGGTCAGAGGTCATGGAGCGGGACAGAGGTCATGGAGCGGGTCATAGGTCATGGGGCGGGTCGGCCCGTTGCTGCGATACGTCACAGCGTCCGCCATATTGAATGTGGAATATGTCCCAGTAAGCTAATACAGGTAAATGGACCGAACTTCACAAAGTGCCGTTCTACAAAGTATTTTAAATTAATTCCTGTCATTGACACATTTTCTCACACATTAATATATTTGGTAATCAGAGAAATGACTAAAGAGAGTTTCTAACTTCTGATGTGATTATTTAATGTTTTGGGGCATTTCTGAATAAAGAGCTCAATGTTTTATTTGGTAGAAATGATTCTGATCATTTTTATATTAACATTGATGAACAGACATTTTTACAGTGTTTAAAGGACATATTTACATAATTCCATAATTTAATCTACATTTAAGATGCATTAATACACTGATACTTCAGATTGAGATATTTACACAAAAAGTGAAAGAATAAAACATTTATTTATTATACTGGGAACACTGGTCACAGGCTTCAGTCTGCTGGTCTCACTGGGAGAACTCAATGACTTCTGAGACGTCCTGGTTCACAGGCTGAAGCCAAGGATAAAAGAGAAATTATCCAAAATAGAAACTACATATATGTTTCCTTGACATTCATAACAAGCCATTTCCAGCATGTTGGGCTCTGACTCGTAGCATCTTTATAGCTAAATACCGACATGGAGAAGCTGAGCTGGAAACAGACTGAAGAGCAGCAGCTCCAGCTCTGATCCTGACTGATCTTTCCTCACTAAATCCTCTGGTTTCTAATGAACTTCTCCTCTAACAGCGGTTTCTCATCAGCTCTCATTAGAAAACAGTGTGAAAACGTTAGCTGCTAAGCTAACAATCAGCGGCTACTTTGGGCCAATTTAGCTACATAGGAAATATTTCTCGGTTGTTTAGAAGCGAATTTCTGGCTGCAAAGTAATTCTGATCTTTCATCCTTACCACAGTTTCAACAGGTTGGCCATCGAGTGAAACTGGAATCACTTTCAGTTCTTGTTTATCACATTTAATTAGCTCTACTTCCTTAAGAAAATGAAAAGGTATGTTCTTTTGTGAGGAAATTTATATTTTATGGTGCCAGTAATGCCGAAATTAATAGTAAAATAATAAAGACTTTGTGGTATTCTGATTTAGTAATGTAATTAGATTAGTTGTGTTACCACCCCCACGCCACTAGAGGCAGTAGCAGGCCCCGAAAAGATGCGACTAAGAAACGGATTTAGAAGTTCACCGAAAGGGGCGTTTTCCCAGTCAGGAAACCCGTTTCAAAGCTTCGCTGACTTTTAGCATCGTTTAAAATACAAAACCCAGCCGTGGCGGATGGAGGATAACTCGGCCCGTGTTTGGATGTACTCACCGCTTGGAGCTGGCTTTCAAAACACGATCTGGAGAAGAATTGTTTCTGATGTTTGTAAAGATGCTCCGATGTTTAAAATTAACATCCACATTCCCTGCTTCTTGCTCAGTCCAGTAAGCTCACAGTTTTTACCCAAAGCGCAGGATCAGTACTGGGATTATCCGCGGTCATCGCTGTGACCAGTGAAGAAGTTCGCCCTTCCTGTAACTCCTCAGGCACCGGATCAGACCCAGATCCAGGTTCTGGTGGGACAGTAGAGCCGCTGTTAGCAAGGCTAACGTCTTGAGAAGCGGAGAGGGACGATGGTTAATTCTGTCCGCCATCGTGAGAATAGGGTACGAAGCGTCCAATGTGGACCAATAATAATCATGTTGGACGTTTGCCAGAACAAATCAGGCATTTTTTCAACAGCACCGCCAAAATCCTCTTAGCCAGTGATAAAGTTAAGGCATTCTGACCTTATTCATTCACAGAAATCTTTTGGGACCCTCAAAGCGCAGGGGCCCCGGGCTGCAGCCCCGGTAAGCCCAGGCTAAAATCTGGGCTTGCAGATGGTGAAGAGAAGCGGTCCTAGGACAGATCCCTGGGGAACACCTGAAACCAGAGGAGGATAGATGGATTTGAATGATTTAAGTTGGATGAACTGAGAGAGATGTGACTGAATCCAAGGGAGGGAGTTTGTTTTCATGCTGCATAGAGCAGGAAGCTACACTCACCACTACCTTCACTTATTGATCTGGAAATGATTAGATGCTTAGCATTGTTATTTTAATGAGCTTATGTGACGCTTAGCCATCATGTTAGTCTGGAGCCCTTAAGCCATTAGTCAGATGTCTTCCAGGTAATATATGACATTGTTTGGGTTAAAACAGCATTCATAACAAAGGATTTCTGCCTGATGTCGCATGATGTTGTCTGATGCTGCCAGATGCCGCGTGGGCCTGTGCTGCGTTGATGTCAATGAGGAATGTGTAAACTTGCAACTTAATGACAAAAACCAAAATAAGCTAAAAGCCAGTAAAGCCGTATCCACCTTATTCCTACGCCCCATGATGCTTTGTGTGAATTATGGGTGTGACTTCCGCCGCAAGCCGGAACTGCCATTGGTTTGCATGTTACCCTAACGCTAACCGGCTTTCGTCGGAGCTTTTAGGCTATAAAATATGTGGTAACACCAGCGATCAAACCTTAAATGTGACTATTGGTTTACCGCAACCTACAGCTGTTGCGGGGAGGGATGACAACTTGAAGAAATGGCTGCATTTCTTCAAGTCGCACTAGCATATGTAGCTACCTGCACTAGCATATGTAGCTACCTGCACTAGCATATGTAGCTACCTCCATTAGCATATGTAGCTACCTGCACTAGCATATGTAGCTACCTGCATTAGCATATGTAGCTACCTGCACTAGCATATGTAGCTACCTCCATTAGCATATGTAGCTACCTGCACTAGCATATGTAGCTACCTGCATTAGCATATGTAGCTACCTGCACTAGCATATGTAGCTACCTGCACTAGCACATGTAGCTACCTGCACTAGCATATGTAGCTACCTGCACTAGCATATGTAGCTACCTGCACTAGCACATGTAGCTACCTGCACTAGCATATGTAGCTACCTGCACTAGCATATGTAGCTACCTGCATGTAGCTACTTCACTGACTCGGTTGCTTCAGATGCAGATGTGGGTTATCTTGAACTTGCTGCAACCACGAACTAAATGTGGTCTGATTATTAGGGAACATCTAATAATCAGTAACGACAGTTCCCTGAGCTCCACAAGGGCGTCTTACGACACTTTCCAGTGGCAAGTTTCTCTCAATAACAGGTTGATGTGTGGTTCGGTTCGGTTCGGTTCTAGTCCAGTGGGGAGATCCAGTGATGCGCAAGATCTGGAGCGCAGCAGCTGCGGTTATTTCTCTGCTGATTTGCAGCAACACTCAGGGAGAACCTCGAGGTTCTGGTTCTGATGGATTACATAAATCCAGATATTTTATTTTGTCTAATAAATAAAATTTCCAGGCCCAATCATAATGATAAAGACTCAGATCATGAACTTTATTATTTTTTAAATTCAAATGAAAAATAAGATTCACGTCACACCGAGCTGATATTGTGTAGTTCTGGTGTTTTATACTGTCGGAACAACTCAGATCTATGACAGATCTCAGATCTTCTCTGCTTTTCTTTATTCCTGTCAGAGAAACGAGCTGCTAGCAGCGATGCTAATTCATTCCGGTACAAAACTTACCGATCTTGTTCCTGTCGCTCCTCTGATTAAACTCACAAATCTGTCCTGAGCAGCTCTCTGACAGCAGACAGTGTCTGTAAACAAGTTTTTACTAAATATTGTATTATAACCGAAAAGAGATGCAGCTTCTATCATGAACATAGATTAGCAAAATAAACCTACAAATTACAATGAAATAATGCTACTTCAGCTAGCCGCCGGAAGGGACACCCATAATCGTTTCCCCAGTCAGGCCCCAGGAATAAGGTGGATAGGTTTTCCCTCCACTCCCCCTGAAGCGGCACGGCTAGGCAGGTAGGAGGCGTTGTCATGCCAACCACCTGTTGGGATTTCAAAATAAAACACATTTAGAAGTTTTATGATATTTAAATGAATTTAAAACGGATTATGGCTAGCATAAGGTTCTTTACATCGTTTTAACATAAATAATGAAACTTGATTCCGACGGTGTGCAGAGGGATGAGAAACATTTTCTGGTCCCGTTCTGCTGGTTCCCCCTGCAGCGGTCCGAAGCATCCGGGTCACTGGACCTCCAGGTTCTCACAGATCCCGCGCGCTCACTGTCTTTCTATGTGGATTCGGAAAAGTGACGATTGGACAAGACGATCCCGTCGTCTGAACGCGGCACCAAGACCACCAGAACCAGAACCGGGTCAAACCAGAACCGGCCCAGCTCAATCTTTTCGCTCTCAGTTTCCTGCTGCTCTGCGTTGATGCTGATGACATCATCAGCAAGCGTTGCTACGGTTACCACGGATTCCGTTTGTGTCGCGCAGTGCTAATGTGGGGCTTTTATTGTGGCGGGGCGCCGCCGTCTCCAGTGTAGAGTTACACTGAATAGATGGGACTCCAGATCTACAGGCCGGCCCGGATATGGGATCGGATCAGAGCCTCTCTAGTGCTGGCTGAGCCTCTGTGATCCGACCGGATCCGGCCTGTTCCGACCCGGCTGTGTGTTCCAGGTGGTGAAGATGTTCTGGTTCTTCCTGGACCGGCCCCGGGTCCAGGACCAGCTGCCTCCCTGTCTGGCCCGGCTGGAGGATCAGGTTCTTTCAGACCTGGACCGGACCGAGCTGGAGTTCTACAGTCAGAAGGAAAAACCCGAGCGGTGGTTCCGGTTCTGCCCGGCCGGTGCCGCCCGACTCTGCTGGAACCGCCAGCTGCGGCGCCGAACCCAGGAGACCCTGAGAAGCTTCAGGACCATCCAGAACCTGTAAGGCCCCGTTAGAACCCCAGGAGTCCAGGACGGGTTCTGCTATGACTCTGTTTCAGGTGTGGGGGCGTGGCCCTGGCGCCGGCGCTGCTGCAGAGGGCGGAGCAGGTGGTGGAGCTGCTGCAGGACTTCAGAACCAGCACCCGGTCCGATTGGAGCGCCGGGCTGGAGGAGGACTGCGATTCCGTCCTGAACCAGAAGCTGGTCCAGATCGACCCGCCGACCCACCTGGAGGTGGCCGGCAGGAAGCAGGTGGGTCAGAACCGCGGCGGACGGAGCAGAGTTCTAACCAGTCCCGTCACAGCAGAGGTCAAGGGTCGAGGAAGGACATCTGAAACTCGACCGTGGAACAAGGAGTCCCTGGATGTGTTGTCGCTCCGCCCATTTTAGCGGCGACGCCTCCTCCTGCGGATTTAACCCACAATGCAATGCGACACCAACAGCACTAAACGGAGGTGAGGACAGAAATGTGTCGCTCTTTTATCGCTGGTCAAAGTCGTTCCAAAATGTTTGTAGGCCTGAAAGTCGACCTCATAGCTCCAGCTGCCATAGACACGAATACGTAGAGGGTCATAGGTCATGGAGCGGGTCATAGGTCATGGAGCAGGTCATGGGGCGGGTCATAGGTCATGGGGCGGGTCAGAGGTCATGGAGCGGGTCATAGGTCATGGAGCGGGTCATAGGTCATGGGGCGGGTCAGAGGTCATGGGGCGGGTCAGAGGTCATGGGGCGGGTCATAGGTCATGGGGCGGGTCAGAGGTCATGGGGCGGGTCAGAGGTCATGGAGCGGGTCATAGGTCATGGGGCGGGTCAGAGGTCATGGAGCGGGTCATAGGTCATGGGGCGGGTCAGAGGTCATGGAGCGGGTCATAGGTCATGGGGCGGGTCATAGGTCATGGGGCGGGTCAGAGGTCATGGGGCGGGTCAGAGGTCATGGAGCGGGTCATAGGTCATGGGGCGGGTCGGCCCGTTGCTGCGATACGTCACAGCGTCCGCCATATTGAATGTGGAATATGTCCCAGTAAGCTAATACAGGTAAATGGACCGAACTTCACAAAGTGCCGTTCTACAAAGTATTTTAAGTTAATTCCTGTCATTGACACATTTTCTCACACATTAATATATTTGGTAATCAGAGAAATGACTAAAGAGAGTTTCTAACTTCTGATGTGATTATTTAATGTTTTGGGGCATTTCTGAATAAAGAGCTCAATGTTTTATTTGGTAGAAATGATTCTGATCATTTTTATATTAACATTGATGAACAGACATTTTTACAGTGTTTAAAGAACATATTTACATAATTCCATAGTTTAATCTACATTTAACGTTTCAAGGCAACAAATTATTTTCTTGTATTTATTTTTATACATTATTGAGAAATGAGTTGATTTATAAATCAGTCACTGTCAAACATTAAACTACATATTTTTCTTACTTTTTTCCAGAGAAAAATATTTATTACAGGACGTCAACTAGCAAAGAGTGAAAATAATTCTAACAGAGTAAATTATTTTTATTTCATTACATAAGCTGCATTAATACACTAAATATTGAGATATTTACACAAAAAGTGAAAGAATAAAACATTTATTTATTATACTGGGAGCACTGGTCACAGGCTTCAGTCTGCTGGTCTCACTGGGAGAACTCAATGACTTCTGAGACGTCCTGGTTCACAGGCTGAAGCCAAGGATAAAAGAGAAATTATCCAAAATAGAAACTACATATATGTTTCCTTGACATTCATAAAAAGCCATTTCCAGCATGTTGGGCTCTGACTCGTAGCATCTTTATAGCTAAATACCGACATGGCCCCCTAACCACTCAGTTCATGTTTTAATATTTGCTCCGTGTTTCTGGTGCAGCCTTGCTACCCGCTGCCGGTTTTCTGTTTGCAGCCATTGGAATTGAGACATTAAGGGTTTAAATTTGCGGTCAGTAGCTGTAAGTAGCAGAATATGAAATAAATATTTTTCCCTGCCCTAACCTTATATTTATTTAGTTAGTATAGATATTTTATAAATTGTCAAAACAATGTTTCCTTTCAATACCAGTTACTTTTATCGCTAGCTAGCAATTTGTGATCTTGTAAATTTATTGTAGAGAAAATATTTTAATGCAATGCCTCTTAATGATCAGAGAACTATTAATTTCCTTCTATGTCAAAAATACACATTTCCCTCAGATTACCATTTCATGCATGACAGTGAACTCTTATTTTTTCATTGTTTTCTGCAGGCGGCTCTTCAGGTGAACAGGCTGCAGCTCCTCATCCTGCTTCTCACCTTAAACTAATTATGGGAATATTTGCTTTGGATTAGACCATCTCCGTATCAATTTCCTGGAGTTATTGGCTGATTATCTGCTCGACTATTCTAATAAAGACATTCCTACAAAAATATTTTGTCTTTTTCTACACTGGTATCTTACAAGCAGTGACTTCAGACCACCTTTTTCAGTAACAAGTAATCTAACACGTTACTATTTCAAGTCCAGTAGACAGATTGAAGTTACTAACCCAAATCACTTTGCGTCGCCGTTTCTCTGCTGATCGCCGTGACAGAAATGTTAACGGAGGGAGGAGAGAGATGTGCGTTTTGTTGCTGGAAAACCAGGAACTATTTTCAGTTTCTGTCGCCAAGTCTGATGTTATAAGGGACTTTGGGATAGTTTTTTTCTAAAGTTGCTTGCAAATTTAAGGAGTCGCGGGTTGCAGTTTTTGGGCTCGTTTCTGAAGGTGAAGTTGTTCATTTGGGCTCAGAAATGAGCAGAAACTCATAATAAACTCCAGAATGTGTCTGACATCCAGGTAGTTCCAGTCAGGCCTTCCAGGTCCATCATTTCCCGGTTGATCCTCCCGCTGCGTCTTTGTTAATGTCAAGTTAATATATTTGCTCTGAACGACGTTGTGTTTCGCTCCAACAAACTAATATGAAGAGAGCAATAAACGCGAAAACAGCCACAAATGAACGAGTCCGTAACTAAACGCCATTATAATCATTAATATTAAGATAAGTGTTATGACTGATTGTCTTATTACAATCAGTCATAAAAACTTAATCTGAAGTGTTTCTGACTTTTTAAAATTCACGAGATCCTAGCTGAGTGATGACATCATCAGTACGCCCTCTTCTGATTGGAGGACTGCCGTTCATGCCAACAACTCCAGAACGTTCTTGTGTTGAGTTGAACGTCCTCTGACTCCGTCTCCTCCTGTGCAGCTGGAGGCGGTGCTGCAGCAGCTGCGCTACGTGAGCAGAGAGGGCGGCGTGGCGCTGCGCCCCAACGCAGACCGCCTCCTGCTGGCCAGAGACGACATCACACGCACCTTCGTCCTGCTGGACCAGACCGTGTCCTGCTACAACCAGGTTCCTGCTGCTGCACCTCCTGCACCACAGGAGGAGATCAGTCATGTGACGCCCCGTTCTTCTTTCAGGTGGTGGGTGGGGCCATGGAGGCGGAGCTTCCTCTGATCCAGGAGCAGCTGCAGCAGCTGAATGACACTCTGAGTGAATTGCAGAGCAAGACGTGGATCTGTAAAGGTGCATAATGCTGCAGGTGGTGCTGCAGCAGCTGCCGCAGGTGGTGCTGCAGCTGCAGGTGCCATGAGCTCTGTGTGTGTCCAGGTGTGCAGCAGGAGAGCCAGCAGGCGTTGGCCGTTCATTCCAGCATCACAGAAGCTCGAGCCAACATGGACGCCATGAGAACCATTGCACAGGTGAGTTAAACAGACTGACATCACCCAGGTGAGCTAAGCCACACCCCTCTGCTATGAGCTGCTGTTCATTCAGGGGTGGGCAGAGCTTGACCTTCTGCAGCGTTCAGGTGATTCTCTGCTGGAGAGCAGCGTTAACGATCAGATCTGCAGAGGCATCAAGACAGACGGGGAGCAGCTGCTCAGCCTGACACAGGTAGGATTGAACACCGCTAAGCTGCTCACGAAGGGGGGCGGGCGCTGATGAGGACGGCTCACCTGTTCTCAGGTAAATAGGCGTCTGTACAGCGCCGATGAGGCTTCTGAGGCCTGGACCGGTTACCTGGACTACATCGACGACCGAGTCCAGGACGGCCTGCTGCAGCTGCTGCACAGAGCCCTGCGCTTCCTGACCAACAGCATGAACACACAGGTACACACACACCTGGAGGTCACACACAGACCTGGAGGTGATTTCTGCAAAAGTACTGGTGCTTGTCTCTCAGCAGAGTGGTGGCGCCCCCCTGCTGGCCGTCTCTCTGCATCTGCAGGACTCCAGAGGACTCGTGTTTGAACCATCGATAGACGACGGCCCCGCCGCCTTCCTGAAAACCATCATCAGGGATGTTTACGGCGCTGGTGCTCTGGTTCCCAGGATCTCCGTCGGTCGCCATGGTGGCTACCAGGTGAGTAGGCCATCTGTACGTCCGACACGGCCGGTGGCTCCAACGTCACTCCGCTCATCACCTGTGTTACAGGAGAGCCTGCGGCAGAACCCAGAGCTGTGCGCTCTGGAACAGGAGGTGATGACTAGGCTGCTGCAGGTGAAGGAGGAGGCAGAGAAGCTGAGGGCGGGGCTGGACAGGTACGCTCACCTGTGGCTCAGTGACAGGCAGGCCGTGTTCCAGGAGTTCCTGGCCTATGGCAAGCCGCTGGCAGTCGGGGAGGTCGAGGCTGACAAGAACCCACCCAGCCTGAAGGACTTCCAGAGAGAGGTGGCACATCTGGACACACCTAAACACACCTAGACACACCTGGACACAGCTAAACACACCTGGACACACCTAGACACATCTGGACACATCTAAACACACCTGGACACACTTAGACACACGTAAACACAACTAGACACACCTAAACACACCTGGACACACCTAGACACATCTAAACACACCTAGACACACGTAAACACAACTAGACACACCTAAACACACCTGGACACACCTAGACACATCTAAACACACCTAGACACACGTAAACACAACTAGACACACCTAAACACACCTGGACACACCGAGACACACCTGGACACACGAAGACACACCTGGACACACCAAGACACACCTGGACACACCTACCTAAACACACCTTGACACACCTAAACACACCTGGACACAACTAGAAACACCTAGACACACATAAACACACCAGACACACCTAAACACACCTGGACACAACTAGAAACACCTAGACACACATAAACACACCAGACACACGTAAACACACCTGGACACACCTAGACACACTTAAACACACCTGGACACGGTTAAACACACCTGGACACACCTAGACACACCTACCTAAACACACCTGGACACATGTAAACACACCTAAACACACCTGGACACACCTAGACACACGTAAACACAACTAGACACACCTAACACACCTAGACACACCTGGACACACCTAAACACACCTGGACACAACTAGACACACGTAAACACAACTAGACACACTTAAACACACCTGGACACAACTAGACACACCTGGACACACCTAAACACACCTGGACACACCTAAACACACCTGGACACAACTAGACACACCTGGACACAACTAGACACACGTAAACACAACTAGACACACCTAGACACACGTAAACACAACTAGACACACGTAAATACACCTGGACACACCTAGACACACCTAGACACACGTAAACACAATTAGACACACGTAAACACACCTAGACACACGTAAACACAACTAGACACACGTAAACACACCTAGACACACGTAAACACAACTAGACACACGTAAACACAATTAGACACACGTAAACACACCTAGACACACGTAAACACAACTAGACACACGTAAACACAACTAGACACACGTAAACACAACTAGACACACGTAAACACAATTAGACACATGTAAACACACCTAGACACACCTAGACACACGTAAACACAACTAGACACACGTAAATACACCTGGACACACTTAAACACACCTGGACACAACTAGACACTCCTGGACACACCTAAACACACCTGGACACAACTAGACACACGTAAACACAACTAGACACACCTAGACACACGTAAACACAACTAGACACACCTAGACACACGTAAACACAACTAGACACACGTAAATACACCTGGACACAACTAGACACACCTAGACACACGTACACACAACTAGACACACCTGGACACACGTAAACACACCTGGACACAACTAGACACACCTGGACACAACTAGACACACGTAAACACAACTAGACACACGTAAACACAACTAGACACACTTAAACACAACTAGACACACTTAAACACACCTGGACACAACTAGACACACCTAGACACACGTACACACAACTAGACACACCTGGACACACCTAAACACACCTGGACACAACTAGACACACGTAAACACAACTAGACACACGTAAACACACCTGGACACACCTAGACACACGTAAACACAACTAGACACACGTAAATACACCTGGACACATCTAAACACACCTGGACACAACTAGACACACCTAGACACACGTACACACAACTAGACACACGTAAACACACCTGGACACAACTAGACACACGTAAACACAACTAGACACACTTAAACACAACTAGACACACTTAAACACACCTGGACACAACTAGACACACTTAAACACACCTGGACACAACTAGACACACCTAGACACACGTACACACAACTAGACACACCTGGACACACCTAAACACACCTGGACACACCTAAACACACCTGGACACAACTAGACACACGTAAACACAACTAGACACATGTAAACACACCTGGACACACTTAAACACACCTGGACACACCTAGACACACGTAAGCACAACTGGACACACGTAAATACACCTGGACACATCTAAACACACCTGGACACAACTAGACACACGTAAACACAACTAGACACACGTAAACACAACTAGACACACTTAAACACACCTGGACACAACTAGACACACCTAGACACTAGGGGTTGAACGACTACATATTTTTTAAGGTCGACTACATCATGATAATAGTCGAGTCGATGTCGACTAGTCGCGGTGACGTCATAGTGACGTAAACGCAAAAACCCTTCACAACTACTTGGAGGCTTTATCAGCTATTTTCACGGCAAGTATGGACCCTCCCCCCCAGACACACACACTCCCCTTCTCCTGGTTTTACTAAGTCTATTATGCAGAATTAAAAGAGCAATAAACAGATCATTCTTCGTGAGCAGGGAGAAAAGTTCGTTGTACAAAGTCGGGTATGACTTTTTTTTTTTTTTTTTTTTTTTCCCAAACACCGGCTGATGCTGATGGTCTCTGGATAGTTACTCGTATAGGAGTCAAATGATCACACTGACCACAATGGTGCTTTTGGAACATCACAAACCAAACTTATGAACGGATCCCGTTTGGTTACAGTTGAATTTAACGAAGCCTCCTGCTGCTCCTCCTCCTGCTACTCCTCCTGCTGCTCCTCCTGCTGCTCCTCCGCCCGATGCGCAGCAGGAGGCTCTGCTGACTCAGCAGCGGCTCTCTGAACCGACATGCAGACGGCGGCCGAGATCGCCTCTATCAGATCCTCAGGATGAAGCTTGGACTTAGTTTCCAGATGTAGTCAAACCATATCTTTATAAGAGCGTAAAGCTGCCAGGTTAAAAGCTTCAATACGCAGGGTGACGCTGATCAGTTGGATGGATAAAAAAGCCTGACATCATGACGCGTTGTAACACATTACTGCGGTAGTCTTTTTTATTTATTTTTTTTTTTAAGGATTTTTTCGGCACTAGTTTATTTGACAACGATCTGACTGTAAGGGGCAGAGAGAGCGGAGAGAGGCCTGGGCCCAGCGAATGGAGGACGGGAGTCGGACTCCTGATTACCGCGGGCTAAGGTCTCTGTATGCGGGGCGCCGCGCTAACCACCGCGCCGCGCAACGCCCCTATTGCGGTAGCCTATGTTGTAATTTACAGTTTGTAATTATTAAATTATTTACATTTTTATACAATTTGAGCTTTCTGACGAACTCACCTAGTCCACCTTCTTTTATTTTCTGGGAAAAATCTGTTTAGTCATGTAATTGCGACTAGTCGACTGGCCCAGAAAAAAGTCAGTGCAGAGAAAATAATCGACGAGTCGACTAGTTGACTAATTGGTGCAACCCCTAGACACACCTAGACACACGTACACACAACTAGACACACCTGGACAAACCTAAACACACCTAGACACACCCGGACATACCTAGACACACCTAAGCACACCTGGACAAACCTAAACACACCTGGACACACCTAGACACATGTAAACACAACTAGACACACCTTTCTGCTCTGTCCTTCGAAGGAGGAGGACGCACCTTCTCCGTCTCCCTGTCCTCCCCATCTTCCCTGCTCAGCGTCTCTGTCCTGTGTTTTCAGAGTCTTTCTTTTGAATAACTTCCGAAGTTGCAAATTATGGATCTGGTCAGCTGGTCTCTGATATAATTTTTCCCACTGGGAAACCGGGTAAAGGGGAACCTTCATGTCCCGACGGGACATTCTTCGCTGGATATACGATGGATTCTACATGGAAGTAGAAGACCGTGTGTCTGACGATGCTGTCAGTCGAGGATGTTGAAGATGTGTACATGACTGGAGTCATGATAACAGGTTTTCTGCTTATTGGAGCTGGCGGATACCTGGCTTATCGGATATTTCAGAAGATACCGGCGGCAGTTTTGGCCACTTCGAGGCTGCTGGGTCCGGTTGATGGGATCTGCAGAGCGATCAACACTCAGACTGAGATGATACGGGAGCTGAGCGCAGACTGGGTGTGATCCTGGAACAGGACCGAGGCCGGGCAGCGGATCTCGGACTCAGAATGGATGACCTTGGAGAACGTTGTTCGCTCGGATCAGGCGGGAGACCCTAAATTCGGCTGCTTGGATTTGCCATTGAGAAGCTCCAGCGAGACTTTCAATGCAGACAGTAAACGAATGTCAGCCTGACCTAAACAAATTTCTGCTATCCGAATCTGGACCCCGGGCTGGGCTTGGCTGGCCAGCTGTCCTCCCCTGGTTGTTGTGTCTAAAGAAGGCTCTGTTCTGCTGCCCCCCTCCCTGGAACATCTGTGGCCCTGAACTGATAAAGCTGGTGGTGAACTCCAAGATCGTTTAGTCACGGACAATCGCATTCTTCAGTTAGGGTTCATGGTCTGACACACATAACTCACATGAGACCCATATGCATGTCACACCTCCTCCTCTGGCTTGTTTTGTCTAAATGTGTTTATATGTGTTTAAGTGCCGAGGTTTTTTTCTTCATCTCAAGCTGCCCTGCAAAGAGCAGAGTGTGAGACAGGCTGGTTTTTTCCTCTTCTTACCTGATGCTTACTCTTATTTTTCCTATTTCCTCCTGCAAGGCGGCGCCTGTCGGGCTGCGAGGCCTCAGCCAACTATCCCCCATCTCACAACCTCCCTTGTGTTGTTACGTTATGGATGGTTGTAACTGAAACTGCAGTTTCATTGCCTTTCTGACAATAACAATAAAATTCTTCTGATTCTGAAACACACCTAGACACACCTGGACACACCTGGACACACCTACACAATAGGGCTGTAGTGATACAATAATCTCACGATACGATACGATACACGATGTTCAGCAAACGATACAGTTCGATACACTTTTGCAATTTTCTGAAAGATTTTAGAGGGTCAGAGTGATTTTGGTGACATTTTGTGACTGTTATAGAGTTGGATTGAATTAATTTAACTGAAAACTGATTAAAAGCACCAACTACACAATACCTGGCTCTGGTTGGACATGGACACAGACTTAAAGTCGACAGCTGGACAAAATGAATCAAAGAAGTGGAGAGAAAACATGTTTCTTTTAGTTGAAACAGTACAAACTGAAGCTTACATGCATTTGTAAAGTAAATAAAATGCACCAAGTACCTGCTCTGCATAGTGTGATACCTTTTAACCCTGACACTTGACATGTGAAGGAATCGCTCTAAGCCTGATGACCTGATTACTCTCCCAGCAGTGAGTGAGACAGGTGACAGTTGGATGTTATGATACTTGCGGATGAATATCGATTTTTTTCTAGGAAAGAAAGTATTGATATATATCGCAAAATCGATATTTTTCCACAGCCCTGCTAGACACACCTGGACAGTCAGCATTGTCATGTCTGGAGAGTCTTACCTGAGCCAGGTGTTGTTCTGTGGCTCCGCCCCTTTCAGATCCAGGTGCTGCTGACCATCAGCTCAGAGGTGACTCACCTGGACGAGGGTGTGGTCCTGCAGGGCTGGCTGCAGGTGGACATGCGTCCCTTCATCACCTGCCTGCTGTCCATCATCCTGGACTGGAAAGACATGTACACCGACTTCCTGCTGGAGTCGGCCACCAACAGGTGAGCTCACCTGAGGGCAGGTCGGTTCTGGTCGGTTCTGGTGGTTGCTGACCCCCCCGCCTCTGTGTCCAGTCTCCAGCAGGCGACCCGACCCCAAGACCGAGGCTCCGCCTCCTTCGACCTGACGGACACCATCCTGCTGCTGGAGGTCGCCGGGGTGGAGCTGCCTGAACACCTGGCCGCCAAGCTGCAGGTAGTGACATCACAGTGACATCACAGCTGCTTGGCGCTCTGCAGGAACAGAACCGCTTCTGGAGCACATTGACAGGGTGGGAGGGGAATGGGGCCATCACAGCGCCACTAGTGGTAGTGATGGGAACAACAGTTCATCTGAGTCACTGAATCAGTTCATTAAAGTGATCCGTTCAGCGGAACGCAGTTATAATGAGAACAATAATGATTTTAATTTATAACAAAAATCTCAAAGTGCTGCAAATGTAATCACAGCGTAACAATCAAAGCACAACGTAAAAATCAAACAGAGCAGCGCCTCTTCCAGGACAGTGCAGGTACTGCACCACGCCGACAGGGAGCCCGCTGGCGGCCATGTTGGAGGTGGGAACTGGGGGACGTTTGCCAGACTCCAGTTGATTTTTCTTTTTTTCCCAGTTCTGACTGAAACGCAGCGAATATCCTCGTTAAAATAATCAACCCGTCGTCTTGATCAGCTTCATCTGAACCCAGTAGAACCCAGTAGAACCCGGAGCTCCAGCCGGCTGGTCTCCATCAGCTGCTTCCTGTCTAAAATCCTCTTCCTGTCTCTTCCAGTGAGCGACGCTCTGCAGCGCCTGACGTTCCCGCAGCAGCCACCAGGGGGCGACGCAGAGACTCAATAAAAACACAAACATGAACCTGGTCTCTGTTTACCTCTGCAGACGGACTGGGGTGGAGGAGCAGCAACACTGGTTGTACTGGGAACCAGTACAAACTTTAACACCAGTGGAACCAACAGAACCAGTAGAACCGGGTCGGCATTCAGAGTCGGACTCAGCAGATAAATTAGTGATTTATTCTGGATTAGAGCAGACAGGAGGAACTGAGGCACAGTGATGAGAAGTTACAGAGAAACGTCAGCTAAAAAAATAAAGATCAGAGTCCTTGTCATGCTCCACGTCTCCATGGCAACAGAATGTGCAGGTCCACAGCGGCGGGCCAATCAGAGAGCGGCTAGCGGCGGTAGACGCCGAAGGCCACCAGGCTGAGGAAGATGGTGATGCCGACCAGCGAGGCGGTGGCCGGCGCCGTGAAGAACTGCCGGTATTGGATCTGACAGTACCACAGCACGGACAGCATCAGAACCAGTAGCGGGACCATCAGGCTGCCCACGTTCAGCGCCACCTGGACCTGGTTGGCGGGCCGCGGGCCCCCCGCCGCCCCTGCCGCCGCACTCTGGGAGATGTGGCAGTGCAGGACGCAGTTATGGGCCAGGTTGAGCGAGGCCAGAGTCTGGGCGTCGTCCTGCAGCAGCTGGCCCTGGTAGATGAGACGCACCTGCTGCTCCTGACCCGCAAAGTAGGTTCTGGAGGGGCAGAGGAAGCAGAACCAGGTCAGAGCTAGCTGCTGATCAGTTACTGGAAGAACCACACAGAGTGAGACCTCTTGGCTCTATTCCACCTTTGTGTATCCAGGAAAGCCGCCGTCACAGCAGCTGGGTCAGTCCTCATTTAAATACTGTTGCAGATCTGAAATTTCATGTTTTATTGCTGAGACTGAAAACATTTTCCATCTAACCAGAGCTGCTCCGTCTGAAAAACGGATCATTGTTTTTCACAAGATATTTATTGTTCTAACATTTATATGCAAAATGTGCAGGATCATTGTTCAAATTCCACCTTGTCAGAAAAGATGAGAAGTGTTTTATTTCCTGGCCAGAGTGAGACCTCTGCTTTGTTTAAATACGAGTAAAGTGACTCTTCATCGCCAAACAGATAAAATACTGAATCTTTCAACACATCAGACAGAAATGATCAAACCATTTATTTCAAACAAAGAACCAGACGTGCTGGGCTGGTCAGATCTCTCTATTGCAGAGATCTGCAAGAGAGAGAGTGCTCAGAATGCTCAGAATGTCTCACCAGAGAGGCGTCCAGGAAGCATCCTGACCAGATGCTCCTCTCGACATGAAGGAGCAGCGGCTCTACTCCGAGTCCCTCCTGGACATCTGACCTGCTCACCCTCTCTCCAACGGAGAGCCCAGACACCCTACAGGGAAAACTAATTTTGGCCACTTGTATCCGTGACCTCGTTCTTTCAGTCATGACCATAGATGAAGGTAGGAACTTAGATCAACCGGTAAATCAGGAGCTTTGCATTTTGGCTCAGCTCTCTCTTCACCACGACAGATCGGTGCAGCGCCGCTTCACTGCAGACGCTGCACCGATCCATCCGCCTGTCGATCTCCTGCTCCATTTTTCCCTCATTGGTGAACAAGATCCTGAGATACTTGAACTCCTCCACTTGGAGCAGGACATCCTCCCCGACCCGGAGAAGGACTCTATACTTTACCAGCTCATTTATTTATATGGTTATGAATTTTTATTTTATTTACTGAGATGATAAAAGAACCTTGAACACATTGATCAACAGGTTCTGCATGTCATTCAACACTCTCTCTTGGTTTTCTCATCCAGGGTGTCACACACACACACACACACACACCCAATAAAGTACAGGTGGTAATGTTAGCTAGTTGGTTAGATAACTAGCTAACTTTGAAGAAGGCTAATATGTTGATTTGTGACAATAACGCTCTCATGACTGACACACACAGACATTTGTGAGATAAAGAATAAAGATAATACTTATATGTAAGAGTTCTTGCTGTGTAAAATAATATCATTCAGGGTGACACTCAGGTCTCAGTGTGTTTGGTTCACAAAAATATGTTTTCCTGACAGACACAGTTGGTAAGAAACAGATTCCCACTAAATTCCATAGGAAGTGAATGCGGGTCATTTTAGACCCACTCACAGAAGAATGGAGTAGTGACATAAAACAAGCTGTTTCTTAAAATGTATAAAAGGTAAATTAAACATTTTAATTGCATGATATCAGTAATACCTGGAATATGAAGAGATGAAAACTTTTCATTCATCTTGCAAGAAGATGACCTCACCGGGTCCAAAAAGACCCACTTACGCTTCAGAGGGTTAACAGTCTTAAAGGCAATTCTGCAATATCAAACGCAAAATTAGCAAAAATGTACTAAGTCAGTGACACTTGTCATGGCTGTGGACAGTCGCCAGCTCACCACACCCACGTTTGGCCCAAAGCTACGCAGGTTTTGGTCCAGCATATAATCAGAAAATGATTTTCTAAAACGAAAAGAAAAAGATATATGGATATATTGTATGTTCATTTTATTCTGATGTTAACGCTGCAGCGCAAAGATTTCACTTTCAATTTTCATGCGTAAAATACTGGAATGTGACTGATATGTTAATCAGTCACATTCTGATCCATTGTCGGCTGTATTTGTCGTCCCTCCAGAACCGGGCCGTTCACGTTCTCCCAAACGCTGCAGGTTTCAGTCCCTTAGAGCTCGCAGATTTATTCTGCTTGGTGGAAACTTCATGAGAAGTTCCTTTATTTTACAGGTGCTGGTCATAAAATTAGAATATTGTGATAAAGTTCATTATTTTCCATAATGTCATGATAAAAATTAAATTGTCATATATTTTAGATTCATTGCACACCAACTGAAATATTTCAGGTCTTTTATTGTTTTAATTTTGATGATTTTGGCAAACAGCTCATGAAAACCCAAAATCCCTGTCTCAAAAAATTAGAATATTATGAAAAGGTTCTCTGAACGAGCAATAAAAATAATCATCTGAATCAACAAAGTAACCTGAAAAAGATTCCTGAGGCCTTTAAAAACTCCCAGCCTGGTTCGTTACTCAAAACCGCAGTCATGGGTCAGACTGCTGACCTGACTGCTGTCCAGAAGGCCATCACTGACATCCTCAAGCAAGAGGGTGAGAAACAGAAAGAAATTTCTGAACGAATCGGCTGTTTGCAGAGTGTTATATCAAGGCACCTCAGTGGGAAGTCAGTAGGAAGGAAAAAGTGTGGCAGAAAACGCTGCACAACGAGAAGAGGTGACCGGACCCTGAGGAAGATTGTGGAGAAGGGCCGATTCCAGACCTTGGGGGAAGCAGTGGACTGAGTCTGGAGTAGAAACATCCAGAGCCACTGTGCACAGGCGTGTGCAGGAAATGGGCTACAGGTGCCGCATTCCCCAGGTCAAAGGTCAAGCCACATTTGAACCAGAAACGGCTGCAGAAGCGCCTGACCTGGGCTACAGAGAAGCAGCACTTTGGACCACTGTTGTTCAGTGGTCCAAAGTACTTTTTTCGGATGAAAGCAAACTTTGCATGTCATTCGGAAATCAAAGTGCCAGACTCTGGAGGAAGACTGGGGAGAAGGAAATGCCAAAATGCCAGAAGTCCAGTGTCAAGTACCCACAGTCAGTGATGGTCTGGGTGCCATGTCAGCTGCTGGTGTTGGTCCACTGGGTTTTATCAAGGGCAGGATCAATGCAGCAGCTATCAGAAGATTTTGGAGCACTTCATGCTTCCATCTGCTGAAAAGTTTTATGGAGATGAAAATTTAATTTGGTCTGGAATCGGCCCTTCTCCACAATCTTCCTCAGAGTCCGGTCACCTCTTCTCGTTGTGCAGCGTTTTCTGACACACTTTTTCCTTCCTACTGACTTCCCACTGAGGTGCCTTGATATAACACTCTGCAAACAGCCGATTCGTTCAGAAATTTCTTTCTGTTTCTCACCCTCTTGCTTGAGGATGTCAGTGATGGCCTTCTGGACAGCAGTCAGGTCAGCAGTCTGACCCATGACTGCGGTTTTGAGTAATGAACCAGGCTGGGAGTTTTTAAAGGCCTCAGGAATCTTTTTCAGGTGTTTAGAGTTACTTTGTTGATTCAGATGATTATTTTTATTGCTCGTTCAGAGAACCTTTTCATAATATTCTAATTTTTTGAGACAGGGATTTTGGGCTTTCATGAGCTGTTTGCCAAAATCATCAAAATTAAAACAATAAAAGACCTGAAATATTTCAGTTGGTGTGCAATGAATCTAAAATATATGACAATTTAATTTTTATCATGACATTATGGAAAATAATGAACTTTATCACAATATTCTAATTTTATGACCAGCACCTGTATATCTCATTTTTTCTCTCTTGGCCTCTTTTGGAATGTGTGTGTGTGTGTGTGTGTGTGTGTGTGTGTCTTGTGGTGTGTTCGGGGCGGCTGGTTTTGGGAGAAATGAGCTTGAACTTCTTTTTCTCTGTTGTTTCTCATTACTGTGTTTTCATGTCTTGCTGGATGTGAAGCTGTTAAATTCAAAGTTGGAAATGAAAGTCGATTCTTCCAGCCGTCTGTCTAATTAGAGACATGATGACATATTTCATGTTCTCGTTATGTGGCTAAGAGTCAGTTTGGCATGAAGTGGGACAAACATGCAGCATATAAATCTTTTTTAAAAGCTTGATGCTACATTGTGAAAAATAAAAAGACTAATGGAACTAAAATGTCCTTTAAAGAAACTATGAATATTGTGAATTTATGGACCAAACTTGTTACAAATTCATCAGGAGCTCTGAATCAATATTGTTCCTCCAGCCTGAAAGAAAATATTTGTTAAAAATAACCAAATATTTTTAGAAAGATTTTCAAAAGGGGAAATTATACAGGAAATTTATTCCATCTTTAAGTTTTAAAATGATCAAATTTGATCCAACAAGGATGAGGAGTTATTATACGATATTAATGATTTATCACTTTCTAAAAATCACCTCCACTCTTAAAGTGAAATAATTTGATTTGAGAGTGATTAAACGTTGCCCAATCTTTACTCCAATATTTTTACTGCCTTAAGCTTAGTTCATTTTATTTTGCATTATGCATATTGTCTGTGTTATTAGGACATTTATTTTGAAGGGTTCATATAGGAAGTGGTATCCAGCATGTTGGTTCAGCTGGAGCTCCTCCTGGTGAAGCAGAGAAATATTAGAAAAACCAATTTAAGTTCAAACTCCTTAATGAGCTCATTTCTACCTCGTCGGTTTTATAGTTTCTATCATTTTTCATATTTTCGTTGGAGCTGTAAAATGTGACGTCCCTCATTAAAGCCGACTTCGTCCATCAGGAAAAATAACTCCTGACGTTATGAAGAGGTGATGAACATGTTCACAGCGTCATAATTCATTTTGCATTTCTAATATTTTCTTTTACTTAACTTGCAGTTAGTTTGTAACTTTATTCTTTTTCTGCTCAGTTTATCAAATCAAACCTTTTGTACCAAGGTGCCTTGTCCAACTCTTTTCTATAAAGGTTAAATAAAAACACACATTGCCTGAAATCTGCCTTTTAGCTCAAAACATCACAGTAAAGAAGAACTACAACTATTTCATAACCTTTTGTTATCTAAAGCTAGATGTGGATTTTGTTTCATTACAAATATTCAGTTTGGTTTATTTGTCAAAGAAAAAATGTGGAATTTTCAGTCAATGTTTGAATTATTGTAAGAAAATATTTTCACTAATTTTAGTCATTTGTTGGAGCCTCACTTTGATTTGTAAATGTTTTCTCTGCAATGTTTGTTACTAACTGATGTGAGCATGTTGTCGTTATTGTGTATTGAATAATTTTTTTTATTGTGCAGGGATGAATTGTGGGTAATACACCTGGCCAGAGTCTGCCTGGAAGCAGCAGCAGGAAGAGGCGGAGACATGGCAGACAGCTCCTTATTTGGAAATGGGACTAAATCATTCAGATTATTTATTTTTAATTCTGGCATTATTGACATGAATAAGACAACTTCTCTAAGAAGCTTTTTCATTTTCATAAGGAGGCGGAGCTAATTAAATGAAGGACAGGAAGGAGGAATGAGGTGGAAGGACTTTGACTGGGCCAAAACATCCAAGCATGAATCCACCAGTTGCTTCTACTGGCTTGAACAGGCAGCCTGTTGATTAGTTTGAACACTGCTGCCACCTAGTGACCGGAGGCTTGTTTTTCAGTCAAGCTTGAGTAAAGACAATGAGAAAGTCCAGCACTTGAGTTTCTGATTGGTTAGAGTCACCTATAACATGGCGCTCTATGAAACACTACTAAGGTGGCCAAGATGGCCGCCGTCCTGGACGGCTCCCCAAATATTAAACATTTACCAAAAACTAATTCCATAACAGACGTGAACAGTAGAGGATCCAAAACTCTTTGTTGTCTGACATGTTGAGTAAATGTTGCAACTTATTAAACTTATTAGTTCAATTCGTCTCCATGTTGTTAGTTTCTTATGAGGCACCATGAGCTGCTACTGCACTGAGAAAATGCACCAAAAACAACCAATCAGAGCCAGGAGGCGGGGCTTAGTGCTGTCAATCACCTGATGTACTCGCTGCTAAATATGCGCTCATGACTGGCTGTGCTATCGTGTAAAAGGGAAGCTGGGGGGGGATGAGCAGCACCACCCAGAGGGTGATTGGCAATACTAAGACCCGCCTCCTGTCTCTGATTGGTGCTCAGTCCGTACCGTTTGATGTAGCCGATGGTGTCGTGCGGTTGGACCTGGGCCATTCTCTCTGTGTCGTTGAGGAACTTCAGGCGCACCACCATGCTCCGCTCGGCTCCCCGCCGCCTCACCCCGTCTCCCGCCTCAGGCTCCGCCTCCTCCTGGGGGGAGGAGCCGGTGGGTGGAGTCTCGGACGGAGCGCCGTCACCCACAGAGGCGGTGGAGGAGAGGGGCGTGTCCTGTGGGGAGGGGGCGTGGCCTGGGAACAGCTGCTCCGGGGGCTCGGCGGTGCGGGTGGAGACCCAGGCGAGCAGCAGCACCATCAGCAGCAGCAGCGAGCCGAACAGCAGCGTCACCTCGTCCCCCACGCCTTCGATCAGAGCCATCGCCGGCAGCGCACCTGAACAAGGGACGGCTCAGGTGAGCAGCACAGACGCATACAGGGAACCTCTGATGTTAGATGGACCCAGAACTGAACCAGGAGCTGGACAGACCTCCAGAGAACTCAGAGGAATGTTCTGGGTCAGAACCAGGGGTGAAAGTAAGCCGGTCCGGTTCGGTCTGGTCCGGTGCTGCGTACCTGCAAAAGAGCGGTACGCAGCACCGGGACAACAGTTTGAGTCAGGATAGATGTGCTAGCAGCAGGCAGCCTAAATCTTAATCTGTTTATCTCTGTGCTTGATTTTTCATTCCAAAGTGTTTCTGATCCGTCCTGCTGCTGGAGCTTCTCCCCTCCTGGAGCTCGAAGTTTTCGTCTGCAGCCCTCAAACCGTTCTCTGCCACGTTTAACGTCTGTCTGCTGGTCACAAAACGTCCCAATTAGAAGCAAACAGAGAAAATCTAGTTGGTGTTTGACGTCATTTTGCTCAGTTAAAACAACTGATTATTAAGTTATAACCGGACATTTGACTGGAACCAAACGGATTGGTGCGTTTGATTTATGGACTGGGACGTTTTACACAGCTGGTCCACGTGCACCGGGACAGGACCGACAATAAATCACTTCTCCTTTACTCACCTTAAAATGAAACGAAGCGAGACATGGATTATTTTTAATTCAATCAAAACTTGATAAAAGGGCAGAAAACAACTAATTTGTTCAACAGAAAAGACAAGAGATGAAACATGAATGATTATCAAGGTTTACACATCCCATAATGTAACTCAGGTATTTGATGTCACCTGCACTTAGATACAGATAAAAGTAACAAATCCCTCATTAAAATGTGACTTTAGTTCCTTTGTGAAGAGCAAAACAAAGTTCTGCTCTTCACAAAGGAAAGGAGAACATGTTGGCCTCAAACCGTTTATTTAAAGGAGCAACTTTAGAAATGAAGATGCAGCACAAAATATTGACATTAATGTCCAATATCTTATTTTAGCTGTTTGTCCCTCCTGTCTAAATAACCGACTCCAAACTAAACTCCTGATTTTGTTTTCAGTTTCAGTCGATAGAAATTATGATCACAAGAACCTGATAAAACATTTATTAAATATCCACGTTTACAATATTTGATGAAGCTGTTTTCTCTTACTTACAGTTAAACTGAAGCATTAAGTTCAATAAGGACTTTTCTTTTTCTTAACTTGAACTAAATTTGCTGAAGGATCAGTGACGATCTTCTGGTTTCCCTGATTTATTTTTACTAAATAATGGAAATTATTTTAAAGGTAACTGAGTAACTTTACTCAAAACAAATTCAAGTAAAAGCAAAAGTTCAGGTTTTGTAAACAGCAAAAAGTACAAATTAGACAAACTGTAATTACAGCAATAAATGTAACTAATTAGTTTTCACCAAGTAAGCCAGAACCAAAATATTAATTTCCTCCAGATTATGAAATGCTCCTTCTGTCTCCGCACTGAAATGTTGGTTTTTATTGGTTTTGTTGGCACATCGAGCCTCTGACGATTATCGTCATAATACCGGCAAGAAATTCAAATTGCTTTCACTTCTGGTCAGAACCGAACCGGAACCAGGAGAAGCTAGATGAGAACAGCTTCAGAACATCTGTTGACCTAAAACACCAACCTTTTCTGGGTCCAGGCTGCTCCGAACCTCCGCTGGAGTTCTGCTGACCGGACCGAACCTGTTCCTCAGCAGCTGCCTCAGGACGTCTCCGGGTTCCGGACCTTGTTCATGTGCTCCCGGTTCGTACTCTCTTCCCGGTGATGTGCCGGACCGCTGACTTGGACTGCTGGCTGGCCCAGCTGGGAAGCTCTGACCGAACCAGCAGAGTTCTGAACTGCTCTTACCTGAGCTCACCTGAGCAGTTGGCTAAACCCGGAGCTAATGGCTAACAGCGGCACCGGAAGTAGTTCCGGACCGGTCCGACTCAAGTTCGGACCAGAGAGGAACCAGAACTCACCGTCTCACAGAAGCAGCTTCATAGCAGAGCAGTTATCCTCCAAGCTAACAGGCTAATCTGCGCTGGCTGCTGCCGCTTCTTCTGCTGCTGTTCAGACAGAACCGAGGCGACTCTTCGCCCCCTGCTGGTCACTGCCTGCAACAACAGCCTCTGATTCATCTGACAGCGTTGTCACTGTATTTACTGTTTTTTATGAAGACGTTAAAGCTCCGTAACCGGTCTGACCATTATGATGAACCGTTAGAACGGTTTTGACTCTAGAACCAGGTTCTGACTCCAGGTTTTGAGGCCCGGTTCTGGTGTTCATCTGCAGACTCTCCATCAAGAATGATCTCTGGTTTTCTTTTGTTTGAAATCCTGCTCTATTTTTATTATTTGCCTTACTGTTATGTGCTTGTCATTTTGTTCTTTTTTCCTGCCTATACTGGAATGTTCTTTGTACCTCAACAGGTCATTGTATACCGTTTGTCATAAATAAAGAAAAAGCTTTAATGTAATGTAATCAGCCGGAGCAGCAGGGGGCAGCAGTGAGCCGGAGCCATCAGCTCGCAGGTTCCTCACCAGGTCAGAGTTCATCACAGAAATAAACACAGAGCAGCAGAGGTTCGGGTTTATTAATGGGTTCAGTGATTGGGTTCAAACTGCTTATGCTACAGCTGCGCATGCGTGAACAACACAGTTTGTTCACCCCGGTGCATTATGGGTCGCAAGAGCTGCAGAAGACGTCTGGATGGAGATGATGATGATGATGATGATGATGATGATGATGATGATGATGATGATCATCATCATCATCATCATCATCATCACTCAGTGACCCGGTTAGGACTCTAAAGTTCCGGTTCTATTCCTGTTGTTCAGGAGCAGAAAGTGTTAGAACCACAGGTTCACCGTGCGAATCCGTCATGGTACCAGAACCTGGTCCTGGTTCCTGGTGGACTTCCACCGTCTGGGTCCAGAACCACCAGGAGGTTCTGAGCAGTGTGGACCGGGCCTGGTGTCCCCTAGGCGGCCGGCTTCCGGCAGCGCGCGGGTCCTCTCTGCCTCTGGGCCGGGGATCCGCTCCGACCCGAGCCGCAGAAAAAGCTCTGTTCACCGGATCCGTCGGCTTGTCCCCGTCTGGTCCGCGGGCCCCCGTGGTCCGTGCGCTCCTTGGCACATAATCTGGACTGGGACCAGAACCGAACCAGAGAGTCTGAAGCTGTGTTATTCCAGCAGCGGGGCTGGCTGCAGCTCTGTCCGCGGCTCTGGTTTCATCCTCCGCCTTTGTCTCATGTTTTCCCCCGGAGGTCCTCCCCCTGCGGCGCGGGGCGGAGTTTCATACCGAGCTAGACGCTCCTTTTGTCGGATTCGTTTCGAACTGACTCCCCGGGGTTTACGGGCAAAAAACAGGCTCTAAGAAAGGCTCAGAATCAGCCGAACCGGCACGGTTCTGTTCGGGAACCATCCGGAAATCCAGCAGAACCATCAGGTAAGCGAAGGTTTCGTATTTTAAACGGATTTCTCGGTTTTTCTGCTCGGTTGTCCCCGAGTCCCCGGAACATTCATGGCGGCTTCGCAGTGAGGCTTTCTGGGGAACCGAGGTCGAGCCTTCCCGCTGCGACCCAAAAGCAGCTCCTGGTTCCGGTAATCGGGTCGGTTCGGCCGGGGGAACCGCAGATGGTGTGTTTCCAGAACCTTTCAACGGCATTCCAGGTCATTTCAGACCGTTTCTGCGGTTTTCTGCTGCAAGAGGATTATCGGCTCCACATGTCGGAACCAGCGATTCTGCGGAGATTAAACCACAGAAACGGTTTAATCTCGCAGTTTGGCCGCTTTTACTCCTAATTTAGACAGACTCCCGTGCGCCTTCCAGCGAAAGCTACGTACTGACTCCTGCCGGAGGAGGGACGCCATTACCGGGGCAGCTGCAGCCAGGCGGCCCGCTCAGTCCGCGGGGCCCCGGGCAGGCTCCTGAAGGGCGGCCCCTGATGGCCCCCAGGGCTCGGTGGAGACCCGGACCCATCAGCACAGCAGGTCCCAGTTCAACAGAAAACCCCACATGGTTTCTCCCAAACAGAACCAGAGCCGGTCCGGTTCAGAGCGACACGGAGCGGAGCGTCCAGCTGCTGCTGTAAGAGCCAGACCGCTGCTGCTCGGTCCTGCCCCCTGCCGGCCAGCCGAGGAGGAGGCAGCACCACCTCCTCCAGGAGTCCTGACCCGACCCAAAGGGAGGTTCCGACAGGTTCCGACCCAAAGGGAGGTTCTGGAGGGTTTTTTGGTGAAACTCTGCTTATCTAAAAGTGTCAGTTATTTTTTCTAAAAGATTTTGTTTGGTGAACTAAAACAAAATTTAAATCATGATTCTGGCAGAAAAACATGTCCAACCTGAAGGACAGGTTTGTGCGTGTGTGTGTGTGTCTCAGATGGACAGGTGTGTGTGTGAGCGTGTGTGTCTCAGATGGACAGGTGTGTGTGTGTGTGTCTCAGATGAAGAACAGGTGTGCGTGTGTGTGTCTCAGATGGACAGGTGTGTGTGTGTGTGTGTGTCTCAGATGAAGAACAGGTGTGCGTGTGTGTGTGTGTGTGTGTGTCTCAGATGGACAGGTTTGTGTGTGTGTGTGTGTGTGTGCGTGCGTGTCTCAGATGGACAGGTGTGTGTGTGTGTGTGCGTGTGTGCGTGTGTCTCAGATGAAGAACAGGTGTGTGTGTGTGTGTGTGTCTCAGATGGACAGGTGTGTGTGTGTGTGTGTGTGTGTGTGTGTGTGTGTGTGTGTGTGTGTGCGTGCGTGTCTCAGATGGACAGGTGTGTGTGTGTGTGTGCGTGTGTGTGTGTGTCTCAGATGAAGAACAGGTGTGCGTGTGTGTGTGTCTCAGATGGACAGGTGTGTGTGTGTGTGTGTGCGTGCGTGTGTGTGTGTGTGTGTGTGTGTGTGTGTGCGTGCGTGTCTCAGATGGACAGGTGTGTGTGTGTGTGTGCGTGTGTGTGTGTGTCTCAGATGAAGAACAGGTGTGCGTGTGTGTGTGTCTCAGATGGACAGGTGTGTGTGTGTGTGTGCGTGTGTGTGTGTGTCTCAGATGGACAGGTGTGTGTGTGTGTGTGTCTCAGATGAAGAACAGATGTGTGTGTGTGATTGCAGAGCGGCGAGGGGCGGAGCCTCCGTCAGGATGAACGGCAGCAGCAGCGTCTCTGCGGCTCAGAGGATCAAGGCTGAAGCAGGTAAGTGTGTGTCGGCCCCGGCCCAGTGGTGGCAGCATCATGGCGCTGACGGCTGTCCGTCCGCAGACGCGTGGAGCCAGGAGGACTGCCTGACGCTGCTGGAGCGGATCCGCGGCCTGCTGCCCGACGGAGACGCCATGAAGTACAAAACCACCGAGTCGCACTTCGACTGGGACAAGGTCGGCTTCGGCCGCTTCACCGGGGACATGTGCCGCCAGAAGTGGCAGAAGGTCTCCTGCGAGGTTCGGCCCGCCGCCAGTGGGCCCGGTGGGTTAGGGGGTTAGTGTTGGGTTCTGGACCTTCACCTTTCATTCTGGTTCTGTTTTCAGGTCCGGAAGTACCGGACCATGACGGAGCTCATTGTGGACGCTATTGAGTTTGTCAAGAACCCGTACAAAGGCAAGAAGCTGAAGGTGAGTGGTGCAGGTGCAGAACCGAGCTCAACGGCAGAATCGGACCAGTTCTGACCCTGTGTCTCTGTCCAGACCCACCCAGACTTCCCCAAGAAGCCGCTGACTCCCTACTTCCGCTTCTTCATGGAGAAACGAGCCAAATATGCCAAGATCCATCCGGAGATGAGCAACCTGGACCTCACCAAGATCCTGTCCAAGAAGTACAAGGAGCTGCCAGATAAAAAGAAGGTCAAGACTGGAACCAGGAACCAGGAAGCGAAACCAGAACCAGAACCAGCTCACATGGACCCCATGTCTCTGCTTTGTTTCAGCAAAAGTACATCACAGAGTTCCAGCGGGAGAAGGAGGAGTTTGAGAAGAACATGGCCCGGTTCAGGTGAGTTCCATCCAGTGGTTCCAGTTCCGTGGTTCCAGTCCCGTCCTGATGCACGGTGTCCTGCAGGGAGGAGCATCCAGACCTGATGGAGGAGAGGAAGAAGTCGGACCTGCCGGAGAAACCCAAGACACCCCAGCAGCTGTGGTACAACCACGAGAAGAAGGCCTACATGAAGCTGCACCCAGAGGTACTGGCCCGGTTCTGCCATCGGCTCGCCCGGTTCTGCTGCCACCTCGGCACCATCCACTGACCGGAAGCGTGTGTCCTCAGGTGAGTCAGAAGGAGCTGAAGGAGGCGCTGAGGAGGCAGTGGTCACAACTGTCCGACAAGCGCAGGCTGAAGTGGATCAGCAAGGCGCTGGAGCTGCAGAAGGACTACGAGGTGAGGTTCTGGTTCTGGTTCTGGCTCTGGTTCTGGCTCTGGTTCTGGCTCTGGCTCTGGTTCTGGCTCTGGCTCTGTCTCTGGTTCTGGCCTGACCCACCTCCTTGGTCCTGACCTGGCAGACTCTGTGTTGCAGGACAGCATGAGGGCGTACCACGAGGCCCACCCAGACTCCAACTCAGAGGAACACGTCCGCTCTGTCCTCACCAAGGCCGAGAGACAGCTGAAGGACAAGTTTGATGGACGGCCCACCAAGCCGCCGCCGTGAGTCCACCAGTACCACCAGTATAACCAGTAGAACCACTACGGTAACAATAGGGTTGTAAATTCTTCCACCGTCTGTAGCGCTGTGTCAACCCAGTGCACCGAGTCTGCAGCCTGAACGTTAAGGCCCAGATTGTAGTCTAAACCAATCAGAGACAGAGAAAGCCTGAACCCTGCTCTGATTGGCTGATCATGGACATGTCCTGCAGTCAGAGAGCTGGGTAAGGTAGTCTAGGCTACTCTATGCTATGCTAGGCTAAATTAAGCTAATAGTCTGGCCTAGCTTAAAGTAGTTATGTTAGGCTACTTTAAGCTAGTCCAGACTACTCTCTCCTAGAGTAAGCTGGACTAAGTTAACCCAGGTTAGGCTGCTCTACACTAGGATAGTCTAACTCTCCCTACTGCAGTAGGGAGAGTTAGACTCTGTTAGAACGATGTGTGTGACCAGGGGGTGTAGAGAGAACCTTACAGACTCCCTATTATCCTCTTCCATCCACTCAACCCCCCCAGCACACACAGCATTCATCATTGTTGTGTTTCCTTTTTTTTTTTTCCATTCATCCATACCGCTTCCCGCGCCCCCCTGCAATGGTACGGTGAGCCCCCTAGGATGTGCGCCCCACAGTTTGGGAACCTCTGGGCTAGGCTATGCTACACTAGGCTACTCTGTTATATGCAAGGCTAACTTAGGCTACATTTGTCAGAGAAACAGAGATGTAGCACTGATGAAGAGGAAATCTGGAAAAGTTGAGTGGTGAACCCCGAAATGCTGGAGGTTGTGGTGGTGTAACTGGTCCCAGTGACATTTCCCAGTTCAGCTCAATCGCTGCCGGTTCAGCCCAGTTCAGCCCGGCGGGTCCCAGTTCAGCCCGGCGGGTCCCGGCACCCTGCTGCTAATGTTCAGTCAACTGGTCCCAGTTCAAACAGTTCATGAACCAGCAGGGTGTCCAGTCGCTGGCCCACAGCATCCCTCGTAGTGAGCATGCTTGTAGCAACAGTGGCGAGAAAACAGCAGAACCAGAACCTGACGGTTCTGGCGGTTCTTTACTGGAACCAGAAAATGTTTGGACACGATTCAGGTGTTCGTGTTTTTACGTTTCGCGTTATAAAACATGGCGGGGCGGTATTACTACCTTTATGGACGGTGATTAAAAGGAACCACGATTAGTTATAAAAATAGGCCTTATTTGTGAAATACTTATTTTAGATGTACAAACAATACAGGACTGTAGGTTATTTAGTTTTTATAACTTTTAATGAAATATTTTCACAGGATTTGTTGCCATGTTCACGCTGCAGTGCATTCTGGGTAAATGAGTGTAAAGGTCCAACTGCCTGGCTCCTCCAGCCAAACGGTGATGAATAACTTTATGAAGCCTTTTTGATTTGAACCGAAGCTCGTTGAAACCGATCAGAACGTAGAAACAACAAGAGGCGATGAAGAGGAGGAGCAAACAGAGGAAGAGTTGGCTGTAGAAGCTGCTGCCGCCTTCAGGTTCATAATGAAACAATGAATGAGACTCACCTCTGGTCACCGTGTGATCTGGTTCGGTTCTGAAGCGCTGTGTCCGGTTCGGTAACAGCTGTTCCTGGTGGTGGTTTCACATTCAGGTCCGGTGTTCTAGCTCCGTTAGCTCCCAGCTTCTGTAGCGGTTCGGCATCAGCTGTGCTGCTTAGAGTGCGGTCCAGTGCAAATAGCCACACCGGACTTAATTACCACCAACACCGGACCTCCATGGGTCCGGTCGGACCGGTGATGTCAGTACCGCAGGCCTTATAGCTCCTGTTAGCATCTCAAAGAGCGTCCAGCTCTGCCTGTCTCAGCACGGCATTTATTTTTAGCTCGTTAAGGTAACGATCACCTGTTAGCTTCCTTGGTTCTGCTGGTATAAATGGCTCAAAGTGTGGTGGAGAAATGTCCAGGGTCCAGATTAGGTCCTTCGTTGGGTTCCACTCCAGCTCTCGCACTGCACTCTCCTTTCTTTCATGTGGGAAATTATCCAGATTCGCCTCAATTTTCAGTGTTGTAGTACTCGAGATCGGTCTTAGTCTCGAGACCATTTTCTGATGGTCTCGGTCTCGGGCGCTGAGGACTCGGCATTTTATTTCAAGACCAGTCGAGACCACAACTGTGAAATATCACTAAAGTACAGCATACTGTCCAGTTTATTTGTTAACATCGTTGTTTTCAGTGGATGCAAAACGCACCGATTAAAATCCAACCAATAACGTGTTTCTGTTACTCCCTCCTCCCCTCACTCGCACGCGGCGCTCTGAGACATGCGCAGTGGTTTCCTCTGAGCAGGAGAAAATGTCTGTCTAATCGTCAGTAATGGAATATCGCTGCATAAATCATAAGAAATCCGATGGCACAGCTAACTCAGCAGCGCTTCGCTTTCACAGATGGTGGAGACAACGTCTAACTTTTTTAATCACTTAGAAAAGTAGCTCAAAGAAGGTAAGCTCCGTTAACGTGATGTTAGCAAAGCTAGCTGTACAGAGACACAAAAGCATTTGTGATGAAAAAAAGTTGTCACTCACTGCACTTAATTATTGTGCGGAGGTGTTGACTGACTTGTTGCATATATGGAACAACACTGTGTCCAAAAGTCTGCAATATGGTGATGTGACATTCAGGAACAGTACGATTTTTCTGAACGGTTCTCTACTTAGAAGATAGGGCTGGAGTGTCACTGAGAGCCATTTTTTGTTCTTGTAATGCTCTGTGTACACTGCAATAGCTATCATTATTTTATTTAATTATGTACATTGATATTTTTTAAATGAACAAATAAATAAAACAAGAACGAAAGAGAACGCAGAGCATGCACATTGCTCTATGATTGTCTCCGTTCAAAGTGGGAGCTGTAATGGTAGTCTGCCATGGTGTCAGACTGCCTGGCTTCATGTAGCGGGAGAGAGGGTGAGAACAGTCACGATGAGCGCCTTGTGCTTGGTTACTTCTTACTTGTTGCTCCTTGGTCAGTGTTCATGGTTGAGCGTTATTTACCATCAGGGCACTAGCGGACCAAGTCAGCGTCGGGCGGGGGGGCGGGGCCAATCACGGCCCCTAAGGCATCACCGGGCCCCTTACGTGGAGTGAAACTGAAACTGTTGGGGGGAGAGGGGTGTATTTAACATTAAATACACCCTTCTCAACAGGCGAGGGCGCACTTTCTCTGTCTATAATCACATATTTCAATGACTTGAAACCATTCCTCCCCCCCTGGCACCTCCAGGCCTGGGCCCCCATCTGGCCCGGTTTGGGAGGCAGCACCCTCCCCAGCCCCCCCTATAGCTCCGCGCCTGCGTCAGGGCATTGCCTCAATTGTTATGCTTAATGGTGCAGACAGTGATGGTTTCTGACATGAGCAATATGGGCAAACACCCAGGGCATTATATTTTTAGGGATGGCACAAGACCACCGCGGATTGTAGCACAAAGTTGGTAAATATTTAATATTGGTAAAATGTATTAAGTATTTAATATCTAGGTGTTTTTATGAGAATATGGATCTTTCAGATCAATTTGAGAAGCAATTTTGATCATATTTCACATTTTATCCTGTCATGTAGTGCAGGGCGCTGGTCTTGGTCTTGTCTTGGTCTCGGGTTAGGTGGTCTTGACCACAACACTGTCAATTTTTATTTATTTATTTAAAAAAATTTTATCACAGCCGATAGCAACACAGTGTGGGATTATCTAAAATGACCCCAGTCGAACGCAATATGATAAACAACTACTGGGGTAAAGTTAGCCTTCCTGTTTCCTTCCTGTTTCTCTGTAGACTCCAGTACAGAATGGACCTGATGACGTCATCAACCTATCGGTGAAAAAATGGCGACCACTGTGGTTGAAAAATATAACAAAAGATGTACATTTTTAAAGTAATTATAAGTTCTGGCATATCAAAAATATGTTGTAGGAAAATTACAACATATTAGGCCAACATGTTCAACTACTCCTGGATCAACTAATCATTTGATGGTAAATGTGATGCGGTCCAACATTTGGGCCACCTGACCCCCAGTGACCCCTGACCCCTGCAGGAACGGCTACTCCCTGTACTGCGCTGAGCTGATGGTGAACATGAAGGACGTGCCGAGCACCGAGCGCATGGTGCTGTGCAGCAAGCAGTGGAAGATGCTGACCCAGAAGGAGAAGGACATGTTCCAGAAGCGCTGCGAGCAGGTTGGTCCCGATCCAACTTGACCGGTACCGACCCGGCTCCCTCCCCCTCTAACACCACTTCCTGTCTGCAGAAAAAGAAGCAGTACGACGTGGACCTGCAGCGCTTCCTGGAGGTGAGGCTCCGCCCCCTGACCAGGCCAGGTTCTGGTCTCTGTGAGCGGGTCACGTTGGACCAGAACCAGGCTGCAGATGGTGTCATGGCAACAGGACCACAGTAGTAGCTAGTTGGTCACTGATGCTAGTGGAAATGTTCAAGGTCATAAAGTCATTACTACATCTAGCAATGTGTTGCCATGACAATAGGAACAAATGAGATAAATTCGAGGTAGAGGTCAGAGGTCAGATACATGCAGGTAGCATTCACATAGAGAGGTCAGAGGTCAGTCCAGGCCGTAACGTGTCGCTGTGTTGCAGAGCCTTCCTGAGGAGGAGCGGGACCGAGTCCTGACGGAGGAGAAAATGGGCGGAGCCAAGCTGAATGCGGGCGTGGCTCCCAGCCCACTCAGAGCCAAGTCTCCATCGGTCAAGGTGCCGCCAGAACCAGAACCAGAACCAGAACCAGAGGCCCTGACTGAGCACAGTCTCTGTCTTGCTTCAGGAGCGGAGCCGGGAGGGGGAGCCAGAGGCGTGGCCAGCAGCTGGAGGCGGAGCCACAGCGCCCAGAGAGCGGCGGGACGCCAGGAAGGCAGCGAAGCTTCCAGAGACGCCGAAAACGGCCGAGGAGACGTGGCAGCACAGCGTGACAGGAGATTACCTGGCCAAGTACCGGGTCAGAGGCCGTGGGGGAGGGGCAGTGTGGGTGGGACTGGAGGAGGGTGCAGCAGCTCAGCATGACAAGAGATGACCTGACCTCTGACCCCTGCAGAGTGACCGCAGGAAGGCCCAGGCGGCGATGGAGGCGGCTTGGCGCTCCATGGAGAAGAAGGAGAAAATTCCCTGGATCAAGAAAGCAGCAGAGGACCAGAAACGTTACGAGGTTCGGTACCCTCCTGACCCCTGACCTCTACGTCCTGATTGGCTGCTGTGTGTGCTAACTGCTGCTGTCCTCTAGAGGGAGCTGTTGGAGATGAGAGCGGCCCCTGTCGGCCAGAGGAAGCCCAAGTTCGATGGGGAGCCGAAGAAGCCTCCAGTGTGAGTTTGGGACCGCCGTCGCAGGTTCTGGTTCTTATCCAGGGCCGGAACCGGGCTGGTACTAGACCCGGCAGGTAACTGGCCCAGTTCTGGTCACTGTCCAGTCCCCACTGAGTGCGACCTCTGACCCCAGGAGCGGCTACCAGATGTTCTCGCAGGAGCTGCTGACGAACGGAGAGCTGAACCACTTCAGCCTGAAGGAGCGCATGGTGGAGATCGGCAAGCGCTGGCAGAAGCTCAGCCAGGCGCAGAAGGACAAGTACAAGAAGCAGGTGGAGGAGCAGCAGGTGGAGTACAAGGCCCACCTGGAGGCCTGGGTCAAGGTAAGCCCCGCCCCCAGCTCTCAGGTAGCCCGCTGCCGCCGCTCACTTCTCCTGTCCTCCACAGGCGCTGTCCCCGCAGGACCGAGCTGTCTACAAGGAGTTCTCCTCCTCGGTGAGTCCGCCGCACCCCGCTGCCCTTCCCCTTCCATCCTGCAGGTCACCTGACCCTCAGCCTATCTCTGATTGGCAGAAACGCCGCAGCAGCTCTTCCAAAGCCACCGTCAGCCCCGTGGCCAAGGTCCGTGTGACGGCAAAGGGGAAGGTGGGCGGAGCCAGGGCCGTGACCCCAGGGGTCGCCGTGGGGAAGAGGGCCATGGCATATCGCGCCAAGGTAGGACCACGCCCCGCAGGCTGGAAACCATCAGCATCTCTGGTTCCTCGGTGCGGTGTGCCAGGCTCTGAACCGCTGTGTTTGTGGGACTCTCAGCAGGACATGTCCGACTCCGATGAGGAGGAGGAGAAGAGCGGTTCCTCAGACTCTGATGAAGACGATGAGACATCAGGAAGTTCAGACAGCGAGGATGAAGATGAGGTGAGTCTGCTGTAGTTTCAGGCTGCTTTGGATGTCACGATGATGGAACTAGCTGCAAAGCTAAATCCAGCAGGTTTACATTGATGCTAGCATTGTCCTAGTTTAAGTAAAGAGGAGCTGGACAGCTGTAGCTCCACCCCCTGAGGCAGGACGCTGTCCCTCCTCTTTGCTCTGTTGACTGCCAGCAGGGGGCACTGAGCCCAGCCCATCTGTTGCCCCCTGCTCCTTGTTCAGTTACCATGGGGACCTTTTTAACCACTTCCTGTTTGTATCCTCAGAACGATGATGATGAAGAGGAGGATGACGACCAATCTTCCTCGGAGGAATCCAGCGAGTTGGACTCAGATTAGCCCTGCCCACTCACTGAAGAGGACAGGCTGTGCAGGCCACGCCTCCTCCTCTGCCAGTCATCCGGGCAGACCAATGAGAGGCAGTGCTGTCGGAAGTGGGCGGAGCCTGTTACAAGTGTATCAGTTTATATTTACTTGGTTTTTATCTGATGGACATTTCAGGATGACAGCTTCCTGTTTGTTCTTTTGGGTGGGCGGAGTTTGTACATGACGACATGCAGGGGGCGGAGTCAGTGTTGGACCTCCAATCAGCCGGAGGCCGAGAGAATCTCAATAAATGCACTTTTTCCAAACCGTCTGGTTTCATCACTGCAACAGTTTACACTGAACGGGTCGGTCCGGTTCTGGTTGATCCGGTACGGGGTTCTAAGGAATATGCTTTCATAATGGAAACTGATTAAAGAACCGACCCGAACCGCTCAGTGGAAATGGCTCCAGGTTCTGCTGGGGGCGTGGCTTGGATCACATGACATGGGTGGAAATAAAGACCCAGACTCGGCTCTGTTCAGCTTTTATACACATTTCAGCTGATAGAATATAAACAAACTTCTGTCCTTCTGCTGATACACAAATAAATAATCTGACCTTTCACCCCAAGAACCACACCTTCCCTCCAACCTTTGGCACATGCTTTAAAAACTCCCTCATGCATCACGGTTACCATGGTTACATTACTCTAGAAAACAGAACCCCACCCACAAAAAACACCATTCACACCACCAGCGCACCTGCAGACTGCTGCACTGCCTGATGGGAGTTATTAACCAATCAGGGATGCGCTTCCCTCTCCAGTTGGAGTGACAGGTGAGCGCTGGCCCCGCCCCCTTTCATACACACTCGCACACACACAGACGCAGTCATAGCGGGACGTCCAGCAGCTTCTGGTGCAGGTACTGCTTCACCTCCTCGATGCCGTTCAGCTTCTCCAGCTCGTGGTACGGAAGCTGAGAGGGGACAAGAGACGAGAGGCGGGTCACATGACCGGCTGACGGGGGGCGCTCCAGGTCTCGGTCCGTCGTCCTGAAGGCGACTGACCCGATGTGTTCTGCAGAACCTTTCAGGCAAAACGCCTGCAGGACAGCGGACCTGGACTCCTCTGATCGGCCTGGTTCTGATTCTGGACGGTTGGACTGACCTGCAGGATGACGTAGCCCAGCAGTCGCAGGTGGCGGTCCCTCATGGCGCGGGACCCGACCAGAACCTCAGAGTTGTGGCAGTAGTGCCACTTGTCGTTCACGGACAGGATGACCCTGCACAGAGAAGGGTTGGGATCAGAGGCTGCGGCCCGGTTCTGCTGCGGTCCACAATCGATTTACTGAACAAGGACTAACCTGCGGATGTGCCGCTGGTCTGGGGGCGGGCCATCTGGGTCTGCCCTGGTCGCGGCAGTCCCCTCAGAGTAGAACCCCGCCATCTGTGCACCCTGGACCTCCGACGTGGCCCCGGACCCCTCGTCCTCCAGAATCTTCCCAATGGAGAACTGGAAGAGGGAGTCAGGGCCCCTCGGGGCGGCGGGGGGCGGGGCGGCGCTGTCCGACGGGGGGCTGCTGAGGGTGGAGCTGTCCTGGCTCTCCACTGACGGCTCCTTGGCCAGACCCGTGTAGAACTGCGCCGCGGGAGCGTAGTAGGGGCCGTAGTCCAGGGGCCCGCCCTCGGTGACGGCCAGGGGGCCCTCTGGGGGACGTGGTCTGAAGGCCCTGTCCTCCATGGCCCCGCCTGCTCCGTTGGCCGCCGGACTGGAGGGGTCGCCGCCATCCTCCGGCGCCGTAAAAGGAGAGAAGCACTGTAGCTCTGCGGTCACCGCGGCAACGGCCCCTGCAGCTGACTTGGTCGTTACGGTGATGCACGACGGATGGACACAGGGTCCAGACCGGATGGGCAGAACCCGACCAGAACCGTCCAACCACAGCACAAAGTCTGCAGGAAAAACAAGAACATACAGTAATACTGCGCAGTACCAGGATATCCCTGTGGGGGCTCTGTAGTACCTAATTAGTCCTGTGGGGGGCTCTGTAGTACCTAATTAGTCCTGTGGGGGGCGCTGTAGTACCTAATTAGTCCTGTGGGGGGCGCTGTAGTACCTAATTAGTCCTGTGGGGGCGCTGTAGCACCCAATTAGTCCTGTGGGGGGCGCTGTAGTACCTAATTAGTCCTGTGGGGACACTGTAGCATCTAATTAGTCCTGTGGGGGCACTGTAGCACCCAATTAGTCCTGTGGGGGGCGCTGTAGTACCTAATTAGTCCTGTGGGGGCACTGTAGCACCCAATTAGTCCTGTGGGGGGCGCTGTAGTACCTAATTAGTCCTGTGGGGGGGGCGCTGTAGTACCTAATTAGTCCTGTGGGGGCGCTGTAGTACCTAATTAGTCCTGTGGGGGGCGCCGTAGTACCTAATTAGTCCTGTGGGGGGCACCGTAGTACCTAATTAGTCCTGTGGGGGCGCTGTAGTACCTAATTAGTCCTGTGGGGGGCACCGTAGTACCTAATTAGTCCTGTGGGGGCGCTGTAGACCCCTCAGATCTTCTGGTTCTCGTCTCCTTTGCATCCCCAGAACCAGAACCAAACGAGGAGAAGCAGCATTCAGTTTCTATGCGCCACGGATTTGGAACAACCTTCCAGAATACTGCAAAACAGCTGAAACACTGGGTGCCTTTAAATCTCAACTTAAAACCCACCTGTTTAGAGTTGAATATGGCAATTGATGCCTTCAATGTATTTGCGAGTGACTGGGGGTCATTGCGCGTATATATAACCCTGTAAATTCTAGACTCTGACAGGTAACCAATTAATGCACAAAATCCGCGTAGGACAGCGAAAGTCCTAGCGCAAAATTTTCGCGAAAACAGGCGGACGGAGCCTGGTGCTGCAAGGCTGGAGGCCTTGTCCTGTTAGGCTGCGGGGCCTGGCTAATACCCGTGTTAAGAAATGGAAGGTCTGCATAGATCATATAACTTGAATGGACAGGAAGTCCAACAGAATGATTTTATCTTTTCTTTTTATCACTTTCTTTTTATTTTTCTTTCTCACTGTTTAAACTTATGTAAAGCACTTTGAAATGCCTTGCTGCTGAAATGTGCTATACAAATAAAATTTGAATTGGTCCTGTGGGGGCGCTGTAGCACCCAATGGGGTATATGCCATGAGAGGTGGTGACGTATTTCCGTTTGAATTTATTCCACATAGGTTGGTTCCGGGTCCTGCTTGCTCCTATTGTTTTTGGCCGAAGCTGCAAGATCTGTACCATGAAAAAGACGCAAAACTTAAAATATCTGTGAGCTGCTGGTACAACGACTGAGTTTTGTGGTGTGCCGTTGTGTCCAGTAATTAGCCAGTACCATCTGGTGCTTAGTTTTTTCATTTTCCAGCTGATATCAAGGCGACAGCAGACTGTAGCCAAAACTTAGCCACTACGGCTAACACTTGGTTTGTAGCTGCCTGCTATTTCAAAGCTTGAGGATATTGAAGATCCAGCGTCAGAAATGGGAAGATGGGGGATATAAAGGTACGTGGTTCGTTTAGTGGAATAATTTGTTGGAGGAAAATAATGCCGGAGGAAACCCACTGCAACGGGAACAGGCTGAGAACAGAGGCAGCGATTCGGCACAAGGTAAGTCAATATGTGTGTTGATGCGTTTATGTTATATGGAGTATGAAATTATTTTTAGGCAGCTCCTTAGCTTTTGTTTATGTGACAATTATATAAAATACATTTAACATGCAGTCTGAGCGATACCGAGCACGGTAATTTAAAAACAGCCGAGAGCAGCAACGCTCCAAACCACACAAGAAGTCAGTCAGATTAAGGTCCAAAACCTTAAGTGGCACCGACCCACATAAAAAACCCACAGAACAAATGGTGCAAATCACGTATTTCCCGAATCCCAAATATATTATCTACCTTTGCTGTTTCATCATTATAATCCACGTTAGAGTGAATTTTTCCACTTGACTGCTATAATCTGTTCTTGCGTTACACGACGTAATTTCTCTTTTTTTCCCTCTGAGATTCTGCTTAGAAAATGAGGTTATGAAGTTACATCCTCCTGCTGCTTTTTGTTTTTAAAATGGTTAACGGTTACTGTGGGCAAATCCAGCAAGGACCAAGTGAAAAACTCCATCTCTAACACAGAGTGACCTGCGCACCGGAAGCAGGCTATGTGGAAAAAAAATGCGGAAGTGCTAAAACGGAAGTCCGTGGCATAAACCCTATTAGTCCTGTGGGGGCGCTGTAGCACCCAATTAGTCCTGTGGGGGCAATGTAGTACCTCATCAGTCCTGGTGTAGTACTGAACAGCCATGTGGGTCTGGGTGTAGTACCTGTGTAGTATCCAGGGGGCAGCACCTCGTCCTGTTTGTAGCTATGTTCTCCCAGCAGTTGGCGCAGAGCTTCAGCCACCAGACCTTTATAGCTGGAAAACCCGACAGAACCAGTCAGACCGAAAAGAACCAGCAAGTTCTTCTGGTTCTAACTGCTGACACATCTCTTTTAGATTCAAAAGCTTCTGTTAGTACCAGCTCAGGAACACTCAGAACCTCCGATGTTCGTTCAACTCTATCGGATCAACCCAATCTGGGCCCAAAAGCAAAACCAGCCTGTTCCTGGTTGTGGAGGAAATTTATGACTCGCATTTAAAGCCCCTGCCCTCTTTGATCCAGCCATGCGCCCCTCTGAAAAGGCCTGGTCCTGATCCAGGTGTACGCAGGTCTCACCTGTACTTCCGGTTGACCTCGTCCGCTGTGAGGGCATGGTCAAACATCAGCACCTTGTGTGCGTCCTGCAGGCGAGGGCCGACGTAGTCACGGTACTCCAACTCTACCGCCGCGTCCAGAAGAGACAGGTACCTTCTGACAATCAGCGCATATGGACTATCTGAGGGCAGAGGATACTGGTTATACTGGGGGAGCATCACGCCACCATTCTACCACAGGGTTCAACCAGTTCAGACCGCCTACACTGGTTCCACTAAGGTTTAACGGACTGTTTTACTGGCTGTCTCTCTGGTACCATGTAAGACGCGGTATCAAGGGTCTCACTGTTTGCTCACTTGTGACATTGCTGATGAAGGCAGAGGAAAAGACTCGGTGCAGCACAGTTCCAGGGAAGTGGCCAAGCTGGAACAGGGACATGAGGATGTTGACGGTGGCGAGCGGCGAGCATAGCGCCTTGAGCTCCACCGCCTCTTCCAGCCGGGAGAAGAACTGCTGCTCAGCGGACGGACGGTAACTCATCCTGCTGAATGGGAACACTAGCTTCTGGATTACCTGATGAGATAGACGTTGGTCAGAGCGCGCCCGCATTTCCCAACCCAACAGTGAGGCAGAGGCATCCTCACCTTACTATCCAGGTACTCAGCCTTCCTGATCAGAAAGTCGGCAATGGTGTCGAGAAGCCGGGTCTCCCTGAGCCGATGGCGGGCGATGTACTTGGCGATTAGGGCCATGGTGTATGGCGTGATGCTGTCCACCTTCTTGGGTAGCTCCTCTGCAGGAGACAGTCACAGCAAGGTTAGATCAGGACAGGTGGACACATGGACAGGTGGACGTTCTCAGGGAGCCTACCTGCCAGGCTGTTGATGAACTTCTCCTGTCGGTTCTGGTAGAACAGGTGAGAGCTGAAGATCAGCTCCAGACTCTTGTTACTGGCCTCTCGAGCACAGGCTGCCAGCATCTCGTCCAACAGCGCCATCTCCTGGTCACGGACGCCACTGACGCTGGCCAGAGTGTGCTTGACAAGTCGCAGGATCTTCCTGAGGACACGAATCAGCTGTTAGAGTCTTCAGAGGTCCACTCACCGGGTATCAGCCGCAGACCTGACTCACCTGTTGGTGACTAGCTGCTCTGGATTCGGAGGCGTGTTGATAGCGGCGGCAACCCCTGTAGCTGGCTCTGCCATCTGCAGCGAGCGCCATTTGAGTCGGTAGTAAGAGAGCAGCAGGAACAGCGTTTGCGGGTGGCGCTCTCGCTCCAGGTTCTTCTCCAGGCCGGCGAGGCAGGCCTCAGTCAGCGGGTGCTGGCTGCCCGGGTGCAGCCGCATGCTGGAGCTGAACACCATCGACACGTCCTTCTGGTTGAACTGGTTCAGTCTGGACTGGGATTCCGCCTCCAGGACCACCACCACCTTGGAGTCACTAGGCAGTCCTGGAGGTACAAAGGTTCAGTGAGGTCAGAGTCAGGGGGCAGATCCTGTGAGCTGTGTGAAGGCCTTACCGAGCGAGGCGACAGCATACAGGCAGTTGACGATGCTGAAGTTGTCGAACTTGGCGCAGTCGTTGACAATGGCATTGCAGAGGGTCTGGAAATCCGGCTGGTCCAGGATCTGCCGCCTGTCTGCCTCTGACGCTTCCCCATCCGCGCCATCCCCAGCAACTCGCGGCGATGGCGTAGCCTGCAGCAGCTGGCCGATCTTCTGCAGGGCGACGGGATAGTGGTTGTGAGAGATCTTGGCGGGGTTCTGTGTGACCCAGCGCAGAACCTCGTCGGGTTGCCGTGAGCGTTCGATCAGACGCTTCATGGTGAAAAACGTGTCATAGCTCATCTTCTCATGGATGAAGTTCCATGTCTTCTTCTTGCCGCCACCACCGGCCATTGCTCCTCCCCCATAGGAGTGGACCGGCACATGGTGCTGGTAATGTGGAGGCAGAGGGGGTGGAGCCAGATGGTGGGGGTGATAGTGATGGTGGAAGTGAGGTCCTCGGTGGGCGTCTGGACGGCCCTGGTAGAGAGGGTAAGTCGGGGGAGGCGGTGGGTGAAGATGGTGGGGGAGGTGGGGTTGAGGACCCTCCAGCACCGCCAGCCCCGCCCTCCTGCTTTGCTTAAGCCCCCCTCCGCCTCCCCCTCCTCCCCCCGCAGTGCTGTAGAGGCGGGTGGCGTACATGGCGACGGACTGAGCGGCGTGTCGAGGAGGGAGGAGGTGAGCTCGACTCAGGAAGCGCCACCCAGTGGACCAACACAGCATAGTCCAGCAGCCAGACCACCTGGAGGCTCCGGCTCAGCTCTCCTGCAACATCCCATAATATTCACACTGTTACACACAACCCAGCAGGTTCTGCTCCCATTCACTGTCCCAGAGGACCAGAACCGGACTAATTGGGGCCGATGCTGGCCCAATTAGTTCCTGTAATTAGAACCTCGTTGGAAGTCAACGAGCCCAACAGGAGGTGCCATAGGAGGCCCCTGGACCTCAGCTTTGTTAACTGGACTTGGGCTGGTTCTAGTCGGTTCTGATGCTGGTTAACAGGACATCTTGGTAACATGGCAACTAATTTCCTCATACATGATCTAAGAAAGTCTCGGAGGTCTAAATGTATAGCAGAAAAGCAGCAGGTCGCTCCAGGTCCAGGTGAGGGGACACACCTTTGACCTTTGAGGGCCGCAGCTGCTGGGGCCCCCACACCACAGGGGCCCCAAGACCACCAAGCAAGCATGATAGAAAAAACAACATTGAATAAAGTAAACTAATTGCTATTATACATGTAAAATCAATTTCCATATTGTTTTTATAATTGTTACACTAATGGTTAATCTCTTCCTGTTGATGGTTGTCACCTTGCAATCTTGATTACTGTAAATTTATTGTTTTTTAGCTGATGTTACTTTCACACAGATAAAATAATATGGCACACTTTAGTACCTCTGCATTTTAAAATCTAAATCAATTTTTTAGTTTGTTACTCTTGTACAGTTAAAATCAGAAGCAATAGTAGAGATGCTAATGATTGTAGGTTTGTTATGCAAATTGACTAGCTTAGGAATGAGGAATTATCTGGTGTTGACATACTGGTATTTGGGGCCCCAGATAAAAATCTGATTGGAGACCAAAAAAGGCTTGGACCGGATTATAAAGGAGGTCAGATGCTTGTTGGATCAGAACCCGCAGAGATCCACAGGCTATTGCTCTAGAGCTGGTGATTTTAATGTTTAGCAACGGTTTTTAGTTTAACATGACTGGGTTTGGGTGACAAACGGATCAGTTCTGGTACCAAACAAACAGCTGAGAATATGTATTACAATAAGACCTGGTCAGAGGAAGCTGAACCTTGACCTGTCAACCTGAACTTCATTATGACATCATTCAGGTCCAACAAGTCCACTTGACAGCTCACCTGACCTCTGAGCTAGAAGAAGGCGACTAGACCGAGTCCCAACTGCTGTCAGCTGCACTTCCAACATGTCTGCCCCTTCGCTCCTTCAGTAACTCCAACCTTCTGCTGGACATATTTTAACTGATAATCCTCCAGATCACATGAGGAGAACTATCAACCACTTTAAAGGCAACTGGTCCAAACAGTGTTTATCTCCTCAGAACTAAACACCCCAGCTAATTATAAGCTAATTCTATTTATATGCTAACCGAGCTAACGGGCTGTACTGCCGCAGACAGCAGCTTCCTTTGGGTTCAAGTATCTCCAGACGCCCCGTTTACATCACATTTAACAGTAACAAATGACCACAATATCATATATGACCGAGTCTCATTAGAGACAAACTCTGCAGCTAGTAGCGGCTGTACGCTGCAAACCCAGACTACATGCTAATCTAATCAGGCTACATGCTAAGCTAAGCTTCCTCTAGGCTCCAGTAGCTTTGGCTGGTTGCTCCGGCAAGGTACGGTTGTCCTTCCCCCTCTCTGTCACAGGATCAACGGGCTGCTCTCCGAGATTTTAACCCGGGTCAGAAGCTGACAGTGGCGGATTCGTTACCTCATAGCTCAGTACCGCCGGTCCCTCCACTATGTGAACAACAAGAAGCCGCTGACGGTCCAAGTTCAGCGGGAAAACAGTGATCAGTCAGCCCGTTCATTCCTCTACACAGTCCGCAAACTCCATCACGGTGTCCCCGGCTCGCACCGACAAAGGGGCTACAGCGCCACCCTGCGGCGGGAAACCAGGGGGATTTACTTTTGGTTCGCGGTTAAATTAAGCTTGTCTTAGGGGACAAGTATTGTTATCTAATATCACGGCTCACTTATTCTGCGCTCTCCTTGCATTTAGACAACCAAACTATAAAATCTGTTGACCAATGTTATTCAATTTCTTATAGAAAAATCATATACATTACTTAAGAAAATCAGTGGGAATTCTTATGAAAAAGGAGGTTGGATTTTCTAGATTTCACAACTCTAAATAATAGATTCAAAGTAAATTGGTTAAAGTAGAATCTAAAAAATTCATCCTCCGTTTGGAATACTTTGCCAAATTACATTTTCTCCAGTGTAGGGGGTCTTAATTTCCTCCTCCTCTGTAATTACAAAGTAGAGAAAATACCAGTAAAACTTTCTGCATTTCACAAACAAGCACTTCTTCATGGGTACTTATATGTAAACATCATTTTTCTCCCCATAAATTCTTCATCTGGAATAACCAATATATCCTTCAAAAAATAAATCTTTATTTTATCCTAAATGGTTTGACGATAAAAATCCTTCTGTGGGTCATCTGACAAAAATGGGTGTTTACTCAGTTATAATGAGTTCAAACTCAAGTATAACCTTGCTGTAACTTCTAAACAGTATGATATTGTGTTTGATGCTGTAACTAATGAAATATGTGAACTCCATCCATCCATTTTCTAACACCTTGTCCCTTAGTGGGGTCAGAAGGTGCTGCTGCTTCTCCATCTAACGTTCCAGGCGAGAGGTGGGGTCCCCTGGACAGGTCACCTGGACAGGTCACCTGGACAGGTCACCTGGTCAGGTCACCTGGACAGGTCACCTGGTCAGGTCACCTGGTCAGGTCACCTGGACAGGTCACCTGGTCAGGTCACCTGGTCAGGTCACCTGGACAGGTCACCTGGTCAGGTCACCTGGTCAGGTCACCTGGTCAGGTCACCTGGACAGGTCACCTGGTCAGGTCACCTGGACAGGTCACCTGGTCAGGTCACCTGGACAGGTCACCTGGTCAGGTCACCAGTCTGTCGCAGGCAACACAGAGACAGACAGGACAAACAAACATGCACACACACACTCACACCTAAGAACAATTTGGAGAGGCCATTGTGAACTCTTTAGAAATAATGTTGATGAATATAAAGCCTTGTTGAATGTAACTGACTCCATCGTTGGTAAAGTGTGTTTTTCTTCTACTTGTAAGAATAACAGAACTATTCGTTCCCTGTTTCAACAAGATATTATTTCTGTACCTTCATCTGTTTTCTATTGGAAGAATTCTGTCCCTGATGAAGGTGAACTCATCATCAGAAACTTTTCATAGACAACAAAATGAAAGATCTCTTGTAAACTGTAATCAAATTTATCCTACTAATCAATACATGATGAAATATATGAAAACAATAAACCCCAACTGTAGCATCCAGAAACAATTAGTCTTTTATTCTGTAATTGTCGTATCAAAATTTTTTATAAATTGTTATATTGATGCTAAATGTTCCCTGAGGTATGGGCATATTATTTTTGGTTTTCATGGTAAGAATACAAATGCAGGCAAAAGACTGACAATCAATCTAATTATTATATTTCGCAAATTTCATATTCAAAAATGTAAATTTTCATCATCTTCACCCTTTTCAGCTTTTTATTTTTATTTTTTACAGTTTTGGTTAAGGAATTCGAACTTTGTTTATCCACTATTTCCAAGAGTATGAACAAAAAAGCTGTAAAAGCATATGAATGTTGTAGATCTCTGACTATGTTTAATTTGTCATGTCTGTAATATCTGCTCTCTATTCTTTTTATTTTTCATACCAATGTATGAAATCTACACCACTGGCATACTTTTCAATGATAAAAAACTTGAATAAAACAACAAGAGACAGTACAGTGGGCTGAAGACAGAAGTTTCCTGAGGAACCTGTTCACTGACATACAGCTGATGAACTGTGGTCTGTGACCCAGACAGGACATCCGTCTGGTGGATCTAAACTTGGACTCCGACACATTTAGACACATTTTAATCGACGTCTCCATCGATTTACCTGACGAATATGGCGGCTCCAGGGGCAGTCAGGGCGGAAGAGGGTTTTCCTCCTTCTCCACTGTTCCCTTTAGGGCCTGCAGGCGGCGCGGTGATCTTTACCAAACTCTAATCGAAGAAGAAGGCGTGGAGGAAATATGTCGGCGCCGCTGGATGATTACGGAACGTTTGTTTTGGACCCGCTCCGTGTTTAGAACCCCGTCCAGCCTCAGTGCCATGGCCCACCGATACCTACGGCTGCCTGCGGGCTGCAGGAGCCTGGTCCGGCTGCTGCTTCGGCCCTGCGGAGCTCCAACCAGGACGGTAGGTGGGGGGCGGAACGACAGGCTCACCTTGACCCGCTCTGCTTGGGTTCGGTTCGGGAAGCCGCTCAGAGCCCGCACTGAACTCAAAAACATGTGGTAATCTGAGCGGATTGACTGACGTTTTCACCTGCTACAGAGGTGTGACGTAAGCCAGGTGTCCTCTGTTTTCAACTCTAAACGTGTGACGTCAGAGCCTGGTTTACTGATGACGACATTGATTACGTATTCATCATAGAGTGATGTAAATTCTGAGGGTCAGATGCGCTTTGGTCCGAAACAGCACTGTCCAGAACAGTTCTGTTGGTCTAAATGAATGGGTCCGCAACCCATGAATCCAGAACTTGTGTTCATGAAGTTGTTTAAGCCAACCTGTGGACCCTCCTCCCCCTCTCAGGTGTCTCCAGCCGGTTCTGGTCGGGTGCGGAGTGGGCCCGACCCGCTGAGCGAGCTGCTGGGAGCCTCCAGGATCTTGAGCTCCAAACCGCCCAAAGGTGAGTGGGGACCCGGTTCTGGTTCTGTCCTCATCTTGGCAAACACGGGTCGGAGTTCTAAGTATGGCTCCACTTAGAGCCACCTCTGATTCAGGTGAACTGAATCGTTGAGTTGAAGTGTTCCCGCAGAGAACGACGGAGGTGGTCACCATGGAAACGAACGTGCGCTCAGACTGTTCTTGTTCTCCTTACAGGATTTGAGAAATATTTCCCAGAGAGTCAGAAGCGGGCCAGAACCTCTGAACCGGAAGCTAAAGGTAAAGAAGACACAGGTGAGTCTGAGCATGCGCAGCTGGAGACAGGTGAATAAGTCAGAGAACTACAGAACCGACTCTAGTTCTCTGTAGAGCCTCTTCCACGGCTCTGTCTGTTGAACAAGGTCTCTGATGGCGCCGTCAGACGGTGGTCCTTCAGGTCAGAACCTCCAAAACGGTTCTCTTTCATCAGAAACAACCTGAGAGTTTTGGTTTAGGGGCGGGGCTTACAACAGGTAAACCAATGACCCAGGTTAGGACCGGTTCTAGTCCACTTTACATGAATCAGAGCTAAAACCTCCATGATGATGGATGTGCTGACTTTATAGTGACTCTCCAAACCAAGCATGCTCAAAGCCCAGCCCACTAACGGTTCTGACCCGTTTCAGAGTCCAAACCTGCCCAGAAACCGTCCGGGAAGCCGGGAGGATCCGGGTCCGGAGGAGGGAAACGAGGTGGCCGCAAGGAGGAGAACCACTGGTACAGCCGCCTGCAGAAGGTCAGTCACCTGATCAGGGCACGGCGGGTCCCAGGTGTTACCTGTCCAGGTGTCTCAGCTGCTCCTCTCTCCAGGGTGACGTCCCTTGGGACGACAAGGAGTTCCGCTTGTACTTGCTGACCGGCGTGGCGTTCTGGACTGCCATCACCTACTACTTCTTCCTGCGGGACGGAGGTCGTGAGGTCACCTGGAAGGACTTTGTCAACAACTACCTGTCCAAAGGAGCGGTGAGGAATTCACCTGTGTCTGCCCTGGTTCACAGTCTGCAGCTCTAACTGCTGATTTCCCACCAGGTGGAGCGGCTGGAGGTGGTCAACAAGCGCTATGTCAGGGTGGTGTTCTCTCCGGGGAAGGCTCCGCTGGACGGGGTGCGTCCCATTGGCCTGCTCAAGCCTCAGGTACCTGCAGCACCACCACTGACTCCTCCCCCTGTGCTTCCACCTGCAGCAGTACGTCTGGTTCAACATTGGCAGCGTGGACACCTTCGAGAGAAACCTGGAGACGGCCCAGAGCGAGCTGGGCATCGAGAGCGAGAACCGCCTGCCGGTGGTATACTCCACCGAGAGCGACGGGTGAGCCACGACCTTGCGACCTGACCTACACCCCGACCCCAACCCTGACCCTGTGGTCCTTCCCCACAGGTCGTTCTTGCTCAGCATGCTGCCTACGGCGCTCATCATCGGCTTCCTGCTCTTCATGCTGCGGCGTGGGCCAGCGGGTGGGGGCCGGCCGGGCCGCGGCATGGGGGGTCTGTTCAGCGTTAGCGAGACCACTGCAAAGATCCTGAAGGATGAGATCGACGTTAAGTTCAAAGACGTGGCAGGGTGTGAGGAGGCTAAGCTGGAGATCATGGAGTTCGTCAACTTCCTGAAAAACCCCAAACAGTACCAGGACCTGGGTGCCAAGATACCCAAGGTGAGGCGGGATCAGGGTGAGGTTGGGGTTCTTTCAGGCTGGTGGAGGGTGGGGCCACAGATGGGTTGCCCCAGGATCAGCGGTTATGTTGTGTGGCAGGGGGCCATCTTGACCGGACCCCCAGGAACCGGGAAGACACTGCTGGCCAAGGCAACAGCAGGCGAGGCCAACGTTCCCTTCATCACAGTGAACGGCTCCGAGTTTCTGGAGATGTTTGTGGGAGTGGGCCCTGCCAGGGTAAGGTGCCGCCGGGGAAGTGGGTTGGAGAGCGGTTCCTCTGAGGTTCCTCTGATGTTCCACTCCATGCAGGTTCGGGATCTATTTGTCATGGCCCGGAAGAACGCGCCCTGCATCCTCTTCATCGATGAGATCGACGCCGTGGGCCGGAAGCGCGGCCGCGGCAACTTTGGAGGCCAGAGCGAACAGGAGAACACGCTGAACCAGCTACTGGTGGAGATGGACGGTGGGTCCCGCTTCCGCAGAACCACGGGGTCCACCGGGCCGTTCCTCACTGTCCACTCTGTGCCCCAGGCTTCAACACTGCCACCAATGTGGTGGTTCTGGCCGGAACCAACCGACCCGACATCCTGGACCCGGCCCTGCTGCGGCCTGGGCGCTTTGACAGGCAGATCTACATCGGTGAGCGGGCAACTGGGCGGTTAATTATCAGCCAGGTATCAGCTAGGTGAGCTGAGACAAAGCTCTCTTTCCTTTCAGGTCCTCCTGACATCAAAGGACGGGCGTCCATTTTTAAGGTCCACCTGCGTCCTCTGAAGCTCAGCACAGACCTGGACAAAGATGCTCTGGCCAAGAAGATGGCTGCCCTCACGCCTGGATTTTCAGGTAGTATGCACCCTGATGGGAGTGACCAGTCAGGTGATGGGTGTGTCTGAGCCTCAGGTCATTTGTGTGGATTGTCTGTCCCTTATTGCTGCCTGGCAGGCGCCGACATTGCCAACGTGTGCAACGAGGCGGCACTGATTGCCGCACGCCACCTATCCGATACCATCAATCAGAAGCACTTCGAGCAGGCCATTGAGAGGGTGATCGGAGGTGAGACCCAAACAGAGCCAGCGCAGTGTCAGGTTTTGGTTCCGGTTCTGTAACCTTTCTGTCTCCTGGAGGTCTGGAGAAGAAGACCCAGGTTCTGCAGCCGGAGGAGAAGAAGACAGTGGCGTACCATGAGGCTGGTCACGCTGTGGCTGGCTGGTTCCTAGAGCACGCCGACCCGCTGCTGAAGGTCCGTCAGGTTCTGTATAGATCTGTCTGGATCTGTTGGCATGGCCGGGTTCTAATGCTTTGCTGCCTGTGCAGGTGTCAATCATCCCCAGGGGGCGGGGCCTGGGCTATGCCCAGTACCTCCCCAGGGAGCAGTACCTGTACACCAAGGAGCAGCTGCTGGACCGCATGTGCATGACGCTGGGGGGCCGCGTTGCAGAGGAGATTTTCTTCGGCCGGGTCACCACTGGGGCCCAGGACGACCTCAGGAAGGTCACACAGAGTGCCTACGCACAGGTAAATTGCTCAACCTGGCAGACACTCCTAACTCCTCTGGGTCCGGTCCGTCTGACTCGCTGCTGTCCTCCCACAGATCGTCCAGTTCGGGATGAACCCCAAGGTGGGCCAGGTGTCCTTCGACCTGCCGCGGCAGGGCGAGATGGTTTTGGAGAAGCCTTACAGCGAGGCCACGGCCCGCCTCATCGATTCCGAGGTCCGGGCCCTGATTGGCGAGGCGTACCGCCGAACCCAACTGCTACTGACCGACAAGAAGGCCGAGGTGGACAAGGTACCGCCATCGTCCGCCCTGGTCTGTCGCCCGTGGAATCCCAGCAAGGGAGGGTGGTTCTGGTTCCTCTGGGCTCAGTGGAGTGGGAGGCTGTGGTTCCGGTTCCTGTTCTGGTTGTGACTGTGGTTCCTGTGCTGTCCCGCAGGTGGCGCAGCGGCTCCTGCAGCGGGAGGTTCTGTCCAAAGAGGACATGGAGGAGCTTCTGGGTCGGCGGCCGTTTGCGGAGCGCTCGACATACGAGGAGCTGGTGGAAGGGACGGGCGGCGAGGACGAGGACACGGCGCTGCCGGACGGTCTGAGGGACTGGAACCAGGACCAGAACCAGGACCGGAACCAGGAGAGCCCAGAGGAGCAGGTGGCCCGCCAGATCTCTGGAGGCATGCCCTTCTAGAACCTCCATAAACTGTTCTGTTGGGTTCTGATCTGTTCCACGGGTTCTGAACATTCCCACCTGAGCTGTTCTTCATCAGAACTCTACTGATGCTCCACAGAACCCACTCAGCTTCACATGAACCAGAACCAGGTTCATTCTGCTCATCCAGAACATATCAGAACCAAACAGAACCTCTCCATGTGTATCTGTGTAGAACCCAGACTCTGTGTTTTCCTCAGAACCTCAGCAGGAGGTTCTGGAGGAAAATGTTCCACCAGAACATCTGGCACCGTTCTGATGGGGAAACCATTGGTCCAGAGTTATACTGGGTCCAGCATCCGATCCCACAGCGGGATTTCCAACTCGGGCCCTCCAGAACCACGGTTCTGCAGCCTCTAGACACTTCTCTGCTCCAACAGACCAGAACCAGACACCCGGGTTCAGAGGCCCGGTTCAGGTCTGGAACTGGAAACTTCTAGAAGTTACAGACCAAGGTTCTGTAAAGTTCTTTAAGGTTCTGTTAGGTTCTGCAAAGGACGTTCTCCTGCTGGTGTTCCACAGCCTGCCGCAGAACCTTTGACTGGAAACTGGAAGTGAACCTGCTGTTGATTCTGTTCTGATCCGGACCGATCCGGGTCACAGCCGCAGAAGCACCAGACGTCTGGACGGTTTGGTTCTGGTAAAGTCCTGGAGTGGTTCCAGCTCATAACTAAAGTGGATCAGAACCACTTTAGTTATGGTTCTGATCCATAACTAATCAGAACCATAACTAAAGTGGTCCTTTTAGTTCTCATCCGAGAACTAAAAGGATGAGTTCTCGGCCTGCTCTGTGTGTAAACATGTAAAATGATGTGTGATAATAAAGGTGTTTATGTTGGTTCTGGTTCTGATGGCTCGGTTCCAGATCTCTGATCAAATAAATAACGGAAAAGATCAGAACACAAGCTAACAGATGAACGTTCTTGGTTCCAGAACGTTCTTTGAGCTCCAGCTTCTACCTATGCTGACACGTAACACGGTGACGTCATAAGGTCCCCTGGTACCCCCGGACCAACCTCAGCTATACCTGACCAAACTGAGTCATTGGGGCTTTTATTCTGAAATTTCCTCTCAGAGGAAGTGACGTCATGGGTAGCGTTGTTGTGTTCCGGGCAGTGTACAGATGCTAGTACTTGAAGAACTGTCTGCAGGTTTTAGGTTCGGTTCGGTCGGAGATAACTTCAAAGATCCGGAGAAGCAATTCGAAGAATTGCGGAGTGGGACGGCAGCGGAGCCGGAAGAAAGCTGCATGGCTGCGGCGGTTTCTGCGGTAAGAACCGGAACTGGATGAAAGCTAAGCTAATGCTAACAGGCCTGGAGCTTCGAGAGCTGTTAAACACCCTGGTTGGAGTCAGCAGGTCAGTGAACTGTTCATAGACAACTAGGTCCAAGTTAATGAACTGTTCATAGATAAATAAATCAGTCAGCAGGTCAGTGAACTGTTCATAAATAACCAGGTCCAAGTCAGTAAGTTAGTGAACTCTTAACCGGTGGGTTAGTTAACCAGTGTCTGCATCAGCTGCAACCTCCTCTGATCGATGATATCATCAGCAGTCGGTGTGTTTTGATTGGTTCACAGGGAGGGGCGCCTCTCATCATGGAGAACGGACAGACCGCCGCCCCCACCCCTAAGCTGGGCCTGCCTCCGCTTACCCCCAACCAGCAGGAGGCGCTGCAGAAGGTCAGTCTGTTGCAACGGGTCAGAACCAGAACCAACAGCAGCACCTGTGGTTTTGGTCGCTAAATGCTCTCTGGGTTCTCCCTGCAGGCTAAAAAGTACGCTATGGAGCAGAGCATCAAGAGCGTGCTGGTGAAGCAGACGCTGGTGCAGCAGCAGCAGCTCACCAGCCTGCAGGTAACTCCCAGAGGCCACGCCCCCTTTACCTCCTCTGTGATAGTTAAGGGTTGTCTGTTCTCCTCCCTCAGATGGCTCCTCTGACCATGGGTTTAGGAGATGCTCTGTCGCCGCTGCAGTCGGTGAGTATGGTTCTGTTCTGTTCAGGCCCAGTTCTGTTGGCCTATTGGCAGGATCTAATCTTTCAGCAGTTCTCAGGTTTCCTTCTTCCAGCAGCTCTAAAAATCCGGTCTTTCCTGCGTAGTGGTTCATGCTAATAATAAATACTGCGACGCAATCAGACTTATGTGTGAACGGTTTCCGACCGCAAATGACGAAAGAAGTCATTCTTTCGTCATTTGCGAAATGACGAAAGAATGACAGACCATTCTGTCTTTGACTAAAGACAGAATGGTCTTTAGTCATTCAAGCATCACTCTGTTTGCGACTGTAAAGATGGCTGCCGCCTCTGGGAGGGTTTTAAAGTTGCTGAGAGCAACACGGTCAGCAGATGAAGGAAGCTGATAGAACGCTAACAGCAGCGGCCTTTAGTGGAGCACTGGCTATAGCCTCTGACCCAGTTCTGATCCAGTTCTGTTGGAGTCGGACCAGCAGTGGTGGGTTGGGTTGGGATGTGATGTGTTCACTGACTCAGACTGCTTCCATCACTTCATTATTATCATTTCAGATGTTGTTTAGATTTACTTATAGCTTTAGCTCCACAGCTGGACGGTGAACAGGTTGTTTTTTTGGGTGAAACATGGGAAACGTTCAGACTGCTGTGAGAAGTGGGATCTGGGTGGCAGACAGACCACCAAGGCTGGGTGAACGCAGCCTTGGTGGATGCTGACCTGCTCCCTCTGATCCTCCTGTCCACCAGGTGGCAGCGCAGCGCCAGAGAGCTTTGGCCATCATGTGCCGGGTCTACGTGGGCTCCATCTACTACGAGCTGGGCGAGGACACCATCAGGCAGGCCTTCATCCCCTTTGGACCAATCAAAAGCATCGACATGTCCTGGGACTCAGTCACCATGAAGCACAAGGTCCAAGAGGACAAGAGACAGCCGTAGAACCTCAGGGTTCCCTGTCTGGTTCCCTCTGTGGTTCCCTGTCTGGTTCCCTCTCTGGTTCTCTCTGGTTCCCTCTGTGGTTCCCTGTCTGGTTCTCTCTGGTTCTCTCTCTGGTTCCCTCTCTGGTTCCCTCTCTGGTTCCCTCTCTGGTTCCCTCTCTGGTTCCCTCTGTGGTTCCATGTCTGGTTCTCTCTGGTTCTCTCTCTGGTTCCCTCTGTGGTTCCCTGTCTGGTTCTCTCTGGTTCCCTCTGTGGTTCCCTGTCTGGTTCTCTCTCTGGTTCCCTCTCTAGTTCTCTCTCTGGTTCTCTCTGTGGTTCCCTGTCTGGTTCTCTCTGGTTCCCTCTGTGGTTCCCTGTCTGGTTCTCTCTCTGGTTCTCTCTCTGGTTCCCTCTCTAGTTCTCTCTCTGGTTCTCTCTGGTTCCCTCTGGTTCCCTCTCTGGTTCTCTCTCTGGTTCTCTCTCTGGTTCCCTCTGTGGTTCCCTGTCTGGTTCTCTCTCTGGTTCCCTCTCTAGTTCTCTCTCTGGTTCTCTCTCTGGTTCCCTCTCTAGTTCTCTCTCTGGTTCTCTCTCTGGTTCCCTCTCTGGTTCCCTCTGTGGTTCCCTGTCTGGTTCTCTCTGGTTCTCTCTGGTTCTCTCTCTGGTTCCGTCTGTGGTTCCCTGTCTGGTTCTCTTTCTGGTTCCCTCTCTGGTTCCCTCTGTGGTTCCCTGTCTGGTTCTCTCTGGTTCTCTTTCTGGTTCCCTCTCTGGTTCCCTCTGTGGTTCCCTGTCTGGTTCTCTCTGGTTCTCTTTCTGGTTCCCTCTCTGGTTCCCTCTGTGGTTCTCTCTGGTTCTCTCTCTGGTTCCCTCTGTGGTTCCCTCTGTGGTTCCCTGTCTGGTTCTCTCTGGTTCCCTCTGTGGTTCCCTGTCTGGTTCCCTCTGTGGTTCCCTGTCTGGTTCTCTCTCTGGTTCCCTCTCTAGTTCTCTCTCTGGTTCTCTCTGTGGTTCCCTGTCTGGTTCTCTCTGGTTCCCTCTGTGGTTCCCTGTCTGGTTCTCTCTCTGGTTCCCTCTCTAGTTCTCTCTCTGGTTCTCTCTCTGGTTCCCTCTGGTTCCCTCTCTGGTTCTCTCTCTGGTTCCCTCTCTGGTTCTCTCTCTGGTTCTCTCTCTGGTTCCCTCTCTAGTTCTCTCTCTGGTTCTCTCTCTGGTTCCCTCTCTAGTTCTCTCTCTGGTTCTCTCTCTGGTTCTCTCTGGTTCTCTCTCTGGTTCCCTCTCTAGTTCTCTCTCTGGTTCTCTCTGTGGTTCCCTGTCTGGTTCTCTCTGGTTCCCTCTGTGGTTCCCTGTCTGGTTCTCTCTCTGGTTCCCTCTCTAGTTCTCTCTCTGGTTCTCTCTCTGGTTCCCTCTGGTTCCCTCTCTGGTTCTCTCTCTGGTTCTCTCTGGTTCTCTCTCTGGTTCCCTCTCTAGTTCCCTCTCTAGTTCTCTCTCTGGTTCTCTCTCTGGTTCCCTCTGGTTCCCTCTGTGGTTCTCTCTCTGGTTCCCTCTGGTTCCCTCTGTGGTTCTCTCTCTGGTTCCCTCTGGTTCCCTCTCTGGTTCTCTCTCTGGTTCTCTCTCTGGTTCTCTCTGGTTCTCTCTCTGGTTCCCTCTGGTTCCCTCTCTGGTTCTCTCTCTGGTTCTCTCTCTGGTTCCCTCTCTGGTTCTCTCTCTAGTTCTCTCTCTGGTTCCCTCTCTAGTTCTCTCTCTGGTTCTCTCTCTAGTTCTCTCTCTGGTTCTCTCTCTGGTTCTCTCTGGTTCTCTCTCTGGTTCCCTCTGTGGTTCCCTGATCAGTTCTGTCTCTGCAGGGTTTTGCCTTCGTGGAGTACGAGGTTCCTGAAGCGGCCCAGCTGGCTCTTGAACAGATGAACTCTGTGGTTCTGGGTGGGAGGAACATCAAGGTGGGCCCGGTTCCTGTCTGTCTTCATTATATATGTTTGTTTTCTGGGTCTTTATTTCCTGTTTCATGTTGTAGATTGTTCTACAATCCAACCCAAAATAAAATCAAAGGGAAGAAAAAATGTTGCCCTCAGTGAACCATTGAAAGGGCCAACAGGAACCACCCAGTTAACCAGTTAACCAGTAACATTAAGGTGCCTTAGAAAAGAGAAAACCAGGCTTCCAAGCCAGTAATGCCCAGGAAAACCAGGTCAGCTGCAAACGTACCAAAGCCCAAACATTTGAGCTGAGTGCAGTTCAGTTCGAGGTTCCCAGTGGAGTTTCATCTGAACGCTGAGAGGCCACGGGAGGGGCTGGTTGATCATGTGACATCACCGTCTCTCTGCGTTACCGCGGCCGTCCACTTATCCCTTCGCGCTGTCTTGCAGGTCGGCCGGCCCAGCAACATCGGCCAGGCTCAGCCGATCATCGACCAGCTGGCGGAGGAAGCGCGGGCCTTCAACAGGATCTACGTGGCGTCCGTCCACCCCGACCTCTCCGACGAGGACATCAAGAGCGTCTTCGAGGCCTTCGGCAGGATCAAGTCCTGCATGCTGGCCCGCGAGCCCACCACCGGGCGACACAAAGGCTACGGCTTCATTGGTGAGGCCGGCCAGGTGTCAGGGACCGCTCTGGTCCTCTGGGGTCGGCGTCACACCGCGTCCTCTGGGACGCGATGCGGCGAGCTGCGTCTTGCTGTCTGAAACCAGCTTGTCCTCTGTGTGTCCAGAGTACGACAAGGCTCAGTCGGCCCAGGACGCCGTGGCCTCCATGAACCTGTTCGACCTGGGGGGGCAGTACCTTAGGGTGGGGAAGGCCGTGACTCCGCCCATGCCCCTCCTCACCCCCACCACTGCTGGAGGACTTCCTGCAGCCGCCGCCGTGGCTGCAGCTGCTGCCAGTGCCAAGATCACAGCTCAGGTACACCATGGAGGGACAAGGTCAGGGGCTAGTGGCAGAGCCAGGCCTTATGGAGAAAAATCAGGGTAAATATTTTGATGCTGATGAATATGACAACCTAAAACAAATAATTAATTTTTGTCAAACTCATTCCATCAAGGGAGATCTGAAGATTTGAGTTTAATGTCGAACATTTTACAATTGCTTTAGATCAATAAGAGGAATGTTTAAAATGTTCCAGCATTACAGGAGAACTGACATCTCTTGTCAAATGCATAAAATAACCATAGAAATATAAATTCTCAAAATATCTTTATGGCTTATTATGAATGTTCATTTTTTTAAAAGAATATCCAATGAAAAAGAAATACTAAAGACGAAACGATAACGGTTGTTTATATATTGAGGCCTCGCTGTTTTCTATCCTGCGTCCTCCAGGGGGCGCCACTGCTTCAGCATAATAGCATATGCTATTATATATATATATATATATATATATATATATATATATATATATATATATATATATATATATATTACATTGTTTCAAAATGAGCTTCATGTAGCACTGAGGATTAAATATAATTTCTTAATGTAGTATAGTTAATTATTTTTACGTCTTTCATGCTGCTGCTCATTCATATGTATTCCTGGATTGGACAGAGCCTGTTGGTCGCTGTGATGCATCGAGCCCAGAAAACCATTCAGTTCCATTGAAATCTGTCGCAAAAATATTAGTAAGGTAATTTTATTTATATAGCACGTTTTCAGCAACAAGGCAATTCAAAGTGCTTTTCATGAGTTAAAAGGAAATACAAACAAAATAAAGTAAAGGAAAGAAAAAAGAGGAAAGAAAACTAATCTAATGTTGTTCTAAAGTGTGTAAACTAGGTGCTCCTGTTCAGGGTTGCTAAGTATCTAATTCCATTTCTAAATAGTGAAACTCTACAGTTTCTGATAAAATGAGCTAAAGAGTGACTGATCTAAACCCTTTTCTGGGTTAAAAGTAGTAGCGCCATCATTATCAAATATGTCTAAATAAATTAATTAAATATGACTTAAAATAAAGCTGAGAAAACTGATAAATTCTCCATGATACAAATCTATAAACAGTTTGGTTTCTGTTAGTTCTGTCAAAATGCAAGAAAAGGCAAATTTCTCTTATATTGGTGAGTCGTTTTATTTTAAATATGCTGAAGGAGCCGTAGTTTGATGACTGTTATAAATATCTCCATGTTTTACTAGCAGAGGGGATTAGTTCATTTTTTATAGCTTGTTTAACTTTTATGAACTGCAGTGAGCCGCAATAAAGGCACAATAAAGCTGATAAACGGGTGAAGAACAAAACGTGTTGCCATCACCAAACATGCGGACCCGTTGCCATGGCAACCGACAGACAACAGCTCAACGAGCAGAGATACGTTCAATCCGATCAGGGGAATCGACACCAAAATCAAACATTTCCCACACAAAAAAGTAGCAAAAACACCAAAACAGGACATTCAGTCTGTTACATTATGCTGTCAGGCTTGATGTCTATATTGATTATTAATAAGTTTTCGCCTGAACACCGTGGTGGTTGATCAGCTGCTCTACTGTGGGTTGTCCTGTTTTAGTGCTAATGGAAACAAAACACACCGAACTGCGCAGCACATGCTAAGCCTATCAAAGTCAATACCAGGTCAGCAGCAGTTAGGCTAGTAAACTGACCCACTGCTCACTTTTTCAATAAATTCAAACTTTTCCCACACCTGTTAAATGTGAAACTCTTGAACCTTGTTATCTATGGCTGTCATAGGATCGAATTAACCGCTAAATATTGCTTCCTTTCAGATTCTTTGCGTGATTGCGGTATTTTCATGACCAATGGACAGCAATGGTGCACGATAAGTCACGTAATGTTCCAGTCCAGTAATGTATATCCATCCAGGGCCGTGCAGAGATCACTAAGGGGCAGGTGCTCAAAGGGCCCATCTAACCTCCTTCTAGGACAGAATATTAAAGCCTCTCAGCTTTCAGAGTTTAATAAACAATGATAAATTACAGAATTGTGAGATATACAATCAAAGCTAAGGAAAATCTCTATAGAGCATACAGCTATACATATGTAAGATATTTTATTAGGCCCGAGCAGCTAAGCGCTGCGAGAGCCTATTGAAACCTTGCTGTTTATTAGGCCCGAGCAGCTAAGCGCTGCGAGAGCCTATTGAAACTGTACTGTTTATTATAGTTCTTGTGCCAAATGAATTGGCTTTTTGGGGGCTTTATCATATTCAAAAACTCACCAAACTTGGCGGGGGCATAGAGCCCGTGTAAAATTTACGTATTTTAAGGTCCCCGGAAAAATCGCAAAAGAAACGGCTCAGTGGCGCCACCTAGCAACATTCAAAAGACCCTTTCCTATTCACTTACTTTATCGTAGAGACTTGAAACTTGGTACACTTGTAGAGCTCCCCAAGACACTCTGAATTTACAATTAATGTCATAGTGCAAGTATCACAGATTGTCGGCCATTTTGGATTGAAGTTCCGATTTTGACCCGATTTTGGCCGTTCACAGGGTTCGCATTTGATCGAACTTGTCCTAGGGATTTCGATCGATCGGCTTCAAACTCGGTCAGATCGTTCATAAGGCATGGCCGATCCAAAGTTATCGTAGGTTTGCGTTTTCGGGCTTGCTGAAGGGGTCTTTCCGGGGGTCAAAGGTCACCGATTCGCCATGAAACATCAAACTGTTATAACTCTTTGAAGAAAACTCATAGAAGCACCAAACTTTCAGTGATTGATCATCATGGGATGCTCTACAATACCCAACGGTCAAATGATGACGTCACTTAGGCCACGCCCCCTGAGAACAGGAAGTGTCATTTTTTACGCTGAACGGTCGCTATCTGACCCCTTTGACCTAATCGAGGTGAAACTGTGTCCACAGACAGAAAACATGTTGGTGTGTTGAGGATTCCAAGCCAAGCTCATTTGAATCCAGCAGGTGGGCGTGGCGGCGTGGCGAAGTGACCCTAAACGCCGTGTCCTTACGTTTGGCTGTGGATTCCACAATTTTGAGGCCAGCTGCACCAAACTTGACATGAGTGATCCTGGTAGGGTCCCTTACGATCCTATGTTGTCATAGTCTGACGTCATCTAAGCCCCGCCCCCTCAGAACAGGAAGTGCTTTTTTTTCCATGGAAAGCTGCCTTTCTGGCTCACTGCACCTAATCAACATGATTCTGTGTTGCATGACAGATAACATGTTAGTCTCACTTGCTTTAAAGCGCCAAGAGTCTTCTGTAGAGGGCGTGGCCGTGGGACCGCGGCGAAGCAGAGGTAACGCCGCCGCCATACGTTTGGCTCTAGATTCCACATCGTTCAGCCCAGCTGCACCAAACTCACTAGGATGCATCCTTATCCATCCCCGAACAGGAATCCATAACAGTCGTTGATGGGCGTGGCCTAATTTCTCTACAGCGCCCCCTAGAAATTTTTAAATGATCAGCCCCAAGCCATGCTTTAACCTAGAATTATGAAACTTGGTACACATGTGTATCATGTCAGGACCTACAAAAACGTCTCTTGGAGCCATGGTGCAAACCCAACAGGAAGTCGGCCATTTTGGATCAAAATCAGCCATTTCCTCTTTTTCATAGACATCGCATCTGATCTATCTCCTCCTGCAGCTTTTGAGATAGAGACTTCAAACTCAGTCAGCAGAGACTTGAGACATTAAAGATGAAAAGTTATCGTAGGAATTTTTCTATGTCAAAGCATGTGGGCGTGGCTAAGTCCCAAACTTTGACTATTCGCCATGAAACATCAAGATGCAATAACTTCCACATAGAAGGTCACAGCTGCATCAGACTTCCTATATCTGACTACAGACCACCCCTCATCACATTGAGATGGTCAGTTGATGACATCACCTTAACCCCGCCCACTTCCGACAGGAAGTCACCTGTTTTTTCTATTGTATGTCTTACTTTTACTCTCTAAGTCATATGGGTTTCATCCGGTGTAGGCTGACATGACATGATATGATGATGAACTCTCCCATGATGAACTCGACTGACCCGTGGGGGCGTGGCTAAGTCCCAAACTTTGACTATACAGCATGAAACATGAATGTGAAATAACTTCCAAATGCCAGGTCACAGCTGCATCAGACTTTCTATGTCTCATTATAGACCAGCCTTCATCATAGTTAGGTGGTCGATTGATGACATCACCCTAGCCCCGCCCACTTCCGACAGGAAGTAACCTCTTTCTTCAATTGTATGTCTTACTTTTACTCTCTAATTCTTATGGGTTTCATCCTGTGCAGGCTGACATGAAATGACATGATGATGAACTCTCCCATGATGAACTCTACTGACCCGTGGGGGCGTTGCTAAGTCCCAAACTTTGACTATACACCATGAAACATGAATGTGAAATAACTTCCAAATGCCAGGTCAGAGCTGCATCAGACTTTCTATATCTCATTATAGACCAGTCCTCATCACAGTTAGGTGGTGGATTGATTACATCACCTTAGCCCCACCCACTTCCGACAGGAAGTCACCTGTTTTTTCTATTGGATGTCTTACTTTTACTCTCTAAAACATGTTGGTGTGTCATGGATACCAACCCTGTGCTGACTGACATAAAATGAGATGATGATGAACTCTGTCAATACCTACTGACCCGTGTGGGTGTGGCAAAGATGGCTGGCCCTCGACATATGAATACGATCGTCTCTTATTCACACACGCATCATCCAAGTTGCACCAGACTTTTTATGAGTGACACTTGTGAACCTCTAAAGAGCACAATACAGTTTAATTGCAATTTGACTCCACTGCGCCCCCTAGGTTAATCAAACAGCTGTATCTCCTTCCCACATGGCCCGATCTGCTCCAGATTTTGGGTGTACCGCCAGGGAACGCTGCCGAAGGCATCGAAGCGGATCGCGTGGAGGACGGAGCGCGAACGTCGGCGGTGGCCGGCGGGAGGCGGTGCTGGAACATCCGCGGTGGCTATAGGCTTGAGCGGCGCTTGGCTGCGAGGGCCGCTTGAGGCTCCGCGGAGCTTTAATTATTATTTTTCCCGTGCCAAATAAAGTGGCTTTTTGGGGGCTTTATCATATTCAAAAACTCACCAAACTTGGCGGGGGCATAGAGTCCGGTGAAAATTTACGTATTTTAAGGTTCTCGGAAAAATCGCAAAAGAAACGGCTCAAGGGCGCCACCTAGCAACTTTCAAAAGACCCTTTCCTATTCACTTACTTTATCGTAGAGACTTGAAATTTGGTACACTTGTAGAGCTCCCCAAAACACTCTGAATTTACAATTAATGTCATAGTGCAAGTATCACAGATTGTCGGCCATTTTGGATTAAAGTTCCGATTTTGACCCGATTTTGGGCGTTTGCAGGGTTCGCATTTGATCGAACTTGTCCTAGGGATTTCGATCGATCGGCTTCAAACTCGGTCAGATCGTTCATAAGGCATGGCCGATCCAAAGTTATCGTAGGTTTGCGTTTTCGGGCTTGCTGAAGGGGTCTTTCCGGGGGTCAAAGGTCACCGATTCGCCATGAAACATCAAACTGTTATAACTCTTTGAAAAAAACTCATAGAAGCACCAAACTTTCAGTGATTGATCATCATGGGATGCTCTACAATACCCAACGGTCAAATGATGACGTCACTTAGGCCACGCCCCCTGAGAACAGGAAGTGTCATTTTTTACGCTGAACGGTCGCTATCTGACCCCTTTGACCTAATCGAGGTGAAACTGTGTCCACAGACAGAAAACATGTTGGTGTGTTGAGGATTCCAAGCCAAGCTCATTTGAATCCAGCAGGTGGGCGTGGCGGCGTGGCGAAGTGACCCTAAACGCCGTGTCCTTACGTTTGGCTGTGGATTCCACAATTTTGAGGCCAGCTGCACCAAACTTGACATGAGTGATCCTGGTAGGGTCCCCTACGATCCTATGTTGTCATAGTCTGACGTCATCTAAGCCCCGCCCCCTCAGAACAGGAAGTGCTTTTTTTTCCATGGAAAGCTGCCTTTCTGGCTCACTGCACCTAATCAACATGATTCTGTGTTGGATGACAGATAACATGTTAGTCTCACTTGCTTTAAAGCGCCAAGAGTCTTCTGTAGAGGGCGTGGCCGTGGGACCGCGGCGAAGCAGAGGTAACGCCGCCGCCATACGTTTGGCTCTAGATTCCACATCGTTCAGCCCAGCTGCACCAAACTCACTAGGATGCATCCTTATCCATCCCCGAACAGGAATCCATAACAGTCGTTGATGGGCGTGGCCTAATTTCTCTACAGCGCCCCCTAGAAATTTTTAAATGATCAGCCCCAAGCCATGCTTTAACCTAGAATTATGAAACTTGGTACACATGTGTATCATGTCAGGACCTACAAAAAAGTCTCTTGGAGCCATGGTGCAAACCCAACAGGAAGTCGGCCATTTTGGATCAAAATCAGCCATTTCCTCTTTTTCATAGACATCGCATCTGATCTATCTCCTCCTGCAGCTTTTGAGATAGAGACTTCAAACTCAGTCAGCAGAGACTTGAGACATTAAAGATGAAAAGTTATCGTAGGAATTTTTCTATGTCAAAGCATGTGGGCGTGGCTAAGTCCCAAACTTTGACTATTCGCCATGAAACATCAAGATGCAATAACTTCCACATAGAAGGTCACAGCTGCATCAGACTTCCTATATCTGACTACAGACCACCCCTCATCACATTGAGATGGTCAGTTGATGACATCACCTTAACCCCGCCCACTTCCGACAGGAAGTCACCTGTTTTTTCTATTGTATGTCTTACTTTTACTCTCTAAGTCATATGGGTTTCATCCGGTGTAGGCTGACATGACATGATATGATGATGAACTCTCCCATGATGAACTCGACTGACCCGTGGGGGCGTGGCTAAGTCCCAAACTTTGACTATACAGCATGAAACATGAATGTGAAATAACTTCCAAATGCCAGGTCACAGCTGCATCACACTTTCTATGTCTCATTATAGACCAGCCTTCATCATAGTTAGGTGGTCGATTGATGACATCACCCTAGCCCCGCCCACTTCCGACAGGAAGTAACCTCTTTCTTCAATTGTATGTCTTACTTTTACTCTCTAAAACATGTTGGTGTGTCATGGATACCAACCCTGTGCAGACTGACATAACATGAGATGATGATGAACTCTGTCAATGCCTACTGACCCGTGGGGGCGTGGCAAAATGGCTGACCCTCGCCATATACAAGCGATCGTCTCTTATTAACACACGCATCATCCCATTTGCTCCAGACTTTTTATGAGTGACACTTGTGAACCTCTGAAGAGCCCAATAGAGTTTAATTGCAATTTGACTCCACTGCGCCCCCTAGGTTAATCAAACAGCTGTATCTCCTTGCCACATTGCCCGATCTGCTCCACATTTTGGGTGCATCGCCAGGGAACGCTGCCGAAGGCATCAAAGCGGATCGCGTGGAGGACGGAGCGCGAACGTCGGCGGTGGCCGGCGGGAGGCGGTGCTGGAACATCCGCGGTGGCTATAGGCTTGAGCGGCGCTTGGCTGCGAGGGCCGCTTGAGGCTCCGCGGAGCTTTAATTAGTAATTTCTTTCTGCAGGTTTATTTTGTTATAGGAACGTTTTGCAATATTCAAACCTGCAATTTAGCAGAATATGTAAATCAGAGCTGGACCACCAGACATATTTAGTCTTTACAGAATTAAACTATTAAAATATAAACAAGGCCCAATGCTACCTTTTAGTGGCTGTAATCTATAAACAGAGCTGCCTGGTTGCTGCAGTGGAGATGAAGATGGTCCATCCAGGAAAGCAGAGCTGCAGCAAACTTTAACTGGAGCTGCAGGAAAAAGAAACAACAGCAAAAATGTAATTATTAATGCATGTCACCATGAGAACAGCTGCTGAGTTCTGCTTAAAAAACTTGTTTTAAAATTAAAATCACACATTTTTGTCTCATGAAGTGAATTTTCTTTGCAAAACAAACTTATTTGTGTTTGTCAGAAATATTTTCTTGCTATTCTAAGTTTTTGTTTGACTCAAAGTTTTGCTTGTGATTCTCACATGACGTCGTGGGCGGGGCCTAAAATCACGACAAAAGATTCCTGATGTGTGCAAATAAAAGTTTATGTTTGGTAAAAATTAGTTATTTAATTTAAAAAAAGATTTTTAAACAAAACGTTTTGTTTTAAAAAGAAATCATTACAATTCCAAAAGTTTTGATTACAATTTTATTGAATTTAACTCCATACTCTGAGAACCAGACCATAAACTTAAAGTCTGGTTGAGTTTTTCCTTCATTAATGACTTTTATTACATACATTTTATCTATCATGGTAGTTCAGGTGAGTTATTTTTAATTCTAAATGAATATCCTTGTTGGTCTTTTATTTAAGTGCTATTCTCCTTCAAGGTACATTTACCTAACGCCAGAATAAATGTACATTATGCAGCAAAGGAAATTAGACATATATTCATTATGGAGATGATTGGTTTGGACGGCGATGTTCCCCTATAATCAATACTGATGAATGACTGATATCATTAACGATACAGGGGAGAAGCTTTTTGTTATCTAGCTTTGCTAGCAGAGTCGTTAGCTAGCAGCTAGCTAATAGCACAACAACAACAACAGCCTGATGTCTGTATGATAAAAACACTGAATGATAGATCAGAACAGTTTCTCCTCACCTGGCTGTCTCCTCCCCTCAGTAGTTCTTCAGAGAAAGGCAGACAGAGGCCTGTCAGTGTCTGTTGTATCTCATTACTTCTCTGCTTAAACCGCTGAAGCAGAAACGAGACTTCAACGTTTTCCATCATCTGACAAGCAGCAGGTCTGCTCCACTTTATTCACCAAAACGTTTTAATTCACCAAAAACTGATCTGTAATCTGGATCGTTCGCTACGTTTAGCTCCAGTTAGCCGCCTTATCTCACTGCAACTGGGTCACGGGCAAAAGGTCAAAGGTAACAAGGTGACCGGAGGGCTTATTATGTTGTACAAAAAACCCCTTAGGAAATAATACAAAAAAATAATATTTTTTTTCACCAAAGGGCTCTTGAGGGCAAGGAGCAAAAGGGGCAGGTGCTCAGCCCCCTCTTGGCCCCCCTTCTGTACGCGCCTGTATCCATACATATCAATGCTGCTGCCTCTCTCTGTCCTTCTCTCGCTTCCCGCTACTTGGCAGTAGATGTCAGGTTACATTGTGGTGCATTCAATGTTGTTGGAAAAAAGATATTTGTGCGCTTAATGTCCATTTTGCCCTATTTATTGAATTCATTGTCACCAGCTGGGGTGGTAACAGGGGTGGCAACTGCCCAAATGAGAGCCTTAACCACCCCAGTAGATCCTCCCCAGATTCAGAGAGATTCTAGATTCATCCTGTGCAGTGAATCTGTCTCCTTATTTTCCCACTTCTTCCTCACATCGTGGCTTTAGGAAACCTTCACAAAAACGGGAGATTTGGGAGCCATCTTACTTTTGACAGAGTGAAAGAATTACATATTAACAACAGTCATTGCCTCCTGTGTAAACTGATAATATATTTATTATAATGTTTTATTTCTAACGTTGGGTTTTGTGATAATCTAAGTCCATGTTAAAAATGTTAAAACTTTTAACTAAATCTGGGTGAGCCTTCCTAGCGGGGCTGAACCTGGTATTACCCCGAGCGCTATAGCTAATATTAGCTGGCGTGGCCAGTGGGCGTGGGCCAGTGGGCGTGGGCCAGTGGGCGTGGGCCAGTGGGCGTGGCCAGTGGTGTTCCTACTGCCTCAGTGTTTCTCTGGTTCGCCAGGATCCGGTTGGAGCTTCGCTGCTTGGACCTTTGGCCGGCCCGGCGCTCCTCTCCCAGCAGCTGGGACTCCCACAGGCCGTCATGGCCGCCCAGGCACCGGGAGTCATCACAGGTGAGCGGGCCCCGCCAGTCCTCTCAGTCCTCCCTTCATCCTGTGCCGCTAACCGCCGGCTGCCGTTCCAGGCGTGACCCCGGCTCGCCCCGGCCTGCCCCAGGTGGGGCTTGTGAACCCGGTTTTGGCTACGCCTCCTTCAGGCTCCGAGCCCAGGAGGAAGGAGGCGGAGTCTCAGCTGGAGGCGCAGCAGGAGGCGGCGTCGGAGCCGCTCAGCGAGCAGGAGCACATGAGCATCAGCGGCAGCAGCGCTCGCCACATGGTGATGAGGAAGCTGCTCCGCAAGCAGGAGGTGAGCCCGACCCGATTGGAACGAGGCCTCGGCCCCGACCTCTGACCTCTGCCCTCTGCCCCCAGTCCACCGTCATGGTGCTGAGGAACATGGTGGGCCCCGAGGACATCGACGACGACCTGGAGGGCGAGGTGACAGAGGAGTGCGGGAAGTTCGGCCAGGTGCGGCGGGTCATCATCTACCAGGAGCGGCAGGGCGAGGAGGACGACGCCGACGTCATCGTCAAGATCTTCGTGGAGTTCTCGGAGGCGGCGCACCGGAACCGCGCCATCCAGGCGCTCAACAACCGCTGGTTCGGGGGCCGCAAGGTGGCCGCCGAGGTCTACGACCAGGACCGCTTCGACACCAGCGACCTGTCGGCGTAGAACCTGCCCATCTCCATGGAAACGCTTCTTCTCCTGCAGGTTGCGTCGGGCCGAGCCGAGCCGAGCGGGCTTCCTCTCAGAACCGAACGTTCTGCCGATCCGGTTCTGGACCAGAACTGGCTCCATCCGGGTCGGGGAACGGAGAGCGAGTGGTTCTGGTTCGAACAGAACTGCTGCAGCTGGGTTCGGACCGGAACCGGCCTCGGTTCTCCTGGACGGGCGATCCTGAACGTTCCCGATATGAATTCTCAGAACCGAACAGAACCGGGCCGGGTCCAAATGAATAAATGTTTTCCAGCTGTTTAAATGTTGTGAAGCTGCTCTCTGATTGGCTGATTGGACCGGATCCACCAGACCCGGTCTGATCAGAACCATCCACCGACCTGGGTCGACCCGGTCCAAACGCTCCTGACGGGAAACCTCTGGTCTCGGTGCATCGTCATAATGACCCAGGTTCTGTCCGGATCCACTAACCGACCAAATCGGTTCTGGAGCGGCTGGTTCTGGTTCTTCTGTTGTCTTTGTTTTCTGTTTTAGAAAGCTGGAATAAAATCATTCCAGAACCGGACCTGGGCCGGATCAGGTTCTGCAGGACCGGGTGAACATTGGGGCTTCCACAAAGTTCTGATCAGCCTCCAGAACCGAATCCAGCTGCTCGCCTTTACTGGTTCTGGAAAGGTTCTGTTCGCCATCAGCAGATGGAGAGGTCAGAGTTAATTTGGGTCAGAACCAAAGATCTCACACCAACTGCAGAACATGTTCTGGTCTGGTCCATTCTCCCTAGAATCAGAACTGAGCTCAGGGTCATGACAGGTCCAAACCCAGATCCGGTTCTGATCTAGTTCTGTGTTTATGACAAAACAGGTTCTGCTGCTGGTCCATGAAGTTCTAGATGGCCTCAGTGTTTCTGGACTAGTCGGAAACAATCGGGCCCTCAGAGACCTGCTGACCTGGTGTTTCCAGAACCAGGAGAGGATCAGAACCTGACTGAGAACAGGACTGTTAGAAGCCTTGGGTCAGAACCGAGCCCATCTGGTTCTGATCTGCGTTAATATCTGGATTGCTCTGGGTTCTTTGGAGAAGCTCGACCCAGAAGAACCAGGTCATTCGGTTCTGCTCTGCCTTCCTGCGGTTTTGTCCAGACTAGAACCCATCCGGACCAGGAGAAAGATGGACCGCAGCACCAGGCTGCAGTTTCGCCTTCCGGCCAGCAGGCGTCGCCCTCGGCTGGGAGGAAGTTTTCACACTAACACGGTTCAATGCTTCAGGAAGCCGAACACCAGAACCAGACCCAACACCAGAACATGAATATTTGTTCTGAGCTGCAAGTTCGGGATGAAGTCCAGATAAACCGAACCTCCAGAGCTGAGCAGAACATTTCAGCGGTAGAAACGGACCAGACTGGCTCTGAGCTTTTATTTTGAAGTCTTGCCCCGCTACGCCGGAAGTGTGGGTACGGCGGCTCGCAGGACTCGGTCCGCCTCCAGGTCATCATGGGAGATTCCGTGTGCGAAGAACTCGAGGACCTGGTCCACTTCTCCGTCCCAGACCTGCCTGCGAGAGGCTACGTCGTGATGGAGGAGATCCGACGTCAAGGCAAGCTGTGTGACGTCACCCTCAAGGTAAGAAGCGAGATGCGCGAGGCTGCAGTTAGCTCCCGAGCTGCTGGAATGCTAACTGGGTGCTAACTGGCTAACAGGACAGACCATTGAGAAACAGCTGATGGGTCATGTATTGATTATAGGTGACAGATCACGTGATTACACCTGTCGGTAGACAGGAAGTGGATTACCTGACATATTGCTTAGCAACTAAAAAGCTTTCATCGATCAGATGACAGCTGTTAAATGAAACTGGAGGTCCGTTGGTTCTGGTTCTGACCCGGCTCGTGTCTGCAGGTCGGGGAGCATAAGTTCAGCGCTCACCGCATCGTCCTGGCCGCCTCCATCCCGTATTTCCACGCCATGTTCACCAACGACATGGTGGAGCGCAAGCAGGACGAAATCCTGATGCAGGGCATGGACCCCAGGTACACATTCAATCCGTTCCCAGTGTTTTCCCAGTCCCTCCCAATCCGTTCCCAGTCCCTCCCAATCCGTTCCCAGTCCCTCCCAGTCTAACCAGTAGCTGTCTGTGCCGCAGCGCCCTGGAGGCCCTCATTAACTTCGCCTACAGCGGTCGCGTCGCCATCGACCAGCAGAACGTCCAGGCGCTGCTGATTGGCTCCAGCTTCCTGCAGCTGCAGAACGTGAAGGACGCCTGCTGCTCCTTCCTGCAGGAGAGGTGAGCTCTTCCGCACTCGCTCCGTACGACGGCCGCCATGTCAGCTGACGTCTCCGTGGCGACCGGTCCCCTCTGGTTCCAGGCTGCACCCCAAGAACTGCCTGGGCGTGCGTCAGTTCGCGGAGGCCATGATGTGCACGGCGCTGTATGACGCAGCCAACGGCTTCCTGCAGCGGCACTTCGTGGAGGCGGCGCTGTCCGAGGAGTTCCTGGCGCTGCGGGCCGAGGAGGTTCTGGAGCTGATGGGCTGCGACGAGCTCAACGTCAAGGCCGAGGAGCAGGTGAGGCGCCGCCGCGGCTCGCTCACCGCCACACTCACTGCCCGGCCACACTCACTGCCCAGCTTTACCTGTGCAGGTGTTTGAGGCGGCGCTGGCTTGGGTCCACCACGACCGGGACCGGAGGAAGACTCTGCTGCCGGAGCTGCTGGCCAAGATCCGACTTCCTCTCTGCCAGCCGCGCTTCCTGTCTGACCGCGTCCAGCAGGACGAGCTGATCCGTTGCTGCCACAGGTGCAGGTGAGGCGCAGCACACCTGAGGCACTGGGGCGGTCCAGGAGATCTGGACTCACATCAGTCAGGTTCTGATTGGGTTGTGATCGGATCTGATTGGTTCTGACTGGTTCTGATATTCTCTTTATTGATTGTCTATTGATCAGTATTGATCTCCTGGCAGGGACCTGGTGGATGAGGCCAAAGACTTCCACCTGGTCCTGGAACGCCGCCCTCACCTGCCCTCCTTCAAGACGCGGCCGCGGTGCTGCACCTCCGTCTCGGGGCTCATCTACGCCGTGGGCGGCCTCAACAGCTCAGGTAGCTCCGCCTCTCTCACCTGAGCTGGCGCTGCTGAGTCCAGGTGGAGCTGAGTGGCCTCTTCCTTTGGCAGGTGACTCCTTGAACCTGGTGGAGGTGTTTGATCCGGTGGGGAACTTCTGGGAGCGCTGCCAACCAATGAGGACGGCCCGCAGTCGAGTGGGCGTGGCTGTCGTCAACGGCCTGCTGTACGCCATCGGCGGATACGACGGCCAATCGCGGCTCAGCACGGTGGAGGTGTACAACCCAGAGACGGACGGCTGGACTCAGGTGTCCAGCATGAACAGCCAACGCAGGTCAGTGGCCCACCTGGTACACGACCGGAACCGAACGATCAATAACCTGGTCAATAACCCGATGCCGCCGTCCTCAGCGCCATGGGAACCGTGGTCATCGACGGCCATATCTACGTCTGCGGCGGATACGACGGGAAATCCTCTCTGAACTCTGTGGAGTGTTACTCTCCAGAAACCGACAGGTGAGTTCTTCTTCGTGGGCGGTCTGTGAGGAACATGATGATGGTCTCTCTCTCTTACCTGAGTTCAGGTGAATCTTGTTGACCTGATCTCCACCTATCTGCTGCTCAGACAGCAGGGAGCGTCCGTAGCCCTCTGTGTAGCGACTTCCTGTCATGTGACTCACCATGTTTCCTCCTCAGGTGGAGCGTGGTGACGGAGATGAGCGTGAGTCGCAGCGCCACCGGCGTCACCGTGTTCGACGGGCGGATCTTCGTGTCGGGCGGCCATGACGGCCTGCAGATCTTCAACACGGTCAGTGCCGCCGCCGCTCAGCGCCGCTGTCGCCGCCGCTGTCGCCGCCGCTGTCGCCGCCGCTGTCGCCGCCGCTGTCGCCGCCGCTGTCGCCGCCGCTCGGCTCACCTGTGTGACTCCTCCCCCTGCAGGTGGAGTACTACAACCACCACACTGACCGCTGGCACCCGGCGCCGGCCATGCTCAACAAGCGCTGCCGTCACGGTGCCGCGGCGCTCGGCAGCCACATGTACGTTGCTGGCGGCTACGACGGCTCTGGCTTCCTAAGCGGCGTGGAGGTGCTGGCCGGCGTGTCAGGCCAGTGGAGCCTCCTGGTGGCCATGAACACGCGGCGCAGCCGGGTGTCGCTGGTGTCGACGGCGGGCCGGCTGTACGCCGTGGGCGGCTACGACGGCCAGTCCAACCTGAGCTCGGTGGAGATGTTGAACCCTGACACCAACCGCTGGGTGTTCATGGCGCCCATGGCGAGTCATGAGGGTGGCGTTGGCGTCGGCTGCGTCCTACTGCAGCCCGCCTAGGAGGGGGCGGAGCCTCCGGCGCTGACCAGAGCTTCTCGGTAGGACGGAGAGGCTAGCCTCCCTTGGCATTCTGGGAAAAACTGTAGAGCTTGCAGCGGCTGCTACGATTAATTACTGGCTTCTGATTGGTCAGAGGGACTCCCATAGAGCTGCTAACTGTAGCGCAGCACCTGGAGGGGCGGGGCTTCATCACCTGCAAGTGTGCAGTCGCAGAGCCAACAGACGGAGGAGGCGGAGCTTCAAGGACATCGGGTGGTGGAGGTGACATCATCAGCACCTGGTCAGGTGCTTCCAGGACGTTTCCAGGTGACAGACGCTGGTTTACCGGCGCATGAACAGCTCAGCGCTCGTGTTGTTCAGATAACTTAATATAAATAATTTATTCAACATAAACGTGTTCAGTCCAGTTTGTTTCTGACATCATACCAACATCACATGACCAGCTTTGTCTTTACTTTTAATAAAATAATAAAATAAAATAATATTCATATATAATAAATGTGTACAAAATCACACAATATGAAAAATACAAAGAAAATACAAAGTGGAAATGAAAACTTCTTTGGTTAAACTGAGACTTTATTGAACTGAAAATGAAACGTTTCTCGGTGAACCTCCTGCTGTTCATGAAATATTTCAGATTTTGGTCCAAGTCGACTTAAAAACTTAATTTTCTGAACTACAGAGAATAAATTGCAGCGATGCTCAGACACCTGAGGAAGGATTTAATATTTCACTTTTTCAAAGTTTTTTACTCAATCCTCAAAATAATTGATAGATTACTAAAATAATCACTTCTTGATCCATTTTGGTGTTTTTTTTGTTTATTTTGGTTTATTAAACGGTTTTTAATATTAATCAGCTTTGATGTTATTATGGTCTCAAAATTTATTGTCCAGCTGAATTTGTCACGGTCACGCATCGGTCGATCGATCGGTCGATCGATCGACCGATTGGTCTCAATTTTAAAGCATTTTATTCCCTCTGAAGTCGTCTGGATGAACAGTTACCGATTCCCCATCGATCCAGATGTTATTGATTTCTGCTGATCCCAGCAGGTTATCCTCTCTGATCACCATGGTGACATCTGATCAGGAATCAGGAAGCAAACCAGGTTCTGTCGAGCTGGGTTTATCAGAACCAGAACAGCTGATTTCATGTTTTCGGATTCTCAGAAAGGCACCTGAACACATCAGATTCACCTTCAGTCACTTTTATTTTGAAAACAACAAACAGGAAATGTTGGTCGGTACAGGAGGACTCCAGGCTGGAGCGGAACCAGAACTGTGAGGTCCAAATCGATCCTCAGACTCATCACACTCACACTGCATCTCAGCCTGACCGTGTCGGATCAGTCCCATGTGGACCCAAACAGAACCAGGTTCGTATTGGTCTCCAGCGGTTCTGGTCGTCCTACATGTTGTAGATGTTGGTCTGGTCCGACTGGGTGGTTCTGATGGCTGACAGAGGCTCGTTAACGACTCGGTCCCCTGATCCAGTGGTACCAGACCCAGAGTGTTCATTGGGTCGGGGTCTGACCGGTCCAGAAGGTTCTGCAGGGGGCAGAGCTTCAGGCCTGGATTCTGCAGCACAACACCTGCACAGGTGAGTTACAGGGTTAGTTATAGCTTCCTGTCACGTGACTGAGGTAGGTGGGGCCTTTATGTGCTTTGTATGGCTCCGCCCACCAGGTGGAGCCATACAAAGCACATAAAGGCCCCTGACCAATCCGACGAACTGATGGGACCGTTCTGAATGAGTCACCGGTCCACTGAACTGAAACAAACTAAACTCAACTATTGCTACATGCTGCTACATGTTGTTATATGCTGTTGCTACATGCTGTTGCTACATGTTGCTATATGCTGTTGCTATATGCTGTTACTACATGTTGCTACATGTTGTTATATGCTGTTGCTACATGGTGTTGCTACATGGTGTTGCTACATGTTGCTACATGCTGTTGCTATATGCTGTTGCTATATGCTGTTGCTATATGCTGTTGCTACATGTTGCTACATGCTGTTGCTACATATTGCTATATGCTGTTGCTACATGTTGCTATATGGTGTTGCTACATGCTGTTGCTACATGTTGCTACATGGTGTTGCTACATGTTGCTATATGTATGTATATGTATATATGTATATGGTGTTGCTACATGTTGCTATATGTTGCTACATGGTGTTGCTACATGTTGCTATATGCTGTTGCTATATGCTGTTGCTACATGTTGCTATATGTATGTATATGTATATATGTATATGGTGTTGCTACATGTTGCTATATGTTGCTACATGGTGTTGCTACATGTTGCTATATGTATGTATATGTATATATGTATATGGTGTTGCTACATGTTGCTATATGCTGTTGCTACATGGTGTTGCTATATGCTGTTGCTACATGTTGCTATATGCTGTTGCTATATGCTGTTACTACATGTTGCTACATGTTGTTATATGCTGTTGCTACATGGTGTTGCTACATGGTGTTGCTACATGTTGCTACATGCTGTTGCTACATGCTGTTGCTATATGCTGTTGCTATATGCTGTTGCTATATGCTGTTGCTACATGTTGCTACATGCTGTTGCTACATATTGCTATATGCTGTTGCTATATGCTGTTGCTATATGCTGTTGCTACATGTTGCTACATGCTGTTGCTACATGCTGTTGCTACATGTTGCTATATGGTGTTGCTACATGCTGTTGCTACATGTTGCTACATGCTGTTGTTACATGTTGCTACATGTTGCTGTTGCTATATGCAGTTGCTACATGGTGTTCCTACATGCTGTTGCTACATGCTGTTGCTACATGCTGTTGCTACATATTGCTACATGGTGTTGCTACATGGTGTTGCTACATGTTGCTATATGTATGTATATGTATATATGTATATGGTGTTGCTACATGTTGCTATATGTTGCTACATGGTGTTGCTACATGTTGCTATATGTATGTATATGTATATATGTATATGGTGTTGCTACATGTTGCTATATGCTGTTGCTACATGGTGTTGCTATATGCTGTTGCTACATGTTGCTACATGTTGTTATATGCTGTTGCTACATGGTGTTGCTACATGCTGTTGCTATATGCTGTTGCTACATGTTGCTACATGCTGTTGCTACATGTTGCTATATGCTGTTGCTACATGCTGTTGCTATATGCTGTTGCTATATGCTGTTGCTACATGTTGCTACATGCTGTTGCTACATATTGCTATATGCTGTTGCTATATGGTGTTGCTATATGCTGTTGCTACATGTTGCTACATGCTGTTGCTACATGCTGTTGCTACATGCTGTTGCTACATGTTGCTACATGCTGTTGTTACATGTTGCTACATGTTGCTGTTGCTATATGCAGTTGCTACATGGTGTTCCTACATGCTGTTGCTATATGCTGTTGCTACATGCTGTTGCTACATATTGCTACATGGTGTTGCTACATGTTGCTATATGTATGTATATGTATATATGTATATGGTGTTGCTACATGTTGCTATATGTTGCTACATGCTGTTGCTACATGGTGTTGCTACATGTTGCTACATGGTGTTGCTACATGTTGCTACATGGTGTTGCTACATGTTGCTACATGCTGTTGCTACATGTTGCTGTTGCTATATGCAGTTGCTACATGGTGTTGCTACATGGTGTTGCTACATGTTGCTACATGCTGTTGCTACATGTTGCTATATGCAGTTGCTATATGGTGTTGCTACATGCTGTTGCTATATGGTGTTGCTACATGCTGTTGCTACATGATGTTGCTACATGCTGTTGCTACATGATGTTGCTACATGCTGTTGCTACATGATGTTGCTACATGCTGTTGCTACATGTTGCTACATGCTGTTGTTACATGTTGCTACATGTTGCTGTTGCTATATGCAGTTGCTACATGGTGTTCCTACATGCTGTGGCTATATGTTGCTACATGCTGTTGCTATATGCTGTTGCTACATGCTGTTGCTATATGCTGTTGCTACATGTTGCTATATGCAGTTGCTATATGGTGTTGCTACATGCTGTTGCTACATGATGTTGCTACATGCTGTTGCTACATGCTGTTGCTACATGTTGCTACATGCTGTTGCTATATGCTGTTGCTACATGTTGCTACATGCTGTTGCTACATGCTGTTGTTACATGTTGCTACATGTTGCTGTTGCTATATGCAGTTGCTACATGGTGTTCCTACATGCTGTGGCTATATGTTGCTACATGCTGTTGCTATATGCTGTTGCTACATGCTGTTGCTACATGTTGCTATATGCAGTTGCTATATGGTGTTGCTACATGCTGTTGCTACATGATGTTGCTACATGCTGTTGCTACATGATGTTGCTACATGCTGTTGCTACATGCTGTTGCTACATGCTGTTGCTACATGTTGCTACATGCTGTTGCTATATGCTGTTGCTACATGTTGCTACATGCTGTTGCTACATGCGGTTGTTACATGTTGCTACATGTTGCTGTTGCTATGCAGTTGCTACATGGTGTTCCTACATGCTGTTGCTATATGTTGCTATATGCTGTTGCTACATGCTGTTGCTACATGGTGTTGCTACATGGTGTTGCTACATGCTGTTGCTATATGCTGTTGCTACATGGTGTTGCTACATGCTGTTGCTACATATTGCTACATGGTGTTGCTACATGTTGCTATATGTATGTATATGTATATATGTATATGGTGTTGCTACATGTTGCTATATGTTGCTACATGCTGTTGCTACATGTTGCTACATGTTGCTGTTGCTACATGGTGTTGCTACATGGTGTTGCTACATGTTGCTACATGCTGTTGCTACATGTTGCTGTTGCTATATGCAGTTGCTACATGGTGTTGCTACATGTTGCTATATGTTTCTACATGCTGTTGCTACATGTTGCTATATGCAGTTGCTATATGGTGTTGCTACATGCTGTTGCTACATGATGTTGCTACATGCTGTTGCTACATGATGTTGCTACATGCTGTTGCTACATGTTGCTACATGCTGTTGCTACATGTTGCTACATGCTGTTGTTACATGTTGCTACATGTTGCTGTTGCTATATGCAGTTGCTACATGCTGTTGCTATATGCTGTTGCTACATGTTGCTACATGCTGTTGCTACATGTTGCTATATGCAGTTGCTATATGGTGTTGCTACATTCTGTTGCTACATGATGTTGCTACATGCTGTTGCTACATGTTGCTACATGCTGTTGCTACATGCTGTTGCTACATGTTGCTGTTGCTATATGCAGTTGCTACATGGTGTTCCTACATGCTGTTGCTACATGCTGTTGCTACATGCTGTTGCTACATGTTGCTACATGTTGCTGTTGCTATATGCAGTTGCTACATGGTGTTCCTACATGCTGTTGCTATATGTTGCTATATGCTGTTGCTACATGCTGTTGCTACATGCTGTTGCTATATGCTGTTGCTACATGGTGTTGCTATATGTTGTTGCTACATGGTGTTGCTACATGCCGTTGCTACGTGTTGCTATATGGTGTTGCTACGTGTTGCTATATGGTGTTGCTACATGTTGCTATATGTTGCTACATGCTGTTGCTACATGTTGCTGTTGCTACATGGTGTTGCTACATGTTGCTACATGGTGTTGCTACATGTTGCTACATGGTGTTGCTACATGTTGCTACATGCTGTTGCTACATGTTGCTGTGGCTATATGCAGTTGCTACATGGTGTTGCTACATGTTGCTATATGTTGCTACATGCTGTTGCTACATGTTGCTATATGGTGTTGCTACATGCTGTTGCTACATGATGTTGCTACATGCTGTTGCGACATGTTGCTACATGCTGTTGCTACATGCTGTTGCTACATGGTGTTGCTACATGTTGCTATATGTTGCTACATGCTGTTGCTATATGTTGCTACATGCTGTTGCTACATGTTGCTACATGCTGTTGCTACATGTTGCTACATGCTGTTGCTACATGTTGCTACATGCTGTTGCTACATGTTGCTACATGCTGTTGCTACATGTTGCTACATGCTGTTGCTACATGTTGCTACATGCTGTTGCTACATGTTGCTACATGCTGTTGCTACATGTTGCTACATGCTGTTGCTACATGTTGCTACATGCTGTTGCTACATGTTGCTACATGCTGTTGCTACATGTTGCTACATGCTGTTGCTACATGTTGCTACATGCTGTTGCTACATTCTGTTGCTATATGGTGTTGCTACATTCTGTTGCTACATGTTGCTGTTGCTATATGCTGTTGCTACATGCTGTTGCTACATGTTGCTACATGCTGTTGCTACATGGTGTTGCTACATGCTGTTGCTACATGATGTTGCTACATGCTGTAGCAACATGTAGCAACACCATGTAGCAACATGTAGCAATAACATATAGCAACACCATGTAGCAACACCATGTTGTGCTGTTGCTACGTTGTGTTGGACACGTTCCTACATGTTGGTGTTGCTACGTGTTATTGCTAAGTGTCGCCGTTGCCCTGTGTTGTCGTGACTCACGGCGGCGCGTTGCTCGGCAGGAAGCGGTCCTCCTCTCCGTCCAGGATGCCGTGGTACAGGCCGATCTGCTGCTCCAGCCTCTGCCGGTTGCTTAGCAACATGTCGAAGTCGCGACGCTGCTGATCGATCTCGCTCTGCACATCGCTAAGCTCCGCCTCCAGCCGCGCCGCCACTGAGCCCAGGTTCTGCAGCTCCATGTCGTGCCAGTGGCGGGCGTCAGTCAGCGAGTTCTCCAGGCCTCGTTTCTGCAGGACCAGAGGTCAGGGGGTCAGGAGGTCAGGGTCTGGGTGACCCTGGAAGTGATGGTGCCGGTCTCACCAGCGCCCTGATGGACTCCGTCTCAGCCTGGAGACTCTGGATCCTGCAGCTCACGTCGCTGCACTCTGCCTTCAGCGCCTCCGCCTGCTGCTCCTCCGCACTCAGACGGCTGGCCGCGCACGGCGTCTCCTGGGGGACAGGACGGGACGGGGTTAGGGGACAGAGGGAACGGCTGGTCCTTTGACCCGGCCTCACCTTTGACTCCAGGTAGCCGTCGGTGTCGGCCCGGTTCCGCTCCGTCAGCTGCTCCCAGTGGGTCCGGATGTGGGCCAGGATCCGGTCCAGACCCGTTTCCACGGGAGCGTCGGGTTCGTCCACGTCCCGTCCGGCTGTCCGGCTGTAGAGGGCGCGGACGTCCTACGGGGACAGGGACAGTCCGGTCACCAGAGGCCCGCTGCCGGTTCTGGTTCCGATCGGGAGGCAGCAGAACCTGCTCATGGCGGCTCTCCAGGCGCCGCAGCTCCGCCTTCATGCTCTCCATCCGCTCCTCGAGCTCCGCCTTCGTCACGGCCGCCTCCTCCATCACCCGGCGGAGCGAGCCGACCTCGTCCTCCACCGCCGCCCTGAGGGACGCCTCGCTGTCCAGCCTACACACACACACACGCCGCCATCATCATCATCATCATCATCATTGGCTGGAACAGGAAGTTCTTCCTCAGTTGATATTGTTCAGTTTTACAGACGAGGCGTTTCTATCATAGATCAGGATTTATTAAAACTCTAGAAGGATTTCTGGGAAAGTTTCTCTGTTGAGGCAAACGGCCGTAAATGAACTCTACCCGTTTCCACTAAATTTATACGAAACCCCAAAATAAAAAGTATAATCATCATCGACCCACTGAGCCCAACAGTCACCAAACAGAAACATTTAATCAGAGCCTCTCTTCCTTCTGGCCTTTAAGCCGTAACCATGGAGATGAGCTGGTGGATATCGGCCTCTAAACGTTCACATATCGTCGCTCCCATTAAAGTGGAGGTTGTGTCTCCATGGAAACGAGCAGTTGGATCTGCTAGGCAGCCTGCTGCCGGACCCAACGTCAAACTCAGCTTCACGTTCATTATGAAACCTGCAGCTATGAACACAGAAATCATAAAAACATGAACCAAGCTGGAGCTTCGTTTGCCTCGGTGACAGAATCACAAACCCTCAGACGGATTTACAGAGAAAATGAGAAAAATCACAAGATTAATCTGAGCACTGAATCCAGCTGCCAGACGTAACACAAGCAGAAAAAATGACAAAAGCCTAGAAGAAATTATAAATCAATTCATCTCTTCCTGCTGCCTGGATATCCAACCCACAGCTTTCTTTCAGAAAGTCCAGCCTTCACTGATCTGACCTGAACTCTCATCAGTCTGGATGAATCTCAGCTGTTCATCAGCAACGTGACTGAAAAATGTGTAAAACAGATCAAGAGTTTCCTAAAGGCTCAATCAGAAACGAGATCCTTTAGATCCTCCTGCTTAGAGTTGCTTTGATTAGCAGCAACAGCGGCTCAGTTTCCATGAACTTTAAAATTACACAAATTGAAATTACGAAAATTTACATTTTTGTCGTCACGACTGGTGAACAACAACCGGATGTCGCCCAAACCAAGAAGAAGAAGACAGGAAGGAGCTTAGGGTCATGTTAGGATCTGTCCAATCAGAACCACCGTCCAATCAGAACCACCGTCCAATCAGAACCAGTTACTCACTGAGGTTCTTTAATGGAAACAGACTGTAAAATAGTTTTCTGACATCAGTGGAACAAAAACAACATTTTGTGCTCATTTGAAATCAAGTCAGTGTTCCAATGACTCTCAGGTTCTGCTCGGGTTCTGCTCAGGTTCTGCTCGGGTTCTGACCTTTCTTTAAAGTCTTCGGCGTTGGCCTGAACGTTCTCCGTCTGCAGCATCAGCCGAGCGTTTTCCAAGATGGCTTCACTGACCTGCAGCGTGTGGGACATCACAGTTTAGGATCCTGACCCCAGCCTCACTCTCCCACCCGAGGGTAGCTGCCCCCCTACCTGCCGGTAGATGTCCTCCCACTCCCTGCGAAGCGGCCCCCAGGCCCCGGCGCTGGCAGCCTTGCGGTCCAGGCTGAGGCGGATCTGCTGCTCCAGCTGCCGGTTCAGCTCCTCCAGCGCCCGGACTTTGTCCCGGTACTCCATCAGGCAGCTGTTCAGGCCCGTGGCGCCGCCGCCCGCGGCCCGGGGCAGCACCGGCGCAGCGCAGCTCCTCATCCCCTGCAGGAACACGCTGCTGATGCCCAGAGCCCGGCGGGAAACCCGCGTCCCCAGGCCGCAGGCGGCTCCCGGCCCCACCGGCGCGCCGCGGGGCATCGTGGCGCCGGCTGCGCTCGTCCTCCCGCTGGAGGCGGCGGCCGGGCGCTCGGAGGACGACTGTCCCAGGAAGGAAGAGTGGCGTCGAGGCAGAGGCATGGCGCTCGGCGGCTCCTGCGGTCAAACCCCCCACGGCGGCTCGCCTCCGGGATTTATGGGGAGACGGAGTTCTGGAAACACGGCCTGCTTTGTCCCGGAGCTGTTTGTGCCGCGGAGCGTGGAGGCCTTTTGTTCTGGTAGAAACACGGAGTCCCGTTTCAGCTGCATCAGCAGCGGGGTCACGGGGTCACGGGGAGCCGTGGAATAGACCTGAGCCACGCGCTCAGCAGCTTCTGACCAAACCAGGAAAGGTGGAGAAGACGAGAAGAAACATTTCGGAAAAATATGGAAAACCTGATTTAGTTCTTTGTCCTTTATTAAAGCAGGTAAAACTTCTGATACACAGAAGTGATTCTCTGCAGCTGCAGCAACCTGGTTACACCAAACTAAACCACACTGAAAAAACTAAACATGCTGGAGCCTCTGTTAGCCTCCTCTGGGTCCATTGAGGATCCTCCACCTCAGGTTACATCTGAACCGGACGAAATGTGGCGCATAAAGGGAAACTTTAAGTACAACTTCCACACCGTCGCTTCACATCACGGAGATCACTCCTCAGAATATGACCAAGATGTCACCAAACTCAAGACTTGATTTGCTAAATAAAAAGAAAGAAAATTCACCTTCTGGTCCTCCTGACATGTTTAATCCCAAAAACACTTTTATTACATGTCAACCAGCCTGGGAGACTAAAGGACCAGGAGCTTCAACCAAAAATGACTGCGCAGTTTTCACACTAAAACTTAGCGTATGGAAAAATTTAGAAACGTGCGGCGCACAAAAAACATGGGATGCATAAAGCTGTGCGCATCTTTCCTTTATAAATCCTAATTTGCGGTCAGTAGAGCAGCTGCTGGTCGCCTGTCGCCTCCATAAATACATATTAATGTAAATTAGTATAAATACCCGGAAGTCTGTCACCACGTGAAGCAGTAACCATGGCAACGTCCTTGTTTGAAGCAGTATGAGTATTTATAATAATAATTATATATTTTATTTAAAAGGTGCTTTGAGGGCACAAAAATAAAACTACATTTTAAAGAAAAATAAAATCCAAATGTAAAAATAAAGAGATCCTGTAAATGCCTGTGTGAACAGCAGCAAAACGTTCAGCCGGGATTTAAAGACAGACAGAGAGTCAGAGGGTCTCTGAGTGGAATGTGGACGTTTATTAAATAGTAGAATCATGTATATAAGTCGTACATTTACAGAATAAAGTTGCTTTATGTCCATAAGGCGCTTTCACAAAGCTTTACTGAAGGATGGCTGCAGCTGGACCGGTACCGGTACCGCTCGGCTCCTTCTTTAAGTTCTGCTCAGAGATCCAGGGTGATCGGTCTGGATGAATCTAAACACTAATAAACCATCAGATCAATATGATCTCTGATCAATCCTCCCTCTGAATCCTTCCTTTGTTCTCCATCAGAGCCAAAGCTCCACATTTACGGCTCACCTGGATGCAGCTACTGATATATGGGATTGTCTCCACACCTGGATCACCTTGAATAATCAAACCTGTTGGAGTTAATCTGCTGATCCAACCCTGTTTTCTTCTTTAGTGGGAATTAAATGAGCCCATAGATGCATTTCATGCGCTTCGGTTCACAGACCGATGCGTTACATCTTTATGAGACAAAAACTGAGGAAAAGTGTTGTTTACATTCTAGTGAGGTTTTCACAGCCTTTTATTTTTATTTTCTTTATTTTGTGATCGTGTTATTTTATTGTCTGGGGATAAATGGGGTTCAGAAAAGGATTTAGATCAGTAACTCCTTAGCTTATGTTATCAGAAACTGTAGCGTTTCATTATTTAGAAATGGAATTAGATACTTAGCAACCCTGAACAGGAGCACCTAGTTCACATGCTTTAGAACATTAGATTAGTTTTCTTTCCTCTTTTTTCTTTCCTTTGGTTTGTCATTTTGTTTGTATTTCCTTTTAACTTAAAGCACCTTGAGTTTCATTGTTCACGTGTAAACAATAAATTAAAATCATGAAAAACATCAGTTTGATGCTTCTTGGTCTAAATAGCTGAATGTGGTCAGACTTCAGTGTATTTATGTGAGTTTTGATGCTTTGTGGTTTAATATTGTTCACAGAAAATGTTTGTGTGGCTGCTGCACATTTTCACGCCAGTGAAAACATGTACAGATATTTACGCAAACTTTGACACAAAGTAAATTTTTATACATGCCGACTTGTGTGTAAAATATGGGAACGCACTTTTTTTGTGCGCACGCAGCTTTATGTCTGAGGCCCCAGATCATCTTTACTGTACATGAAATGATTTACAAAAATGGCTGCCCACCTAACATCCAGCGTCACAATCATTAAGTTCAACAGACAAATCATGAAGGTATGAGTTAAAAAGAACTGGAGACAAAATCCCACCTTGTGCCTCCATTAGAAACAGAAAAAGGTTCAGAAAACTCTGAACTTAACTTGCAGACTGATGAGAATCCCATAATGTAACATCAGATTATGTTCCTCTACATTACAGTTTAATGAACAGTTTATTGTGTTTAACTCTGTCAGAAGCTTTAGATGCTTCTAAAAACACAAGTGTTTTGTATCTTATATTTATTATGATTTCTTTCAGTGAATAAAGTCATAAATCATCAGAGCTTTTGTTTAAAACCAAACGGATCATCAGTTGTTCTTGGCTGGTCCGTCATCATCAACTCTGGATTTCTTCCCAGTTTGTTCTTTTACTGCTGGCATGAAGTCAGTCAGATGTTTTAGAAAACCTTAAATCTCAATCTAAGTAACAGCTGAGCTCTTTGGTCAGTGACCCTCAGTGACCCCATGATTTATTTAATGGCATTTTCTCAACAGCAACAGTTTGTCTGCTCCAACAATCGTAACATTGTTGAAGTCAATGTTGCAACACTGAACCTCTGATGATCTGCAGATAAATGCTTCCTCCATATTTCTGCAATATTCGTATCTCCAGTAAACCTTCAGCAGTAGATCACCACCAAGCCAACTGCATAAAAATGATAAAAAGAATTTGACAAATTATCACAAAACATATTTATATAAGTAGAAAACAAAAGTGAACCCGACACCAAGCCCTGTGGTTCTCCACTTAAGAAGAGATGAAGTGGAGCTGAAAACTGGCGTCTGTAATCGGCTTGATGTGAAAAATGATCAACACAATGACATCATTACAAACCTTAAAGTGACAGTAACACAGGCTGATTTTCACAAACAGGTAAAGTTCATTATTAACCAGAAACAGTTTCAGTATTTACATCAGATCATCAAACAGAAACAAAATGGGATGCATAAGACTGACAGGCTGACAGACTGACAGACTGACAGACTGACAGGCTGACTGACAGACTGACAGGCTGACTGACAGACTGACAGGCTGACTGACAGACAGACTGACTGACAGACTGACAGACTGACTGACAGACTGACAGGCTGACTGACAGGCTGACAGGCTGACAGACTGACTGACTGACAGACTGACTGACAGGCTGACAGACTGACTGACAGACTGACAGGCTGACAGACTGACAGGCTGACAGGCTGACAGACTGACAGGCTGACAGACTGACAGGCTGACTGACAGGCTGACTGACAGGCTGACAGACTGACAGGCTGACAGACTGACTGACAGGCTGACAGACTGACTGACAGGCTGACAGACTGACTGACAGGCTGACAGACTGACTGACAGACTGACAGACTGACTGACAGACTGACAGGCTGACAGACTGACAGGCTGACTGACAGGCTGACAGGCTGACAGGCTGACAGGCTGACAGGCTGACTGACAGGCTGACAGGCTGACAGACTGACTGACAGACTGACAGGCTGACTGACAGACTGACAGGCTGACAGGCTGACAGACTGACTGACAGGCTGACAGACTGACAGGCTGACAGACTGACAGACTGACAGGCTGACAGACTGACAGGCTGACAGACTGACAGGCTGACTGACAGGCTGACAGACTGACAGGCTGACAGACTGACAGACTAACAGGCTGACTGACTGACAGGCGACCCATAATGAACATGGAGGATCTTTAAAATGTCTGACTGTCATGAAGCATTCAGTAAATAATGACGATGCATTAAAATACCAGCTTTGCATTATTTTATAAATACTGAAACTATTATGCAAAGTTGCTTCACCCCATCAAGTTCTTGAAGGGGTGAAGCAGGTTGTTACTGGGGCTCATTTTCAAAAAGTCATGGCCGCCGTTCACCTCCTCCCAGGTCTCTGTGCTGGAAAATCTGGAAAGATCCATAAAACATGGTGGAGAATCCGGAACGATCCAGAGGAAAATGTCGGAGCCTTTCCTGGTCGCTCCCTCAGCAGGTGATCCAAGGAAGATCTCACATCACCATGGCAACCATCTTGTTTGGCTGGAGCTCTGTGTCGCCATGGAAACCCCCAGCTGCCTCGTCGATCTCGGGAGGGAGCAGCAAGGTGCCACAACAGAACTTTTCCTTTTGTCTGAGCCGACCTGAGGTCACTTCCTGTTTCCTTCTACTGCGGTTAACACCTGGACTCACCTGGACCAGGGTTGTGTGATATGACATGACCTCATATCGCGATACGTGTGATGGTGGTGATATCGATATGTATCACAATATGATTTGGAATGTATTTATTTGCGTTAAAAGTCGAACCCTCATTTTTGTTTTATGTTGCTGCCTGTGGTTGCCAGGTCTCCATTGAAAAGTCTTATTTTAAGGCAGGCCTGGCAACAATCGGCAGCAACATACCCTCAGTGGTCACTTCCTGGTTGAATCAGAGTTAAATAAATAAATGAAAAATATCTCTCTGTAGAAACACAAGAACTTTAATGTGACGGGCGTCTGTGTTGAATCCTGTTTTTTCTCCCCACTGTGACCGCAGCCTGTATTCGGCTGCATCGATTATGTTTCCATAGAAACTCTAACCAGCTGCTTTTTAGTCTGGATTTAAAGGAACTCATGGTTTCAGCTGTTTTTCAGTTTTCTGGAAGTTTGTTCAAGATCTGTGGAGCATCGAAGTTGAATGCTGCTTCTCCATGTTTGGTTCTGGTTCTGATGAAGAGCAGAACCAGAACCAGCAGGTTGATCCAGCTAGCAGCAGGTTAAAGTCTCAGTGAAGGAATGTTGAACCGGGTGATCCTGGGAATGTTCTGCAGCTGGTACAAGGCCCACTTTGGAACTGAAGGTTCAGGTCAGAGGTCAGAGGTCAGCCTGATCTCTAGTTTCCAGCTGGACACCAGGAAGCACTAAGGTCCAACAGAACCAGAACTATGGTTCTTCCAGTCTGTTTATATGGATGTTATTAAAGACTTTGACTAGGCCAGTCTCAGTACTGTGGTAACCATGGAAACCAGACAGATTTGTTCATAATGCAGCTGATCTGACTTCTGATCCCCAAACCTTTTTCTCTCTGAGCAGGAAATATTCTCAGAAGCGGTCAGATCTCGGACCAGAGTTCTGGTTCTGGTTCCAGACCGGCTGAGTGAGGTGTGTAGCTAACCGGGTCAGAACATCGAGTTCTGCCGATCCATTTTCCCGCCATCGGCAGTTTTTAAACGAAGAAACGTTTGACGGGAAGTTGGCGGTTTACCCACATGTTCTAATCAGTGCTGCACTGATCCACTTCCTGTCTGCAGGTTCTGGAGCTGCCCGGTTCAGCCCGGTTCAGCTCTCCTGCGTCAGGCAGCACTTCTGTTTCCTCTTTCTGTTTTTGTTCCCATCAAACATCTGATCTCTGATCCGAGAACAAAGTTCAGCTTGAAAACACAAACAGGAAGTGAAGCAAACGTCCTGACGCGTTGCATCAACTTCCTGCTGATGATCACAGACTCGAGACTTTCAACAGTTTATTCTCAGTCATCAACACAGAAATATGTACAGTCAGTCAAACCCAGCAGGACGTTTACAGCAGCAAAGAACCGGGCCCTGTGGGGTTCTGTTAGCATTGTTAGCATGTGTTAGCGGCGGTGAGTTCAAACATCAAAGAGAAGAAAAACAAAGTCATATTCATAAGACAAACTGTCTCAGTTTGGTCACATGACCAGACAGCAGCTCAGAAGTCACGTGTTCTGTTCGTCATAAAGCTTCACAGTACAGAAAGTTCCTGAGAAAATCCCCCAAAACTCTGAAACCCCCAACACAAGGACAGGGTGTCCTCACAGCTTCCTGGAACCGGCTTCTGGTTCTGGAGATTCTACTTGGAGTTTGGACCGAACCGACACCTTCCAGGCAAAGCAGGAAGGTCATGAAGTCCAGGAACCCAACCAGTCCAGGTCCGGACAGGTGAAGCCACCTGGATCGGGTCCAGGTGTCTGCGGCGGTTCTGGTTCTGTTTGGGTCGGTGTGGTTCTTCTAGGTGTGAACTTGTGCGGTGAGGTGTTGCGCCTGAAGTGAAGCAGCTGCGTCTTGATGAAGCTGGTGAAACGGATCTCTGCCGTCTACAGCGACAGGGCCTGGGAGGTGTCGCTGTCGGACATCATGGAGACGCGGGTGGAGCTCAGCGGACTCCTGCTCTTCCCCAGCGGAGTCTTGTTGGGCCGCGGCAGGCAGCAGCGCAGCAGGCGCCCGATGTCCCGGCGGAAGCGCACGCCGACAAACACGTAGAGGAAGGGGTTGAGGCAGGCGTGCATGTAGGCCAGACTCTTCAGCACCTGGCCGGCCTTGTCCAGGGCCTTCAGCTGGTCGCAGTCCGTCACCGTCATGTTGGACGCCTGCGTGGCCTCCATCACCAGCATGCTGTTGTAGGGCAGCTGCGACACGATGAACACCGCCACCACCGCCAGGATCACCCGCATGGCCTTGTGCTTCTCAAAGTTTCGGGTCGTGAACAGCTTGGCGATGATGACGCTGTAGCAGAAGCCCATGACGATGAAGGGGACGAAGAAGCCCATGCTGACCTGCAGGGACAGGACCAGGATCTTGGTGCGGTTGCCCATGTCGGGCGGGAAAACCATCCTGCAGTAATGCGAGGATCCGGCGGCGGCGGGCGCGGCGAAGGCCAGATCCGGCGTGGCGAGCAGCAGCGCCAGCAGCCAGACCGCGGCGCACACGACGCGGCTGCAGCGCCGCCGCTCCAGCTGGGAGTTCTGGGCCTTGGTGGTCTGCACGATGACGATGTAGCGGTCCACGCTGATGCAGGTGAGCAGCAGGATGCTGCTGAACAGGTTCACCTTGTAGAGGGCGGAGTTTATCTTGCACATGACGTGGCCGAAGATCCAGCCGTGCGACGCCTCGGTGGCCCACAGCGGCAGCGTGACCAGGAACAGGAGGTCGGCCACCGCCAGGTTCAGCAGGTACACGTCAGTCATGGTCTTCAGCCGCTTCCGGAAGCTCAGGTAGATCCAGACCACGGCCAGATTGCCGGCTCCGCCCACCAAGGTGATGATCCAGAAGAATGGCGGCTCGTAGCGGCTCCGGAACTCGCGCACCTGCTGCCGGTCGCACATCAGGTCGGTGATGTTGTCGTTCTCGTAGTCGTAGTAGTCCTCGGTGCTGCTCGAGGTGGATGGAACCTGGCAGGGCAGTGAGACACACCTGAGCACACCTGAGGGGCGTCAGCGTAAATATGGACACCGTCAGTACTCACCTCTGTCGTCATTGCTGTGATGATGTCATCCATGGAGGTCATGTTTACGGTGATGAGGTCATCAATCTGGAAAACAGCCATGTTTATTGCTCTGTGTTGCATCATTTCCTGCTCCAACTTTTTCAAAATAAGAGCCTGACATGTCTCTACAGTAAAACGTTTAATTTGTCCCAATGTTTCTGTTGCATTCATGAAACAAAACTACATGTCACGGCTCTGGACCTGAACATCAGATGACAGTAAAGTTTAATAATTTACAAACTGACTGAGATTAACAGCTGTGACCTCTGACCTGCCAGCAGCAGCATAAAACACAACAAAAGCAGAAAAAGCAGCAGGAGGTGAGCTGATGACTCTGTCCTATAAAACTGACACGATTAAAATGTCTCTGGTTCTGGATCAGTTCAGTGAGAATCAGAGTTTAGTCATCAAATATAAATACAGGTGGTTCTGTTTCTGTCAGCGCTTTATTCCAGAAAAACTTTCTACACATTCAGCCTCATTTTCTCTCTAATTTCTTGGTTTGTGGAGGAAAAACGTGATGGAAGTGATGAGCAAACCCAGACAGACAGACAGACAGACGGTGTGGACTCACCATGGTTGCTGCTCGGCTCTGCAGATTCTGACTGTTTGCTTCTCTTCTCACTTTCTGTCCGTTAAACCACAGCGTGACGAACAAAAGGAAGGAGCGACGCGGCTTTACGCAGGCTGGGGGCGGAGCAGCCAAAAACATCCAACTGTCACGATGATGAGCAAAAACCATCCATCAATAATCAGTCGTCACCTGAACCGTCATCTAACATGTTGATCGATATCCCAGTTATTAATAATCAAAGCAATAATAATCTGATCAGGTTTCAGTCTGGATTTAAAGGAACTCAGGGTTTCAGCTGTTTTTCAGTTTTCTGGAAGTTTGTTCCAGATCTGTGGAGCATAGAAGCTGAACGCTGCTTCTCCATGTTTGGTTGGTTCTGGTTTGGTTCTGGTTCTGGTTCTGCTCTCCCTATGCATTGCTATGGCACCAATCAGAGAAGTTCTGATGGGGGTCTCTGTGACCCGACCCATCAGCTCCAGAACCTCTCAGCTGTTCCAGTTTTCTCTTGCAGCATGTGAGTCAGGTTCTGGGCTTTGACTAGACTGCTGCAGCATCTTGGTGTTGAACTGGTTCTGAACATAAAACCAGTTCATGTTGGACCTCGTAGGGGAGAGCAACAACTTGTTCTACTTTGATTTCACAAACTTTCAAATGCGCCAAATTAAGCAGTTCCTTGTTCCAACCATCCAATCAGCTGCTGTTTTTGAAGGTTACCATGACAACCTCTCCCTCCCCCTGAGGCTTGTTTTTGTTTCATCTGTAGTACTGAGGTGTCTGTGGTCTGAACATGATGTTCTCTGCTTCACCTCCACTTCCTGTCACACACACACACACACACACACACACACACACAGCTGATACCAGGTCAGAACAGGATTCTCAGCAGGTGTCAGAACCGTCCCTCAGAGGTTCTGGTCCAGACTGACGTGATGACATCACACAGCTGCTGCTGCTGCTGATTGGTCAGCTGAGCTTCCAGAGCGGTTCTGTTGGTCCCAGTTCTGCTGGCTGTGGAAGCCATCAGGGTCCAGAGCGGTTCTGGTCATGTTCAGAGGTTCTGGCAGCAGCAGTGGTCTCTGGTGGTCCGGTCTGCAGAAGTTCTGAGTTTGTTTTGAGAGGCCCACATCATGACACTGCCACCACCAACCAGAACAGGTTTCATGACGGTTCCGCCAGGTTCTGGATGCTGCAGTTGAGATCCAGACCCATGAGACCAGAAAATGGGTCTCCAGCTGGTTCTGGTCTGGTTCTGGAAGGTCTGTTTTCCCAACTGAGGATGAGTTCTCCATCGGACTGAAGGTTCTGTTTTGTCAGAACCTTCTCTGGAGACCTGAGAGGCGGTTCAGTGTGAAAATCCCAGCGGGTTCTGAATCAACTGGACCGAGCGGTACCAGCAGCCCAGCCTCATGCTGCCCATCTGACCCGGTTTCACAGAACTTATTGCTTCACCGTTTGTTCTGCTGAGGCCCGGTCAGAGGTTCTGATGTTTTGGGGTCGGGTCGGACCTGGAACACTGCGTTCCCTCCCGAGCGGTTCTGATGTTTTCGGGCCGGTTCCCCTCCCCCATGTGTCTGCGGTCGCAGCTTCTCATGCGATGGCGCTCAGGCTGAGGCGCTGGCACGCGATGCGGCGCGTCGCTCACACTTCCTGTCAAAAGAGGAAAAAACAGCCTGCTGTGCTGTCACAGCCTGGTCGTCATGGTTACCACCTCCCAATGGCACACACCACCGCTGAGGTCAGAGGTCACGGAGCAGCAGCAGCACGGTTATGCTGGTGAACTTGGTCCTAAAAAGGACCATGGTTACCATGGTAACAGAGAAATTGTCAATTTCTCTGTGATTTTGGATATTTATCATCATCAGCAGTTCACGTCTTCTGATCAGATTCAACTAGTAGTTATTATGGGATGTTACTGGGTTAGTATGGAGAATTTTCTTAGTCAGTAAAGTTTATTTATAAAACCATTTCCACAGACATGAAATCACAAAGGGCAGAACGACAGAAATCAGCCTGACAACCATTGAAGACATAAAACCAACATAAGAAAATAAAAATGTTTTGGTTGCTTTTTAAAAACCTCCAGTCAGAAATTGGAGCCGTGAGGGAAAAACGGCCCAAAACCTCCGACTGATAAACGTCAGAGAACCGGCAGAACATTTAGCTACCAGGGAACCGGCAGCCTGGTCATGTGACCCTCTGCAGGTCAGCACCAGAACTTTACATAAATCCTAAGACCAACCAGAGGGACACGACAGGATTTAGTCTGGCTCAGGCTGCACAGTGGCACAGTCGGTAGCACTGTTGCCTTTCAACAAGAAGGTTCTGGGTTCGATTCCCGGCCCCTGGGTTCCCTCTGGTACTCCAGCTTCAACCCACTGTCCAGAAGTTAATTGGTCTCTCTAAATTGGCCCTAGGTGTGTGTGTGCGCGCGTGTGCATGGTTGTGTCTCCCGTCTGTCTCTGTGTTGCCCTGTGACGGACTGGTGACCTGTCCAGGTGACCTGCCTCTCGCCCAGAATGTGGCAGCAGTTCCTCCTGACCCCACCAGGGACCAGGTGTAAGACGATGGATGGGTGGGTGAGTCTGGCTCCCTGTGGCCTCGGCTGGCTGACCATCTCAAATCTCCTGGAGTTGATGTCAACAAGCCGCTGCTTCCCATCTCCTCCCTCCGTCTGAATGACAGCCGTGGAATCGTAGGCCGGACCGGAGGACTTGCTCTGAAACCGTTTACATGCAGGCTGGAACGAGACACCAACTACAAACACGTCATAGTTACAGACATAATCCCTGATCTCACTGTCTTTGCCAGCTACTCTTTATAATATTTGAATGTTGCTACATGTGCCTATTTTTCTTAATGTGTAATTTCTTTGCTGTCTGTATGTCTAGTTTACACCTTTTAGAAATTGTGGAGTACTCATTACCTTAGACCAATGTTTAGCTTTTATAACTTTTAGATTATTATCCAGAGAAACTCCTATTAGTTTATCTAGACCAGGGGTGGCAGCTCCAGGCCTGGAGGGCCTCCTGCAACTTGTAGATGTGTCTCTACTTCAACACACCCGAGTCAAATAACGAGGTCGTCAGCAGAACTTGATGCACTGAGGAGGAGATTCAGCTGCTGGATCCAGGTGTGTTGGACCAGGGAGTCTAAGAGCTGCAGGACTCGGACCTCCAGGACCAGGATCGCCCAGCCCTGGGTTAGAGAAACGACCCAGTGCCTTAAATCAGTGCTTCTCAGTTCCAGTCCTTAGTCCTGCTCTGCATGTTTTAGATGTGCCTCTATACCAGAATAACTGATCCAAATGACTGCATGACCTCTTCTGCAGCCAACAAGTACTGCTTGTTAATCACCCACTGATTCAATCCAGGTGTGGCAGATAGAACACCTGTCCTCAAACATGCAGGGCAGGAGGCCTGAGGACAGGTGTTCTGTCTGTCATACCCGTAAATCCAGCATACCTTATGTGAGAGGAGCCCCAAACTGGGTCCTGGAGGCCCAAAGTGGGTCCTGGAGGCCCGGCACCCTGCATGTTCTATTCTCTCCCTGCTGGTAGAAACAACCTCCTCAGCAGGTCGGTGTTCCTCTCAGGCCTCTAATGAGCCGTTATTTGATGCAGGTGTGTTAAACCAGGGAGGGACTGAAACATGCAGGATGCCGGGCCTCCAGGACCCACTTTGGGCCCCCTGATCTACCGTATAGAATCAAACATGGAGAATCAACATTTAGTTTTATCTGATCAAGAATCCAGAGAAACTCCAACCAGTTTATAAATTATGGAATACTTATTCCTATTAAACATAAGGGAACCAATGTGTCGTTCTGTACTTTTACCTTTTTTTCTTTTGCTTTGCTTTTATTTTGTATTTCTTCTAATTCATGTAAAACACTTTAAATTGCCTTGTTGCTGAAAATCTGCTGTATAAATGACATGACCTTACCTATATTAATGTAATGAATTAAAAACCAAGGTTTCTCTGACTGAACACAGGAAGTAGTTCCTGAAACAAAACCAGACCCTGTTCAGTTGGTTTTACCTGTGAAATGCCACCAGGTGTTGTCTTTATTAATAAATTTGAATAAAAGAAGACAAAAAAAAGGCCAGAAACATGGTGTTGAAGATGGGCGGAGCTATGACTCTGGCTACAGGGGGCGGAGCTATGACTTCACTGGGCGGTGCCATTATATTGAAGCCAGCAGAGGTTTTGCCGCCATGGCAGCGCCCCCTTCAGGTGAGTCGCTGTCTGTGGGTCCAGATTCAGTCAGATGGCTCATGTGGGCGGGGTCAGACAGCTCAGCTGACACCTGGGTGGATGTACGGTGGTTGATGGCTGTTGATGCAGCACTGGAGCAGTCAGCTTCGCTTTCCGTCCAGCAGGAGTCGCTGTCAGAAGCTGAGGACAGCCGGCTCTGCCTCCAGCGTCCGTTGTTTCGCACCCCGGCGCCAAGCCGGACTCCTGGTGAACCGCTGAGCGTCGTGCGGCGAGACGAGGCGGTGCTGGAGCTGAACGATGAGTGCAGATCCTTTTCCTGCAGCCGCAGCACAGCACGCAACAGCGGAAAGTGTCGACCAATGGCAGCACGATACTTTGGATGTGTGACGGCATAGATGATGGGGTTGTGGATGGCGGAGGCCTTGGCGATGATTGCAGGTATTGAGTTCATGTAGGGGGTCAGCAGGTGGGCGTAGCCAGCGGTGGCGGTCAAAGCAACGGCAGAGTACGGCGACCAGGACACGATGAAGAGCAGAATCACTCCCAGAGCCACTCTGGCCATCCGCCACTCGCCGCGCAGCCGCTCATACGCCTTGGTGGTCTCTCCACTGCTCAGCCTCTTCACTTCCTGAGCCGCCCGTCGCACGGCCCTGAAGATGGCCAGGTAGCAGGTACCGATGACAGCCAGGGGGATGAAGAAGACGAAGACGAAGAGCAGGATGGTGTAGCTGCGCACCGTGACCGTGAAGCTCATGTAATCCCAGCTGCAGGACGTCTGTAGACCCTCAGGAACGTAGGCACTCCACCCAAAGAACGGCGGCAGACTCCAGCCCAGCGAGTACACCCACACCCCTACGGCCACCACGAAGAGCCGCTGGCGGCTCACTCCGCCCAGCAGCGCCAGCGGCCGCGTGATGGCCAGGCAGCGGTCACCGGCGATGGCCGTGAGCGTCATCATGGACGCGATGCCGAACAGAGCGCCGCAGAAGGCATAGAGCTCGCAGGCAAACTCTCCGAACACCCAGCGGCGGTGCAGGCTGGCCACGAAGAAGACCGGAGACTGCGTCACCGACATCAGGAAGTCCGCCACCGCCAGGTTGACCACCAGCAGGTTGCTGGGTGTCCGCAGGGTCTTGCTACGACAGAACACGTAGATGACCAGAGCGTTCCCCAACATGCCAGTCACTCCCACCAACAGGATCACACAGCCGATGATGTAATGGGCATGCGCAGGAACGTCCACAGTAGGGAACGAGCGCAGCTGCTGCAGGGTGCGGTGGGTGGAGACGGGTCCCCGGAGGTGGACGAGCATCCCGAGGTGCTTTTGGTGATCTGTGCAGTTTCCTGCCGGGGGGCAGATAGACGCCATCCTGCAGGCAGAAGGGATCTCTGCTGCGGATCTCAGAGGTTCTGGCTGATTCCTGAAACCCGATGGTTCCTGATTCTGGGCGGATCTTTGTTCAGGTCTGTCTGGATTCTGTTTGCTGGATCAGAGATACAATCTGTGTGAACGCTTGGTGGATGTCAGCTGGAAATCAGGCTGGAGGATGTTTGTCGGTTGTTGGCTGTACGGCGGCCTGGAGTCCTGCAGGACGTTCAGAGGAACTCTGAGCTTTTTATGTCGCGCTGATCGACTGATGATGATGAGGGGGTAATGGAGCGGACCAGAGTCCGATCCAATAATGCCCCGAGGGTAAATGAACATCTGGAGCAGAAGTAACCCAATTATTTCACTTTGGACACTAATGATGTCAGGACCCTCAGTCAACTTCTCCAGCTGATTGAGTCCTGTTGGTACCAGACCCCACAGACGACCTCTGACCTCCAGGAGAAACATTGCATAAAGGCCTACCTGAGTCCAACCGGTCCTGCATCAGACGCTCCCTGACTAACATGTCAAAGCTCTTAGTTTGAAAAAGGAAAGAAGAAAAGTCAGAGAGTCGCAGAAGAAAAAGAGGAAAGATCTGGAAACAGATGCAGATAGATGTGAAAAATTGCAAACTTTTTCTCAAAAACGATCTTGCAGTTGATAAGATGAGGACGAAGAAACAGGAATGTCATGATGTGGGGTGTTTGGTGGTGAGTTGGACCCAGGTTGACGTTTCATGGTGATCATGAGGCAGCAGCTCTGACTCTGACAAGACGAGGACCCGACTGGGGAACAGGACACAGCTGGGATCGACGACGGTGGACAAGGCGACACAGGAACTGAAGAAACACACAGAAAACCCAAATCAATAGTCAATGAACTGTGTAGCGTTGTGGGATATAATATTGCATCATTTACATATTTTTATGAGATGATGCCACATGACTGCTTTGTGGTCAGAAGATGATGCGCATTCATGGAAGTATTTTCTCTGAATTGCAAAGAGAAAAATGAATCTCACTGCAGCCTTGGAGATGACCCAGAAGTCTGATTAACAAATAATCAATAATTATTTATAATTAGCAGAAATTCCTGGAAGGATCACAGGAAAGGATTGGACTGAGGACAGGTTGGACAGATGTTTGGACAGTGTTGCTAGGTGACGGGACAGCAGCAGGAGGACGTTAGCCTGAGGACATTAGCATCCCATTAGAAGATCAATCGGTCAATCAGCTGATGGACAATTTGTCCCAGAGGGACATGGGGGACACTCTGGACCGATATGAGCACAGTGTCAATACGAAGTGATTCTTCTGGTTTAGAACATTTCCAAAGTTATGGAAAAGCAACTAAAGAGTTTAATTAAATTTTCAGAAATGACTCAACAGATGCAAACAAATCTTTCATCGTTTATTTGTAGTTTAGTAAATCAAATTTCCAACAACATCTACAGGTCAGTGAACACAGCAGCCTGAGTCTGTTGCTGCACATGCTCAGTTCTGATCAGCAAGTGGCGCTACACCGCCATGAGCATGAACCAGTCTTTATGACTGTTATGACAATTTAATGCAAATCTGGCACATTTAATTTAATTTTAATTTAGAGCAACTTTGCATGAACAGTGTCATTATTTACCGAATGACGTTTCATGACAACAGTCAAAGACTCGTTCATGTTCATGACTGAGTCATGTCAGTCTTATGCACTCTGTCAAATAAAGTGTTACCCAGGCGGCAAACGGAGCTCTAGCTCCCCCTACAGGGCGCGTCCTTAAAGACAGCGACCCTAACCTTTGTCTCCAAGTCCAGGTGTGCTGAGACGTAGCACCAGCTGCTGACAGGTGAGGCTCACGTTGACCTGGTGCAGTGCTGCCAGGGGTCATGTGACCATGATGATGTCATCAAGGTCCTCTGTAGCTAATGCTGCCGTTTCTCAACTCTTCTGCTCTGATGCCCAGGTGGACCTGCAGGTCCTCCTAGTGCAGCCTCTTCCTGCTCACCTGGAACAATGACGCAAACCCGCCCAGGGGTTCCAGGTATGTTCCAGGTGTCCCAGGTATGTTCCAGGTGTCCAGGTATGTTCCAGGGGTTCCAGGTATGTTCCAGGTGTCCCAGGTATGTTCCAGGGGTTCCAGGTATGTTCCAGGGGTTCCAGGTGTGCTCCAAGTGTTCCTTGTGTTTTCAGAAGTTATAAATCTTAGCTTGATAAAATTACTATTTTTCACGTCTTTATTTTCATGTCAAATAAAAGTCAGAATATTTCCTGCAGGTAAACATGCAAGCAGCACCTGGGGAGGTATCGGTCCAATCAGACTGCAGGGTGAAGGGAAGGGGCGTGGCGTCTCCGCGTGTGTTTCAGCAGCAGCTGGCGGTCCGGGCTGGAGTACTCGCATTGTTGGCATGGAAACACCTCACCTGTGTGATGCCGGCGGGCGTGGAGGTCCAGGCTCTTCTTCTGGATGCTGATGATGGAAAAACTTGTCAGGTTACCATGGTAACTGGCAGGTACAATATTCAGACGGAGGAACTAAAACACAGATGGGTATGAAGTGGGCGTGTCTAACAGGTGCTTTACCTGCTGTAGCCACAGAGCTGACAGCGGTACGGCTTCACCTGGCTGTGAGTCCTGCTGTGTCGGAGCAGGGAGCTGCGGTCGATGGAGGCGTACGGACACTCAGCACACCTGAACGGCTTCTCACCTGGGCAAAACACAGGAACAGCTACATGACCAAAGGTCACCATCCAGGGGGTTACCTGCGTCAGTCTCAGGTGTTTTACCTGTGTGAGTCCTCAGGTGTTGCCTCAGCGAGGCCTTCAGCCTGCTGCTGTAGGGACAGTGAGGACAGGAAAATGGTTTCTCCGCTCCGTGGACGCCCAGGTGACGTCTCAGCGTCAGCTTAGAGGAGAACTTCCTGCAGAGGGAACACCTTAGTGCTCAGGACTGGCGGCCAGGAACTCAGCTCTGTGACTGGTCGGTCCGTCTGGATGTAGTGGTGAATTGTGGGTAACGTAGTTACCTGTGGCAGAGAGAGCAGGTGAGGCCGGTCTGCTCCTCGTTCCTGATTGGTGAGACGACCTGGGACGAACCAGACTGGGACAAACTGGCAACAGAGCTGCTAGGATCACATCCTGCTTTCTGATTGGCTGTTGGCCCAGAGAGATTCAGAGGTCGACCAATAGGAGACGGTCTGCTGCCAAAACAAAACTCAGTTTTCAAGATTAGATTCGAGACAAGACAAAATTCAAAAAGAACTAATGCTGCCCAGCTCCACCAGCTCCGCCCACTCCACCAGCTCCACCCACTCCACCAGCTCCGCCCACTCAACAAGCTCCTCCCACTCCACCCGCACTGCCAGCTCCACCAGCTCCGCCTACTCAACAAGCTCCTCCCACTCCACCCGCACTGCCAGCTCCACCCACTCAACAAGCTCCTCCCACTCCACCCGCACTGCCAGCTCCACCACCTCCGCCTACTCAACAAGCTCCTCCAACTCCACCCGCATTGCCAGCTCCACCCACTCCACCCACACTGCCAGCTCCGCCCACTCAACAAGCTCCTCCCACTCCACCCGCACTGCCAGCTCTACCATCTCCACCCACTCCACCATCTCCACCCACTCCAACAGCTCCACCCGCAATACCAGCTCCACCCTCTCAACAAGCTCCTCCCACTCCACCCGCACCGCCAGCTCCACCCGCATTACCAGTTCCACCCACTCCACCAGCTCCACCTACTCCACCAGCTCCACCCACTCCACCCGCATTGCCAGCTCCTCCCACTCCACCCGCACTGCCAGCTCCGCCCACTCAACAAGTTCCTCCCACTCCACCCGCACTGCCAGCTCCGCCCACTCAACAAGCTCCTCCCACTCCACCCGCACTGCCAGCTCTACCAGCTCCACCCACTCCACCATCTCCACCCACTCCAGCAGCTCCACCCACTCCAACAGCTCCACTCGCACTACCAGCTCCACCAACTCCACCCACTCCAACAGCTCCACTCGCACTGCCAGCTCCGCCCACTCAACAAGCTCCTCCCACTCCACCCGCACTGCCAGCTCCACCCACTCCACCAGCTCCTCCCACTCCACCAGCACTGCCAGCTCCACCCACTCCACCCGCATTGCCAGCTCCTCCCACTCCACCCGCACTGCCAGCTCCTCCCACTCCACCCGCACTGCCAGCTCCGCCCACTCAACAAGCTCCTCCCACTCCACCCGCACTGCCAGCTCCACCCACTCCACCAGCTCCTCCCACTCCACCAGCACTGCCAGCTCCACCCACTCCACCCGCATTGCCAGCTCCACCCACTCCACCAGCTCCACCCACTCCACCCGCACTGCCAGCTCCACCCACTCCACCAGCTCCTCCCACTCCACCCGCATTGCCAGCTCCACCCACTCCACCAGCTCCACCCACTCCACCCGCACTGCCGGCTCCACCCACTCCACCAGCTCCACCCACTCCACCCGCACTGCCGGCTCCACCCACTCCACCAGCTCCTCCCACTCCACCCGCACTGCCAGCTCCACCTCTTGATGTGTAGTTGGTTAAAATGACTCACCTGTCAGGAAGCTCCGCCCTCTTTGGGTCTTGTGGTGCGGTCAGCCCAGCCCTCCACCTATCTGAAGGCCAGTCAGAAACCTGAGCAGACCCTCCACCCGACCTGCCACTCCTCCTCCTCTTCCTCCTCCTTCCTCTCCTGCAGCGCCTCCTGAAGTGCGGCTCCAGCGCCTCCCAGCTGTCGGCTGTCCGGCCACAGCGGCTGCAGCCGAAGCCGCCAGCGGCTCGGTGTGACCGAACGTGGACGTCCAGCAGCCGTTCGGACGGGAGCGTCAGGGGACAGAGGGGACACGGCAGCCGGCCAGGGGGCGGAGCCTCTCCTGCCCTCTGGTCTCGGCCGTCGGCAGGTGGAGGCTTGACGGAGGAGATCCGACAGAGTCCCAGGGTCATGAGGTGGGCGGACTGGTCCATCTGCTCCTGGGTGCAGGGAGGCGTGGTGGGACAGGACAGCTCCATCGGCGCCCCCTTCAGGGGGAACATGGAGGACTCCTCAAACAGAGTGCTGACCTGCAGCACCACAGAAGAAGGAGGTCCAACAGGGCTGTGTTACCTCGCAGGTGTGTGTGTTACCTCGCAGGTGTGTGTGTTACCTCGCAGGTGTGTGCCACCTGAAGCCCCTCCTCTGTGCTGATGTCACAGGTGGGTGGGCTCATGCCACCCAGCATGTCGTATAGCAGGAATTCCTCGTCTTCGTCGCTCTGCTTGGACTCTCCGTCCAGACTCAGCCGGTATGGCGACTCTGGCTCCGCCCCCTCCTGGCTCACCTGTTGTCCGTCGGGTCCGGTCAGGCAGGTGAGGGCGGGAGGGTGATGGCGCAGCAGAAAGTGGCTGCCGATGGCCGTTTTCAGGCCGCAGGTGAACTGACACACCTTGCAACGGAAGAGCTCCACCAGGAAGGACTCCACCTGCGACAGACCCTCCACCTGCTGGCAGTAAAGGCTGGAGCTCATGGCTCCGCCCACCACCTGCAGAGTCACAGGGCTGATGTCACTGTAGCGCTGCGCCACCCACGACATCACTGCCGCCTCTGCTCTCTGATTGGCTGCCTGCAGTCATCTGGAGACAATTAAAGCACATCAGAACCAGAACCAAAACCAGAACCAGGACCTGGCTGGTCCAGCCTCCATAATCTACAGGATGCATGACATCACAGCAGGGGTCAGGGGTCAGACTCCAGAAGACTCCATGGCAGATCCTAAAGGTGCCCAGCAGCGCCCCCTGTTGGCTGCTCTGGCCCTTCCTTCCTGCAGAGCGCTGTGGTTCCTGCCGGTGACCTCTGACCCTCCCGCTCATAAAGGCTGCAGCTGCTGCAGTTTATCGTTGTGATGTTCGTGAAACGTTGTTTTATTAACCAGATAAATTCTGTTTTCATCCTTTAAGGAGCGATTTTATTGAGAATTATTGACATACACATTCTATAAAAGGAAATCGTTGCTGTTGAAATTAAGCATGTTTGGTTTTTATTCATATTATTATTTGGTATTTACTTTTACAAAATTTTATTAATTTTTGTTTTGTTTTATGATTTGTGTAGCTGTTCGGTCAGCTGAGCAGTAAATGAACTTTGACTTTATGTCCTAATGTGAATAAACCTGCTGCTTCCCGCCAGGGTGGATTTATGACAGAGTGATCATCTCTCCGGGACGAAGATCTCTGGTGGACCCTGTTACCATGGTTACGCTCTGCTGTGTTTCTTTCACGCATTGATTAGCTACCCAACCTGCCCAGCCGAGTCATTTCTTTTTTCCTGTTACGGTTCTGGTTCCGGACCCCGGTGAACAGAACCAGGCCGATCTCAGTCTGACCCGTTCCAGGATCCTGTTGGACCCGTTGGACCCCCGGTTCGGTGCCGGACCTGCAGCTCCGTGTTCCGGTTCGGCTCGGATATGGGTCTGCTGTTACCATGGACACGACAGGTGGAATTACCTGCTGCGATCCGGTCCTGGAGCGTCCCGGTTCTGATCCGGTTATAGAGGAACGAGTTCGATCAGCTGGCGAGTCCTCAGAGAAACCGGAAGCTGCGCAGACCAACTGCGCGAGGAATCCAGTTTTTTTAAAACAAAACTTTATTAAACTTCTTTTTTAAAATATTTATTTTCTGAACTTTATTATAAATGTTGATTAAAAAATAGACCACGACGTAATATATGACGTAATAATGTGAACTGAAGAAGAAATTTAACAAATTTATTAAAATAACTTTGAATCTTTTAGGTTCTACCAGGACCAGAACCGAATCTGGACCAGAAACGAGACCAGAACGGGTCTGGATCAGAACCAGAGGAATCAGCCAATCAGAACACAGACCAGGTGGAACAGTTTAAGTAACAGCAGAAGGAGAAACAGAGGAGTCCGTTTGTCCTGCAGCACCCTGACTACAGAAACAGCTCAGCATGACCCCGGCCAGCAGTAGGAGGACCGACCAGAACCTCCCCTGGATCTTTCCATGTGAGGATCTGAGATTATAACGTGGATTATCAGGAAGCCATGAAGATGAAACAGCAGAAATGTGATTTCTGTTTTTAGTTTCCATCACACCGGGCTCTGCTGCCCCCTGCTGGTCATCCCGGCCTGCACTGTTCCTGTTGCTGCTCCCTGCTCAATAAGGTTCTGACCCAGTTAATCTGAGGGATTAGCCACCTCAGCAGATTAGCTGCTCATCTGCTGCAGTCGACATGGCGGCCCAGAGGAGCTCGGTTCTGCTCGCAGGTACGTGCTCCACTCAACTCACTGGTTCTGGTTCTGGACTGCCTGGCTGACAGAACCAGAACCAAATCCAGACAGAACCTGTGGTGGTTCTGCTCGTCTAGCAGTATAAGGTCAAAGGGCAACAAATGAGTAACTATAAAGAAACACGACTCGGTAAATAATGAAGAAACATTTTTGTCACTTCTGATTGGTGGTCAGGAAAACACTCAGAGTGAGACCTTTGTCTGAATGGAACATCTATTTACCTCCAGAACCCATTTCCTTCAGAACCAGTTCAGCTGTGGTCCAGATCCAGACCGGACCGGATCTGGATCTTTAGTCAATGCTTCAAGGTTCCAACTTCTCATTCAACATTTGGTTCACCGGGTCACCGGACCTGGAAGCGGGTCATCAGAACTGAGGGAAGCATGGAAACCGGTCCAGAACCTCAGAACCTCTGCCACTCCGACAGCCTGGTGCTGCTGATTCCGGTTCTGATCATGTCTGTCCTCCGTGTCCCCAGGTCTGCTGCTCCTGGTACCGGTTCTGTTGGGATCAGCCTTTGTGGAGGAGCTGGACGACACGTAAGTCAGAACCAGACATGGAGTGCAGTTCTGGACCGGGTCAGAACAGCTGAGCCAGAGGTTCTGAAGGCAACCAGAACCATACGGAACATTAGAGTGTTCACCGGAAGTGTCGGGTCCAAACGGCAGGTTAGGACGGGTTCTGGTGGTTCTGAAAGCCCTTATGGCGTTTGGGCCAGGAGGTTCTGCTGGTTTAAACGGAACTGTGTGGGAAACGTTTCCATGACGACATGGAGACGGCACATGATGTTTCCAGTGGGTTCAGGTCTGGACTTTGACTAGGCCACTGTAACCCTTGAATCTGATGGAAACATCCCATAATCCCTTTGGTCATCTTGCTTTAGCCCCACCATCTTCCCACAGCATGATGCTGCCACCACCACGGTCACCATGGGGACGGTGTGTTCAGAGAGGTGGAGAAGTTTGAGTGGTGTGAAAACTTCTGAACTTTTGTTCCCTTCCTGATTTTGACCAAACCAGTTCTGATGGTTCTAATGGTTCTGATGGTGGTCCGCTTTCCTCCTCTGGGTTGAATCTGGTGACCTTTAGCCTTTAACCCCCCCCATCAGGACAATAATCACTCTGATCTTATCGTCTGATTCAGCTTCATGGAAACTACAGATCCAGAAGAGATCTGGCTCATCCAGGTACTTCTACTCTGACTGACGACAGTAATCTGATTACTCTGACGACAGTAATCTGATTACTCTGACTACTGTGTCTCCTCAGTTTTACGCCCCCTGGTGTTCCTTCTGCAAACAGCTGGATCCTGTATGGCACCAGATCGGATCAGAACTTCGGAGTCTCGGCTCTCCGGTTCGTGTTGGAAAATCTGATGCTACAGTCAACACTGGTCTGTCCCTTCAAAATAAAAGCATGCACTGGATGGAGGTTCTGTTGGCTGGCTGATGTTCTGCCTGGTTCTCCCAAAGGTTTGGCCAAAGAGTTCAAGATCCGAAATTATCCCGCCATCCTCATGTAAGTCTTGACATCACCATGACATCACTGTGACATCATTGTGTATGTTTATTATAATTTTTGCATCAAGCTTTGCTCTGGTTTTGGTGCAGAAATGCAGCAGAAGTTCTGCTTCCCACAGGACTACCAGATCCCAGTAGGACCCAGTAGATCCCAGTACGACCCAGTAGAACCCAGTAGGACCCAGTAGGACCCAGTAGGACCTGACTGTTCTCCGCTGATTTCTCCTTCAGGCTGAAGAACAATGTCAAGTTTAACTACCCCGGGTCCAGAACCAAGGAGTCAATCATGGACTTCATTGACCGGGTCTCAGGGTGAGTTTGAAGTGTGAAGATATTAGCATAAAAATTACAACTGTATCAGGCAGTGATGTCACAGTGATGTCACATGAGTAGGATGACACTGTGTGATGTCATTCAGGCCGCTGGTTCGTTCTCTAAGCAGCACACGCCTCTTCCAACACGCCATCAGCCACCATGACGTCCTGGTCGTTTATGTGGGAGCAACATCAGAGCTCAAGGTGCACAAACACACGATGAACCAACTTAGACAGGACGTGTAAACCGGTAGCTTCCTGCTTCTCATCTGGTTCTTCTGTAATATGAAGGTTCCTGTTTGTCCTCCAGAACCAATGAACCCAGTCAATTCCCGGTTTCTGACCCAACCTGCTGTGTGTTTGCAGGGAAATCTGACAGCTGCAGCAGAGGAACTAATCGTCCACACCTACTTCTTCTCTGCCAGCAGAGAGATCCTGCCACAGGTAGGACTCTCCGGCTCGGTTCCACTGAGCGGATCGGGTTCATTCAATGTTTCATGGACCGCCGTGTAGAGGAAACGGTTTCCAGCAGAAGCTGGCAGTGAAACCCGACCACCTAACGAGACGTCGTACTGGAGCAACTACTGCCATCCTGCACCGACCCGATTTCACTGACCCGTACCACACCGACCTGTACCACACCGACCCGATTTCACTGACCCGTACCACACCGACCCGATTTCACTGACCCGTACCACACCGACCCGATTTCACTGACCCATACCACACCAACCGGTACCAAACCAACCCGATTTCACTGACCCATACCACACCGACCTGTACCACACTGACCCATACCACACCGACCCGTACCACACTGACCCGTACCACACCGACCCAATTTCACTGACCCATACCACACCAACCGGTACCAAACCAACCCGATTTCACTGACCCGTACCACACCAACCCGTACCACACCAACCCGATTTCACTGACCCATACCACACCGACCTGTACCACACTGACCCATACCACACCGACCCGTACCACACCGACCCAATTTCACTGACCCGTACCACACCGACCCGATTTTACTGACCCGTACCACACCAACCCGATTTCACTGACCCGTACCACACCAACCCGTACCACACCAACCCGATTTCACTGACCCGTACCACACCGACCCGATTTTACTGACCCGTACCACACCGACCCGATTTTACTGACCCGTACCACACCGACCCGATTTCACTGACCCGTACCACACCAACCCGTACCACACCAACCCGATTTCACTGACCCATACCACACCGACCTGTACCACACTGACCCATACCACACCGACCCGTACCACTGACCCGTACCACACCGACCCAATTTCACTGACCCGTACCACACCGACCCGATTTTACTGACCCGTACCACACCGACCCGATTTTACTGACCCGTACCACACCAACCCGATTTCACTGACCCGTACCACACCAACCCGTACCACACCAACCCAATTTCACTGACCCGTACCACACCGACCCGATTTTACTGACCCGTACCACACCGACCCGATTTCACTGACCCGTACCACACCAACCCGTACCACACCAACCCGATTTCACTGACCCATACCACACCGACCTGTACCACACTGACCCATACCACACCGACCCGTACCACTGACCCGTACCACACCGACCCAATTTCACTGACCCGTACCACACCGACCCGATTTTACTGACCCGTACCACACCAACCCGATTTCACTGACCCATAGCACACCGACCTGTACCACACTGACCCATACCACACCGACCCGTACCACACTGACCCGTACCACACCGACCTGTACAACACCGACCCGATTTCTCTGACCCGTACCACACTGACCCGATTTCTCTGACACGTACCACACCAACCCTTAATAAACCACTCAGGGGAAACAAACCGTCTGTGGTGTGTTTGGTTGTTTGGACAGTGGCTGATGGCTGACTGTGTTTCAGGAAGTGACTCTGACGTCTCTACCAGCTGTGCTGCTTTTTAAAGACGGGACATACTTCATTTATGATGGTGAGACATGTTGGGGGCCAACCTGTGGCTCTAACTTGTACTGCTGCCAGATTAGATGCCCAAACCCTTAAGATGTGAGTCAGTGATCAGAACTCAGGTGGACCTTCTGTGTTTCAGAGGAACAGGATGGAGACCTGAAGTCCTGGATCAAAAGAGAACGCTTCCCCAACTTCTTTCTGATTGACGGCTACACCCTGTATGCTATGGGGGAATCAGGTAACAGCAACACACCTGTGTCAGGATGATGTCATCATCAAACAGGTAGATTGAAGGTTCTGCAGCTCAGGACGAACTCTAGAGTTGCTGTTTATAACCCGATTCTGTGTTGGTCACCCAGTCCATCCAGTCCACATGTTGACCTTGAGTCAGAACCCTGGTCGCGAAGTCACTGGGACTTCCAGATGCTTCAGATGATCTGCAGGTTTCTATGAGCTAAATCTATTTTAGACATCTGAGTCCCAGTTTAACTCCTGGTGTTGTTAGGAACCAAACCTTCAGGTTTTACTCTGGATAATTATGTCTCCGGTTTTGCTTTTATTGTCTGTGAAATATTTCCAAACTGAGGTTGGGGCACATACTCTATTGTCTCTTGACCTGAACTGGAAATGATTATTCTTGCTTTAGCTCAATCTTGTTTGGATTATTGTGAAGAACCTTTCACAAAGAACCCTCTGTGGACCGGTGACAGGATTCTCATGGCACCCTGGGCAGGTGGACTTTAGTGCCCATTTCAAGATTTTTGTTTGGACTTGAAGAGCTATTTGGGGGGGAGGCACTGGATTACACCAGAGAACATCTCCAGCGGGTCCGCTGGGTCCTGAAGTAAGAGCCTGCCAACAGTAAGCAGAATTTGGCCCAGTGTCTGTCCCTGGTGAACCAAATGACAGTCAGTGTCCTCAGAACGAGGAGGCAGACCGAAACCAGGAGTGCTGGGACAGGGAATGAGCTAAGAGCTCTAGAATCAGTCTTTAGGTTTAGGTGATGTGGTTCCACCTTTCTCCTGAAGGTAAACTGGTCTTACTGGCTCTGCTGGAGGAGAGACACCTGTGTGAAGAAAACCTAAGGTGAGCCATGATTGTCTGACATCCATGTATCAATTAAACATCCTGCTGTGATGCGTTTCCTGTTATTTGTTTAGGTATAAGCATCTGGTGGAGAAGGTGGCCACAGAGCACAAGGACACCTATGGCAGGTCAGCTTTTATTGTGGAAGGCACACAGGAAGAGGAACCGTATTGCTGACTGTGTCTGTGTGTTCAGGAAGTTCTACTTTGGTTTCATGGAGGACAGCGGGTACATTGATGGACTCATCATGGGGTGAGGTTTGCCACGTCACCTGTTGAAGTTGTTAAGCTCATTAACAGCACCTGTTCATGCTGTCACCAGAGAGGCCCTTGTCCCCTCCTTGATGGTGGTCAACCTGTCCAACGATGGCTACTTCCTGCCGCCAGCGCCTATAGAGACTGAGCTGCAGTTGCTGGACTTCCTGGATGGCGTGCTGGACGGCAGTGTTGAGGTATAGTGGGGCGATGTGGCAGTTGCAGTGGTTGAGGGTAGTTGGGATCAATTGGGGCATTTGGGTGGTGCCCCAGATGCGATGTGCTGGGGCAGTTGGGGTGGTTTGTGGCACCCCAACTGATGTGTGCCCCAAACCACCAGTTGGGGTGGTTTGGGGCATTTTGGTGGAGAGATGTAGTTTGTGGCAGTTGGGTGGTGCAGTAGGTTCCTCTGAGGAGGTGCAGCGCAGCAGGAAGTCTTTGATTTCTCTCCCACATGCTCCTCAGGCTCTGGGAGGAAACTGCTTCACTCAGCGCGTCCGACGCTTCCTTTACGAGACCAGAATGACACTAATGGTAAGTGACATCATCAACCCACTTCCTGCTTCCTGTCCGAGCCTCTGCTCATGGCCTGTCTCTCTAGCCGGTGTTCAGGGACGCCCCGGTGCTTGGCTGCTTCCTGATTGGCTTCCCGCTTGCGGTCGGCTGCGTCTTCTGCTACCTCTGCATCAAGAACCGACCTGGTTCTGCTGATGACGACGAAGACACTCCTCTACTGGCACCGTTGATGCAACGCAAGAAGAAACTGACAGAGAAAAAGTCCGACTGAGCGGACATAGAGGAACTAGACTTTAGGTCCAGAAATGGTTCTGGTTTCACCCAGATGTACTTTCAAACAAGAACTTTTATTAGTCAGCTCAGTTGTGTCTGTTTTAATCCCAATTAAAAACATAAGTCAGTGAAATGTCTCTGAGGCTTTATTCCCACCAGGAGAGTCCTTTGGTTGGCCTGGTTGGTCCGCCCCAAAAGTAAACTTTATTTTTTCCTTTTGGTGAGGTTTTTATTGACATTGAGCTCTTTTGCAAACAGACTATAATTTGTAAAGAGAGCCTGGCAGCTGAAGATTGTTGCTTCCAATGGATAGAAATGATGGAAAAGGAAATCAAACATGGAAGTCTGGCTTTTGTGCTGTTACTACAACTGCAAGAGCAGCTCATTCAGCACAGGTTTCATGGTGGGATGTTTCTAATTTTGGAACAATGTTGATAAATGCTTTGACCCACAGCAGACTGGCAGCAGAAACTGCCCAATCATTTCAGTATAATTGGTACACGTACTCGCAGGAGCGTTAGCAACACTTAAGGCTCATTGCTGCCATGACGCTCAGCTACGGTGGCTCATGAAGTCTAAAAAGATGTTTATTTTCTGTAGTTGATCCGGATGGAGGGCTGCACCCGGTAGGCAAGGCAACTGCAGCAAGAAGGTTTGGGTTCGATTCCCGGCCTGGGGTCTTTCTGCATGGAGTTTGCATGTTCTCCCTGTGCAGGGGGGGTTCTCTTCGGGTTCTCTTCCTCCCACAGTCCAAACACGACTGTCAGGTTAATTGGTCTCTCTAAATTCTCCCTAGGTGTGTGTGTGTGTGTGTGTGTGTGTGTGTGTGTGTGTGTGCATGGTTGTGTTTCCTGTCTCTCTGTGTTGCCCTGCAACAGACTGGTGACCTGTCTAGGTGACCCTGCCTCTTGCGTTTGCTGGAGAGGCAGCAGCACCTCCTGACCCACTAGGGACAAGAGTGTTAGAAAATGGATGGATGGATCTGGATGGAGGCCGGTCTGGGCTCACACCAGAACTAAGGTGAGGGGGTTTTACAAGAAATAAATGTTTTTCAACATGAGACCTACGGTTGTATACACAAGTGTATGTTAGAAAAAATGTTCTTGATGGCAGTTACATAAATTCGGTTTTGCTAAACTGATCAATAATTATTTTTGAGGGGAACAAGTTTATACCTCCAGATCCATGAACTAAATTACGAAATGAAAATATACCCTACAATACTAGTGACACGAAGAACTTTAAAGGAATTTATACTATCAGAACACACAAATGCTTTTATTACACTTTTGCATGTAACAGTTAAAATGGTGCACCGCTCCTGGAGGTACTGCAATACCAGGTCGATGCGTGGAGTGGACGGAGCAAGCCCTTATTCCATCTCCCTGCTCCAAAAATCAATTTAATATATGGTCCCCGGGTAGGGGACGTATCAGATATTAAACTGATAAGAACAGATTTTTTTCTTTCGAAAAAAATTTATTGGCACTTTGGACAGTTTACATGGCATTTCACATTTATACAGAAATTATCTTTTCAAGGACTAAAATACAATTTATCACATCATTACAACTAAAAGAAGATAAGAACAAGGATGTTAAAACCAGACTCCATGCTAAAAGGTTGAGCAGGACCGGGGTGACTCCTTAAAAATTTCTGAGCCATCCCGTCCTTCCAAGCAGAGGCCCAGAGGAGAAAACCTCCCCTGCTGCTCCTTCCCTCCTTCCTCACCCGGAGGGCCAGGCCGCCGCTGCCGGGACCTCCGTCCGTGGAGCGCCGGCTCCTTCGTCCATGAAGGCGCAGGCGATGCTTCTTTGTGGCTGTGTCCTTGGCGCGCCACCTGCAGCTCTGATGGTACTTCTTCTTGCTGCCGCCATTCGGATCACAGCCACGGGGGGGATCTGCCTGCGCCTACTTACCAGCAAGTTTCTGGAGGTCCATATGGCGTCTTTGATGGTGGCGAGGGTGAGCCACATCTCTGCAAAGTCTTTTTTCTCCATTTTCTGGTGGCTCACCCCATACAGCACGAGCTGTAGATCGAGGACCTCCCTTGCTGGTAAGTATGGGAATTGCAAGGAGCCGGTCTCTGCCCACAGGTCCCTGGCAGCGCTGCACTCCCACAGCAGGTGCCTCACCGACTCCGGCGCGCCACAACCGGGTCGGGGGCAGATGGAGGTCGCCGACATGCCGCGGGAGTGCATAACGGCTCTCACCGGGAGGATCTTATGGGCCACCATCCAGGACAAGTCCTGGAGTCTGTTTGGAAGGACGGGATGGCCCACGTTGCGCCAAACTGTGGTGGCATCTCCACTCAGGAGGCCGCGCACTGGAGTCACTGGTTCCCGGTCCTGCACAACAGAGATAATAAAACGATGGTTAGTTAAAATCCCGATCTCCTCTCCTTCCAGTTTAAAATGCTGTAAAAATTTCTGTATAAAAGCGTATGCTGGTGGGAGATTAAAAGCTACTGGGGTTCTAAAATCGCTCTTTAAAAGTTTCCGTTTTCGTAGGTATGACCCGAACCAGAATCTATTTATTGCATTTGTCTTAGGGTTGTTAAAAATGTTCATGGCTTGTTTAAAATGAGTGCTAATGTAGCTGAGTTAATTTTAATTTTTTATTTTTTTGATGAACCTTCTCAAAACACCTTGTTGAATTTACATGATTGCTGTCACCTTTGCACTTATTTCTGTTTTATACTGTTTTATTTTGGATCCTAATGTGGCCCCAAATCCATCCCCATATTAGTTTTTCCTTGGTTTTTGAATTGTATTTTATTTTGGTGGAGAAGCTTTTATTTTCTTGTTTCCTGTCTCCGTGTCACATCCTGTGTGTTCCCGCTGCCCTCCTCAGTTCGCGCCAAGCTGCGCTGTGGAGAGGTAAGCGCACAGAGTTGTCTTCTGCTGTACATTAAAATATTCAAAATGTAAAAAGAAAAAGTATGCTGTTCAACTCATAACTTGTAAATAGTTGGTTAACTTTTTGATGTTTAGCACAGCACTGTTCTGGGTATTTAATTCCCACGTTTTTTGCATTTATTCAGTTTACCGTGCCAACATGGTTATTTTATTTTTGTTCTTTTGGATGGTAAAGGTGTGTGTGGGAGAGCCAGAGCCAGGAGCTGCTGCTGAATATGTTTTTGTTCTAAACAGGTATGTGAGTTATTTCAAAATGTTATCTGGTTGTTAAATGCATGTATTTTGTATATTTTTATATTACTGTGTAAAATTGTAACCTTTGGGCAGATTATTTCTGTTTCAGTTTTATTTTAATTGTTTTGTATGAATGCAGATTTTATTTTATTATTATTTGTGAACTTTAGATGATTTTAACCCATTCCTGTGAGTTTGCGCCAAGCTGCGCTGTGGAGAGGTGTGTGTGGGAGAGCCAGAGCCAGGAGCTGCTGCTGAATATGTTTTTGTTCTAAACAGGAATAAATCAATGCAAATCCTGGTTCCTGTCGTGATCCATTCTACACCTGTTACACTAATATAAAAGCTGCCTAAAAACAGGTACAGGTCTGGGACTCCTTTCCCTCCTTTTTCTTTGGGTTTCATCATAGTATCGCGCTTTAATCTTTCCCATTTGGAGTCCCAGATAAAATAAAAAATGTCCCGTTGCAGCTCTAAAAACACTCTCCTAGAAGGAATAAAAACAGAACTGGTTAGTAAAAACACGGGTAAAATCACTGCTTTCACTATTAAAATCTTTCCTTCTATAGTTAAATTTCTCATTGACCAATATCCTAGGTTTTGTTTTACTTTCCGTGTTATTTCTGTCCAATTTATTTTCCCTTCGCCATTTTCATCAAATCTAACACCTAAAATTTTCTGTTCTTGGGTCACCTGAAACTGTAGTCCTGTTTTTTCATTTTCTTTCCATGGTCCGTAGAATTGTGCTTTTGTTTTTTCTCTGTTTAATTTGGAGCCTGACGCTTTACCGAACCATTCCGTTAATTTAAAAACTCTATCTACTGATAAAAGATCTGTACATAAAATGTTAAAATCATCCATATATAAAAGACATTTGGCCACCTGCCCTCCACTCCCCGGTAAAAACACACCTGAGATCAGTGGGTCCCTTCTCAAGATCTGCGCGAGCGGCTCGATGCAGGTCACGTAGAGAAGGGCGGATAACGGACAACCCTGACGGACACCGCAGTTCACCTTCACTGCTTTTGTCAGAAACCCGTTAACCATGAATCTGCTGGAGATGTCTCGGTACAGCAGTCCCACCCACGCTATGAACCTCCCAGGAAAACCCATTTTTTTGGGGTACCTGGAAGAGGTACTGGTGCGAGACCCGATCGAAAGCTTTTTCAAAATCTAAATTTAAGACTATCAGCCGAATGTTTCTGTCTCTCGCAAAACAGATGGTGTCTCGGATCAGTACGAGGCTGTCCGTGATCCTCCTTCCCGGCACCGCGCAGGCTTGATCCGGGTGGATTAGATCCCCCAACACTCGGCGCATCCTGGCTGCTAAAAGTTTACTAAAAAGTTTACAATCAACGTTTAAAAGGGTGATGTGGTCTACCGCAGTGAAGTTAGTTTCAAGTTGGATATTCGATATTCGAGCTCCGCGGAGTAAGCGGCGTTTAGCTCAAGGTTGATCCGATTTATGAACGCTACTGTCGGCCAGCGGTTCTCCACCGCTCCCGGCCGCAGCGCCCGAAGGTTCACTTAGGGACTATCAACAAATTACCGAACCAAACATTCCTGTCAAAGAAATGTTAATAAATGCCTTGAATTGAAACCAACTAACTAATTGTCAGTGCTAATTCATGCTTTTACATGAGCCAAAATAGGATCTATAAAATTTTAAAGTCATATACAATATTTTCAATAATTTTAATATTAAATAATATAATGTTTTCTTCAATAGCTTCCAGGTCATTTGACCTAATGACTCAAAATCACTTTGAAATAATTATACTAGTCTCTTTAGATGAGGCACAGACATTTGATTTCCATTTTTAGCCATTTTCCATTTTTTATTAATTTTTTTTCATCAAAATTAAGTGTTTTTCTTCAATAGCTTCCAGGTCATGTGACCTATTGATTCAAAATCTCTTTGAAATAATTCTACTAGTCTCTTTAGATGAGGCACAGACATTTGTTTTCCATTTTAAATAATTTTCAATTTTTTATTAATTTTTTTCATCAAAATTGAGAGTTTTTATTCAATAGCTTCCAGGTCATGTGACCTAATGACTCAAAATCACTTTGAAATAATTATAATAGTACCTATAGATGAGGCACAGACATTTATTTTCCATTTTAACATTTTTTTTTTTTAGCAATTTGTTTTGTCAATATTTAGTATTTTAATTCAATAGTTTCCAGGTATTGTGACCTATTGACCCAGAACCAGTTTGAAATTGTTCTTTTATCCTGTATAGATGAGGCACAGTCATTTGTTTCCTATTTTAACATTTTTTTTATGTTTTAGCAATTTCATTTGTCAAAATTTAGTATGTTTTTGCAATAGCTTCCAAGACATGTGTTCTATTGATTCAAAACTACTTTGAAATTGTTGTACTAATCATTAGAGATTAGGCACCCTCATTTTTCTTTATCTATTTTTTACATCATTTAAATTTACAAATTAAAAAATATGATTGGTGTTTAATATCTTAAATTTCATGTGACCGACTGAAAAGGAATAAAAAGGGCTAAATGGAATAAAAATGAGTTTGCACCACCTATCCTGTCTAGTAGAATAATTTCACATTGATTTTGAGTTAATAAGACCCAATTAACTTATGGGTCTTATGACCCATAAGCTATTGAAGAAAAATCAATCAATCATCTTCCCCTTGTCTGCAGTCAGGTTGCGGGGTCAGCAGAGGCCCAGACTTCCGTCTCCCCAGCCACTTGTTCCAGCTCCTCCAGGGGAATCCGCTGGAGGAGCTGGAACTCTCGTCCACGCTGGAGAAACATCGTCCCTCCAGCGTGTCCTGGGTCTTCCTGTGGGCCTCCTCCTGGTGGGACGTGCCCAGAAGACCTCACTAGGGAGGTGTCAAGGAAGCATCCTAATCTGATGCCTGACCCACCTCAGCTGGCTCCTCTCGAAGTGAAAAATCAGCAGCTCTACTCTCAGTCCCTCCTGGATGACTGAGCTTCTCATCCTATCACTAAGGGAGAGCCCAGACACCTTATGGAAAAAACTAATTTTGGCCGTTAGTTTCAGTCAAGACCCTTACACCTATGCCATAGAAGGTAGAGACAGATCCACTGGCAAATCGAGACCTTTGCTTTTCGATCCAGCTCTCTTCACCACCACAGACCAGTACAACGCCCACTTTACTGCACCAATCCGTCTATTGATCTCCTGTCCATTTTGCCTCATTCTTGATGTTATGGATTCTGTATTTTCCTCCATCTCTTTTACCCTCTTAACACGCTGCAGCATACATAACCATGTTTATATGTGACTGCTGACATGTAAACAGACTGAAACTGATTAGAGTACCGTTTAGGGAGGGTACAGACTGCAGAGATGAATAAAAAGCTAAACTTGCTACAATCTTTGCCTCACTTGGCCCAACGCTGGACGGTGAATGTAACATAAGAAGCATGATGTTCCATTTGGATGATAAGTACGGCTTGTGGAACTGGATCATCTTTTAGCATTAAAGCTTGTTTTTATATATAACCAAATCTGATTATTTCTCAAGGTCATTTACGATGAGTGGTTCTGGTCGGGTCCTGAAACTGGTTAACGGACATGGGTGGTGAACAGAGACAGAAATGAATGAACTCCAACAGTGAACAAGATCCTAAGATGCTTAAACTCCTCCACTTGGGTCAGGACAATCTTCCCTGACCCAAATAAGGCGCTCTACCCTTTTCCAGCTCAAGACCATGGCCTTGGATCTGGAGGTACTGATCCTCCTCATGGCCGCTTCACACTCATCTGCATCCTGCTCCAGTAAAGCTGTAGATCACGACCTGATGAAGCCAGTAGGGCCACATCATCTGCCAAAAGCAGAGGTGTGATCCCAAGGCCACCAAAATGGATCCCTTCAGAACCCCGGTTGTGCAGAACGTGGCCTCGGACAGAAAACACCCAAATCCAAAAATCTAATCAAATTTTATTTATATATCACATTTCAACAACAAGGCATTTCAAAGAGCTTTACACCATAAAAACACAAACATACAAAGTCATAGAAACACGACCAACAACTGAAACATTACATTTTCTCACTACATATCAGATTGTTAATTAATGTTCCATTAATTAGCGCATGGCTCTCATCTCGGGTCATGATGAGATGAGACTATTTCTAGTTAGAACCTCTCAACCTCACACACCAGCTCAGGCTCCCACCAGAGAGGTGATGCCCATGAAAAGTCTTATCACCCAGGGTCAGATGGCCAAGGGCCCCTCCCTCGGCCTTCTAACATCCCACATTGCACCCAGCCCTTTTGGCCCACATGTGGTGAGCCCTTGGGAAGGTGAACCCACTGTGGGCTGAGCCTGGCCAGACTCCATGTGTTTTAGCACCAGATGCTGCCAAGGAGAACCAACTCCAGGCCCGGCTCCAGGGTGGAGCCCTGGTGACCTGCGTCCAGGTGAGGGGACACTGTATCCATTAACTGTGCTCTTCATAAAGGGTCTTTGGGCTGCTCTTTGTCATGACCTACGACCTCTAGCATTGGGTGACCCTACAAGGGGTATGAAACCCCTGACAGCATAACTCCTAGAGTCACTTCAACACTCAAACACTTTTTAAGGTGGCAGCCTACGGAGGTGAAGAGAAAATAGGAAATATATTTTTTAAATATAAAATTGCCTAAAAAAAAATAAAATGGGTCAAAATGAATTAAAAATGAGCGTACCTCATTGCTCCAGTCTACTGAACTGGTTTGCTCCAAACGAGGAGAAGCAGCATTCAGTTTCTATGCACCACAAATTTGGAACAAGCTTCCAGAAAACTGTAAAACAGCTGAAACACTGAGAGACTTTAAATCTCAACTGAAAACCCACCTGTTTAGAGCTGTATTTGAAACGTAATCAATTACGAATTTAATGACAGCTCTTAACTTAATGTAATGTTTTGATTGTTGATTCTATGTTGCATGACTCTGTGTTTTCATGTTTTTATTATTTAAAGCACTTTGAAATGCCTTGCTGCTGAAATGTGCTGTACAAATAAAATTGGATTGACTGACATAGAAGCTAATATAAAAATACCTACAAATTATAAAAAGGACTAAAATCGAATATAAATGTCTGTGCCTCATCTATAGGGACGATTATAATTATTTCAAAGTGATTTTGAGTCAATAGGTCACATGACCTGGAAGCTATTGAAGAAAAACCCTCAATTTTGATGAAAAAAATTAATAAAAAATTGAAAATTATTTAAAATGGAAAACAAATCACTGTGCCTCGTCTATACAGACTAGTAGAACAATTTCAAAGTGATTTTGAATCAATAGGTCACATGACCTGGAAGCTATTGAGGAAAAACACTCAATTTTGATGAAAAAAATTTCTAAAAAATGGAAAATGATTTAAAATGGAAAACAAATGTCTGTGCCTCATCTATAGGGACTATTATAATTATTTCAAAGTGATTTTGAGTCATTAGGTCAAATGACCTGGAAGCTATTGAAGAAAACATTATATTTCTTTGACAGGAATGTTAGGTTCAGTAATTTGTTGATAGTCCCTAAGTGAACCTTCGGGCGCTGCGGCCGGGAGCGATAGAGAACCGCTGGCCGAGAGTAGCGTTCATAAATCGGATCAACCTTGAGCTAAACGCCGCTTACTCCCCGGAGCTCGAATATCGAATATCCAACTTGAAACTAACTTCACTGCGGTGATGGGTCTCCAGTTTTTAAGGTCTCTTTTATCTTTGTCTTTGTATAAAAGTGTGACTATTCCTATTCTAAAACTATCTGGGAGTGTGTCTAGTTTGCTAAAATCGGTAAAAACAACAAATAAATCTGGTGCTAAAATGTCCCAAAATGCCAAATAAAATTCTAAAGGGAGTCCATCTGAGCCTGGAGATTTTCCTCTTTTAAAACTCTTCAAACAATTAAAAAGCTCTAAAAGAGTAAAATCCTGCTCTAAAAAACTGGTTTCTTTTAACCCATTTTCGAGAAAGTCTAAAATTTCATTTATATTTTCTTTCACTGTTTTTTCTGTATATAGTGCGCTATAATATTTTTCGATTACTTTTTTCTTTTCTTCTATGTTTGACACTATATCTCCATTTTCTGACTTTAGTTCAGTAATAAAACTCGGGTTATTTATTATTTTCTTAAAAAAGTATCTTGTACATTTTTCTCCTTCTATTTCTCCTTCTCTACTTCTTAAAATAACTCCCTTACTCTTTATTTCTGCTAAAATGCTCATTTCTTTCTTTACTTCTCTTATTTCTTTATTAAAATTTATTCCTTGTTGGTTTAAAATATAATATCTTTGTAAACGTTTCTGCAGCCCCATCATGCATCTCTGTTCTTTCTTCTTTTTCTTTTTTCCTGCTTGTCGGAAGAAAGTCTGGGTCCTACCTTTCACCATCTCCCACCACTGTGCTCGTGTTTCGTACAGGTCTTGGAAGGTCTGCCACTCGCGGTACCGCTCCCTGTACTGGCTGACCAGAGCCTGGTCCTCCAGCAGGGAGCGGTTGAGCTTCCACAGACCTCTCCCGGTCGTCGCACCTGAAGGGAGTGAAAGCGTGCAGGATAGAAGGAGGTGATCAGAAAAGAAAGCCGGTGACAATCTAGCATCAGTTAGGGCGCAGTCCCTGGTGAAGAAATAATCGATGCGAGAGGCCTTAGAGCTATCATCACTGACCCAGGTGTAGCCCTCCTCTCCAGGATGCATGCTTTTAAAACAGTCCACTAGTTTAAAATCTCTAACGATTCTCTGTAATAAAAGCGATGTCTTGTCTATGTAGCAAGTCTGTAAAAAAGGTGTATATTTCACCTCAAATCCATCTTCACTATTTATGTATATTTGTTTTTCTTAGTTTCTGAATTTTATTTTGGTGGTGACGCTTTTATTTTCTTGCTTCCTGTTTGGCGTCATATCCTGTGTGTTCCCGCTGCTCTCCTCAGTTCGCGCCGAGCTGCGCTGGGGAGAGGTAAGCGTATATAAAGTTGTCTTCTGTTTAAGTGTTAAAATATTTGAAATGTTCTTAAAAGTATGTTCACTGAGCTCACAACTTGTTATATTTTGTTGCTAAGTTGTTTTATGTGTAACGTAGCACGTTATTGGGTATTTAATTCCCACATTAAAGACAAATATTGAGTTTACTGTCCAAACGCTTTTATTTTTGTTCTTTTGGTTGGTTAAGGTCTGTGTGGGGAGGCCAGAGCCCGGGAACTGCTGTGCTGAATTCATTTTTATTTTGAACAGGTATGCGAGTTGCTTTAAATGTCATTTAGATGTTAAATTTATGTGTTTAGTATATTTTCATATTGTAGTGAAGGATTCTTTTTGTGGTTTATTTGTTTTGAACAGTGAAAGGTGTGGCTATTGATTATTATTTTAATTGTTTTGATATTTTACTTGTTTGCTGACCTTAAGTTTTGGTTGCTTGTGGCACATTCCTGCCTCAGTTCGCGCCGAGCTGCGCTGGGGAGAGGTCTGTGTGGGGAGGCCAGAGCCCGGGAACTGCTGTGCTGAATGCATTTTTATTTTGAACAGAATAAACCCGCCTTCCTGCTACAAAACACCCTGGGTCCTCGACTGCTGGTTTCTTTCTTCACCTACACACACAACGCAGAGTACATACGACAGATGAGTCGGATGGAACCGGCTACAGTGGTGCCGTGACCCGGATCCACACTGCTTCGGACAAGTTCACCGTGGTTCGAGAAGAGTGGATCAACGTCAGCTGGTCACCTGAGGTTGCTTGTTACATTAACACATCTATACAGACTGAATAGTTTTACAGAGTTGAACGTGGAATAGTGTTTTGCTCCAGCAACAAAAAAAAAATTTTTATATATTTGTGTCTATGTAAAGAACTGTTCAAAAAAAAAAAAGAAAAAAATCAAACTGAAAATGACTTATGTTAAAAATAAGGCAGATGAGGACAAATGTTCGTTGAGTGGTGTTAACTTCTCTGTGGGGAGAGGGAGAATGATTGAGGCTTTGCCTTTTACTCCAGTTCGAAATGCTAATGTTGCAGGCTCTCCAGCCTTTTGTTCTACACGTGTAGTTGAGAATGTATCTTCTACAAATGTGCGTGATGGTGCGGTCCTGGACAATTCAGTTAGTGCTGACCCACCATTAAGTGACCTTATTACAAGCATTGCACAGCAAGTTGGACAGTCCATAATGGACCGTCTTAAGGGTGAAGTGGGGAAGGAGGTGTTCAGGGTCTGCAATTTCAGGGCAGTGTGGGCCAATCGCAGAGTGAACCTACTTACCTCAACTTGACTGGGGCAAAGCTAGTACTACAGCCAGACGTCAAAGAACCCCCCACCTTCAGGGGAGATGGATCTGACAAAAACACTGTTGGCGAGTGGGAAGAGTTAATGAAAATCTACTTCAGAAAACGAGGCACACCCACTAATGAACAGTACTCTGAGATCCTCTCCAAGTTGATGGGAAAAGCTAAAGATATTGTGAGGATAACACTGCGAAGCAGCCCTTCACTAAAGCCTCAGGAAAAGCCAGACATTGTCTACAGCATCCTCAGACAACATTTCAGTGATGTGCCCTATTCATGTATGCCGATGGCTGACTTTTACAACACTGTGCCACTAGCAAGAGAAACACCTCTAGATTACTGGGTACGCTTGAAGAAGGCAGTTGATGCAGCAGAAGAGGGCTTGAAGAGATTAGGAAGGCATGTAGATAACCCTTGCCAAGAAGCAACTATGATGTTTGTGAAACATTGCCCTGATCCAGCGCTTGCTGCCATTTTGAAGTTCAAAGCACCAGACAAATGGACAGCCAGTGAAATTCAGGAGCACATTGATCGTTACCAAATTGAAGCCAGAGAGCAGGCGGTTTCCAGGTCAAGATATCCTAAACTAGCTACAGTTCATGCTCAAGCTCCTGTTCCTGAACAATTATCATCACCACCCTGTCACTTAAGAGACATTCCATCACCCCAAGAAACTGGTGCAGCAGCCCTGCCACATTGTAATGACAGCTGCATGAAGACTTTAATCAGTCTCTTTGAACGTACACTCTCACAGAACAGTCAGACTGCAGGCAGACAGAACGCACCCAGCCAAGTGCATCACAAAGCATGCAGGGTTTGTCAGTCTCGGGATCATTCTACCATCTCACACTGCAAACAGAAACGGCTGTGTTTAGCATGCTTTGAACCAAATCATATTAAGCGAGACTGTCCCAACCGCTCATCCATCAGAAGTGAGCATGGTCTTCAGTCACAAGATCCCCAGCATTTAAACTAGCTGGCCTGCATGGGATGAGGGGTGGTGTGGGCTCAAAAGAAAAAACCCTCAATAATAATGACATTGAACAGCAGTATGAAAAGGCATGTGCAGCAGCACCAGTTGGTGCTAGGGTGATAGCTCAAAACACACAACGAATTGAGCCATTTGATGAACTGTTTTATACACCTGTGACTCTGAATAACAAGTTTCAGCTACAGGGGATGCTTGACTCAGGTTCCATGGCCTGCACACTGAGTGAGAAGGTGGAACAAATGATGCTGAATCAGAACTCACTTTCTGAACCTGTACCCCTCTCTCAAGAAATTGTTCTCATTGGTTGTGGAGGGACGCTCAGCAAACCCCGCTGCATGTATGAGGTGGAAATGAAACTGTATGGCGAGGCCTGTGTTGTCCCTGTGTTAGTAGTGCCAGGCCAAAGAGACGATTTAATCATTGGCACAAATGTCATAAGATTCCTCATGCATCAGCTGAAAATAACCAATGATTATTGGCGTCTAGTGTCCAGTCCCAGTCTTCTCCCAGAATGTGAGCAGTTTCTTGACATGATGGCAAGCACTTCTCGGTGGAGAGGTGAAGAACTCCCAGAGAAGGTGGGCACAGTCAAACTACAACAGTCAGTCACCCTCCTGGCAAGAACCGAACATCTGGTGTGGGGTAAGCTGCCACATAACATTCCTATGTCTCCAGGGAGTACTGTGATCACCGAACCAACCTCATCTAAGTCGATGCCTCGTAACATCATGGTTGCTCGCATCATCACTCCCTTATGGGGAGATAGGTGGGTCCCTTTAAAAGTTGCTAACCTGTCAGACAAGCCCATCACGCTGAAAAGAAACAGCAAGTTGGCAGATGTGTCTCCTTGCCTAGCAGTTGAAGATTTTGAGGTTTTTCAAGGCATCAGCCAGGTTGAAACTGCTGCTCCAGAGAAGGGACATGTCAAAGAGGGGCTCACAGATCTGAAACTACGATTGCAACAGGTTGGGCTCGGTGACCTTGATATTGATTCATGCCACACTGATGATGCAGGGAAAACCAAGTTGGTCGAGCTGCTTGAGAAATATAATGATGTTTTCTCTAAGCATGCTTTAGATTGTGGCAAGGCAGAAGGCTTTGTACATCGCATCCAGCTTGTTGACGATAGACCATTCCGCATTCCATACCGCCGAATCCCACCAGCTCATTATCACAAGCTGCGCCAGGTTTTATCTGACATGGAGGAACAGGAGATAATAAAGAAATCTGAGTGAATACGCTTCTCCTCTTGTACTGGTCTGGAAGAAGGATGGCAGTCTGAGGATATGCACAGACTTCAGGTGGTTAAATGCAAGGACACTCAAGGATGCGCATCCACTTCCACACCAGTCCGACTGCTTAGCTGCTCTTGGAGGCAACACTTACTTCAGCACTATGGATTTGACGTCAGGATTTTACAACATTCCTATGGCGGAGGAGGAGAAGAAATACACAGCATTCACAACTCCTATGGGGTTGTACGAATATAATAGAATGCCCCAAGGCCTGTGTAACAGCCCTGCCTCTTTCATGAGGATGATGCTCAGCATATTTGGAGATCTGAACTTTAGCAGTTTGTTATGCTACCTGGACGATCTCCTTGTTTTTGCTTCAAGTGAAAAAGAGTCTCTGGAGAGGTTAGAGGTTGTGTTCCAACGCCTTCGCCTGCACAATCTCAAGTTGAGTCCCAAGAAATGTCACTTTATGAGATCATCAGTGAAATTTCTGGGACACATTATAGATGGCCATGGAGTGTCTGTCGACCCTGGAAAGGTTGAAGTCATTACAAGGATGACAACAGCTGACCTGATGGAGGATGATGGATGCACTCCTTCAGTCAAGAGGATAAAGTCCTTCCTTGGTATGGTGTTTTATTACCAACATTTCATTCCGAGTTGTTCATCTGTGGCCAAGCCCCTGTTTGCTCTAACTGCTGGACAGAAGAGGAAGGGCAAAACCAAAACAACTACTGGTTCTTACAGAAAACTGAGACCATCTGACTGGAGAGAGGAATGTGAAACAGCCTTTTTAAGTCTCAAAGAAAAGCTGTTGAATTGTGTTGTTCTTGCACACCCAGATTTCTCACAGCCTCTGATTTTGTCTATTGATGCTTCACTGGATGGACTTGGAGCTGTCTTATCTCAAGTTCAAGCTGGAGAAGAGAAAGCTCGCCCCATTGCATTTGCCAGCAAGACGCTGAGTAACTCTCAAAAGAAATACCCCGCTCACAGGCTTGAATTTTTGGCTTTGAAATGGAGTATATGTGAGAAGTTCAGTCATTGGTTAAGAGGTCAAACATTCACGGTGTGGACTGATAACAATCCGCTCACCTACATCATGACGAAGCCAAAACTTGATGCTTGTGAGCAGCGTTGGGTTGCGAAGCTGGCACCCTTCTCTTTTGATCTGAAACACATACCTGGGTCCAAGAACACAGTGGCTGACGCACTCAGTAGGGATCCATTTGCAACAACTGTCAGCCATAGGATCATCACTGAGGGTTACTCTCGTCTCCTTATCGAAGCTGATAGCATTAGCCAAGATGGGGTCCAAGACGCTTTTCACCTAAAGGTCCAGAGCCAAAAAGTGAAGAAACCATCTTGTGGCAATCCAGAACTCCACTGTAGTTCACAACCTTACCCGTATGACGCAGTGGCAGTCAAGGCTCTTCTACAGATGCATGACCAGTGGGATTTGGTCACCGAGACTCGTGCAGTGGCACTAATTCAGTCTGTCCAAGATTTGGGTGTACTAGGGCAAGATTCACTCCCTGTGTTCACTTTGGATGAATTACAACATGCCCAAAAGCTTGACCCTGATGTTTCCAAAATTTTGCCATTCATTATCCGAGAGAGACGTCCATCCAGACGTGAAAGAGCAGGACTCAGTGTTGGAGCTATGGTGATCATTAAGCAGTGGGAGAGGCTCAAGATTAAAAATGGGATCCTCTATAGAGTCACTCGAGATCCTCTCAGCAAACAGAAAAGACATCAGTTTGTTCTTCCTGAGCCTTGCAAGGCATTCATGACATGGCTGGACATCAGGGGCAGGCACGGACACTTCACCTGGCAAGACAGAGATTCTTCTGGCCAAAGATGGATACCGATGTGAAGGAGTATGTAAAGTGTTGCCAGAGGTGCATTCTTGCCAAAACACCAGAACCTTGTGCTCGAGCCCCTCTTAAAAGCATAAGAACCTTTGCTCCGATGGAGTTGGTGTGTTTAGACTTCTGGAGTGCGGAAGACAAAAAGCAAAACTCAGTGGATGTGCTTGTCCTGACCGACCATTTCACAAAGCTAGCCCATGCATTTCCATGCACCAATCAAACAGCAAAGCAGGTTGCTAAAAAGTTGTGGGACCGTGTATTTTGTGTGTATGGATTTCCTGAACGGATCCATTCGGATCAGGGAACAAACTTTGAAAGTGAGCTCATTGCTGAACTGCTTCGATTGGCGGGAATATCAAAGTCTCACACCACTGCGTACCATCCCATGGGAAACGGGGGCACCGAGAGGTTCAACCGCACACTTGGCAGCATGCTCAGATCATTGCCACTGAGAGAGAAGAACAAATGGCCTGAACAAATACAAACATTGACTTTTGCATATAATGCAACAGTTCATGAGACTACAGGATTTGCTCCATTCCAACTCATGTTTAGTCGGGTCCCGAGGCTCCCTGTGGATGTTGTCAAGAAAACTGGCATGGACTTGTGAGATCTCTCTAGGTACACGCAGAAAGCAGGGTAAAGGCCTGGGCAGTAACAGTAATCTTGTATTGATTTAAGAATGATTAAAGAAATAAAAAACAAAGTATATAGTTGTGTAATAGTTGAAATGATTGATGTATTGTAATCACCATGTCTGTAATGTGTGACTGAAATATATAATCTGTATTCATGATCTGCGGTAACAGTAACAACTTAGTTGTTATACACGATTTCAGATAATGGTAAAACAAATTGATTATGTTTTGAGTTAATTGTGTTTCATGGTACATTTTAAGAAGATTGCAGAGTTGAGCACAGGAAAATAAAAGAATGAATCAGGTCACAAGCACTGAGCTGGCTGGGCGGGGGCCTCAGAACAAATTGCCAAAAAAGGTAATAACTACCAGATGGCCAACAGAAAAGAGAGAAGTGTTGCAAAGGAGTTGCAGCAGTCAAACGCAAAAGAGGGAGGTCTGTGTATTACCAAATTCAGGGTGGAACGAGGTTTGGGCAGGACGGTACTTCCCGATGAGATATTTGGGAAGAATGAGTCATAAGACCTCTCCCATACACAACTGTGGGCCAAGAGGGTTTAAAAGCCAGCGAGCTGGGGAGGAAACTGTTCTTAGTCCGCGGCGCTGAAGGAGAATCAACAAGAGGACGCAGGCGAAAGATCAGCTTTGGACCACACCCTGGGACCGGGGGGAAAAGTTTGAGACTTCTCGCCGCAAAGAAGGACAAGATCCGTCAGCCCCAGCCCTGGCCCCTGAATCCGACCGTTTCCTCTGCCTCCACCCTACGATCCCTATTCAACAGCAGCAGACTTGGGGAAAAGACAAAGGTCACCTAGTGATGAAGATTCTGTTCGTCTAAAAGAGGTTGGACAGATTGACTTTGCTGCTTTTCCGGAAAAGGACTTTGCCCGGCCAGGACAGAGACTCTAACCAAGGACGTCTAAAGATTTCGGCTGCCAAGATCGACTAACATCGGGTGTGAGTTGCCCTGCCCCTAAAGCCTCGCTCAGTGAGCTTAGTGACACAGGTTAGGGATAGAAATAAGATAGGATATGGTTGATTTGGTTGATATTATAATTTGAGATTAATACTTGTTACAAGTTTACAATTACTTTTATTAAATCTGCTTGTCATTTACCCCTGCTAAAGCTTGCTTAATAAAATATAATAAAAATAAGAATAGAGGTTGTGGACATTGAATTCAATTGAGTCACTGTTTGATGAGGGTTCTTCTGGTATAAGTAAAATCTAAATGCATGATTCTAGAAATTGGTGGCTTCGTACTTTCCTTTGGCGAGCAATAAATAATGGCCCTGGGACTTATATCTAAGTCACTAAATCCAATCTAGCCGATAACAAGTGCACGTTATTTTAAGGAGGAAAGCTACCGTTAACAGGAGTGGTTGTTGGAACTACGCGGCAGCTAGCGCTACTCTGTCGACTGTTTCTCAACTGAAAAGGGCCGTAACTTCTGGATCTGAAGGTAGTTAGAGCTAGACGAGTTTTCTCCGCCGCCAGTTTAAACAGAAATTCTCTAGTAAACCTATGATAGGGTAAAACCCAGGTTTCAGGGATTTTCCGGACCTGTTAGACAGAGAACTGGTCAATAGTCAGTCAGTGGTGAGGTTAGGGCGTGGCTGGCTATTGCAGAATAACGAACAATGTGATATTCAAACAGGTGTTGTGTGATCCGGTGACTACTGATTACAAGAACTATGCCAACACACTCATGTCACATCTGTATGAGGCAGCTAAGATAGCTCAAGCACATGCTGTGGAAGAACAAGATAAGCAGGCAGAAGGGTACAACAGAAAAGTGAAAGGTACCCATCTGAACATTGGAGACAGAGTCTTGCTAGCAAACAAGGGTGAAAGAGGGAAGAAAAAGTTATCTGACAAGTGGAGTGCTACAGTTTACACAGTTGTTGACAGGAATCTTCAAACTCACACATACAAGTTGGAGGACAAGCAAGGTAACAAAAAAATTGTGCACAGGAACCTGATATTGGACATCAGCTTTCTACCTGTGGAAACAGCCCAGGATGAGGTCACTGTTGTAGGAGCAGAGGAGGCACAAGGTCTGTCGGACTCCTTTGATGCTTCGGACGAGAGAAGTTTAGATGATGGAGATAATGCATGGGAGATGAGTAAATCGACAAACTGTGACAGCAATGTTTCTCTGGATCAAGACGTGTTGGAACCAGGCTTATCCAACCAGAGTCCTGTGACGCCTCACAGTGTGATGGAACTCTCAGGTGAACATGCTGATAGTCATGTGGCAGAAGGAGAATTACAGACAGTGAGTCAAGCTCACTCTACGGACACGGAGGTTCTTCCTGTAAATTCAGATGCTAACATGGACATGTGTCATTCCCCAGAGACTGACCAAGTTGTTAGGACTCGGGTGGGCAGGGTAAGCAAAAGGGTGAACAGACTCATTGAATCCATGGTTCAAAGACCTTTTGATCTTAGGGATTTGGCCAACTCTGTGAGCCAAAAATCCCAGTCCATTCTTACTTGGTTTTGAGCGAATTCATTTGTTTAGAGTCCAGTACCTGGACAGTTCGGAAGTATAACTGTAACAGAATATTGTTTTCCTCAAATATACATTCTGTATTGTGTTTATGGGTTTAAAGTTGGCACAGAATTGTATGGTGTAAATGGCATCATATTGATCTGAGAAGGGCAGAGGCCTGATCAACCAAATGCTCCTTCGAAACCTGTTTTGTAGGTAGCTCTCAAGCTGAGTGCTGTACTTGGTTATGGCAACCCTGTGCTAAATTTTCATCAAATTTGTCAGTTTTCCATGTATTGGGATTGTAAACTTTAGACTGACTTGGATTTTGGTGAAATATAGGAGGGGTGGATGTAGCAAGTCTGTAAAAAAGGTGTATATTTCACCTCAAATCCATCTTCACTATTTATGTATATTTGTTTTTCTTAGTTTCTGAATTTTATTTTGGTGGTGACGCTTTTATTTTCTTGCTTCCTGTTTGGCGTCATATCCTGTGTGTTCCCGCTGCTCTCCTTAGTTCGCGCCGAGCTGCGCTGGGGAGAGGTAAGCGTATATAAAGTTGTCTTCTGTTTATGTGTTAAAATATTTGAAATGTTCTTAAAAGTATGTTCACTGAGCTCACAACTTGTTATATTTTGTTGTTAAATTGTTTTATGTGTAACGTAGCACGTTATTGGGTATTTAATTCCCACATTAAAGACAAATATCGAGTTTACTGTCCAAACGTTTTTATTTTTGTTCTTTTGGTTGGTTAAGGTCTGTGTGGGGAGGCCGGAGCCCGGGAACTGCTGTGCTGAATGCATTTTTATTTTGAACAGGTATGCGAGTTGCTTTAAATGTCATTTAGATGTTAAATTTATGTGTTTAGTATATTTTCATATTGTAGTGAAGGATTCTTTTTGTGGTTTATTTGTTTTGAACAGTGAAAGGTGTGGCTATTGATTATTATTATTATTTTAATTGTTTTGATATTTTACTTGTTTGCTGACCTTAAGTTTTGGTTGCTTGTGGCACATTCCTGCCTCAGTTCGCGCCGAGCTGCGCTGGGGAGAGGTCTGTGTGGGGAGGCCGGAGCCCGGGAACTGCTGTGCTGAATGCATTTTTATTTTGAACAGAATAAACCCGCCTTCCTGCTACAAAACACCCTGGGTCCTCGACTGCTGGTTTCTTTCTTCACCTACACACACAACGCAGAGTACATACGACAGATGAGTCGGATGGAACCGGCTACATCTACCTTAAAAACTTGTCCTGCTCCTTTTCTGTCTTTTCTATTTAAAACACAATTAAAATCCCCCCCCCATAATAAAAGGTTTTTTTCCCAGCATGTGGGGCTGCAGTTCCTCTAAAAAGTCAAACCTGTCATGTTTGTCATTAAAACCATAAATATTTAAGAGGTTAAAATCCTGTCCGTTAAAAGTCAGATTTGCTAAAAGTGCTCGTCCCTCTCTCACCACGGTGCTCCCCTTCACCAAGATGTGCGGGTTGTTTATTAAAATGGCCACGCCGTCATTTTTATTCTCGTTAGATCCGCTCCAGATGGACGGTCGTGGCCACAGATCCTGCCACCGGGTGTAATGCTGTAAAAACGGGATTGCACATTCTTGTAATAAAAACAAATCCGACTGTACAGAACTTAAAAAGGATAAAACACTCTGGGCTCTAACTCGTGACTTCACACTTCTAACATTTATTGTTGAGAAGGTGAGAGTCATGATTAAAATGACTAAAAACAGGTAAGACATTTTAAAGGATTAAAACAGTAAAAACCGGTTTAAAACCAAGTTAAAAATGGGCTCAGAGACTGTCCTGTGAACGGAGCTCTACCGATTCCCAGCATGGTGGTGCAGGTCGGGACTGAGCTCCGTTCCCCTTTCGGACTCTCGGTTTCGGGCGTTTTTCTAAAGCCGTTACCTTCGATGGGTCCTCCGGGGTTGATTGCTGAGCAACATGTTGAAAAGAGGTCTCATCGGCTGGATCAGAGAGGAAGAACCTGGTCCCCTCCCCGAGGGAACCGAAGAGGTTATCAAGTCTCCCTCTCTTCTCCACCGTGGTGGTCTGTTCGGAAGGAGACTCCGGTGCCGGCCTCTTAGCCAGTTGGGCGTCGGGGAGGGGGGCATCCTCGCTGCTGTCGGACTCCATTTCCTGGGAATCAACGCGAGCTCCGCCATCGGTCTGCATTTCCCCCCCACTGGATGTTTCGATTGGGGGGGCTGCTTCCTTCCCCTCCCCCTCTCCTGTCCTTTCCTCCTCCTCCTCTCCACCAATCAGAGGAGGCGACAGGAGATTTGAATTTTCCGGCCCAACGGCTTCAACTTGCTCACTTACCCGGTCCGCTTGTTCTGCTTCTTTTACCTTTTTCAACTTATTTGCAAATGATTTTGGACAGTCTCTGAAAAGATGGTCCTGCTCACCACATAAATTACATTTCCGCCCATTTGTACATTCATCAAAGGTGTGTCCCACTTCTCTACATTTACCGCAAAAGACCTTTTCACAACCCTCGGCCAGATGACCGTGCTCACCACACTTACGGCAGAGTTTTGGCTGGCCCTGATAGTGAATGTAGCCTCGGTTCTCCCCCAGGACTATCATGGATGGGAGATGTTTCAGGCCCTGGAATCCTTGGGGGTCTTCCCACTGTTTAATGGGGACCCGCCAAGCGCAATTCCAGATGCCGTCCACATCCCGCACCTTCATAGCCTGGCCCTTCACCGTGCAGTATCTACCCAGCCACATACAGATGTCTTCAGCACTGACAGTCTCATTGAACATCCTGACAATCACCGTTTTCAGGGAGTTGTCAGTCAGTTTCTCAACGTCAAATACTGAAAACTGGGTCTTTACATTTTCATACCGTGTCCAAAACTCTCTTAACAGGTCACCGTTGGTAAAGCTCACATCGTATCCCTTGTTGAAGGGCAGGGTAAGGATACAGTTCAGGTCATCTGGCCGAAACTTCAAAGCCTGCTGGATCAATTTCCGTGAGAAGTCTAAACGTGACATTCCAGTTATCTTACCTTTTTCATTAAATAAGAAGCGAACGCTGTGGTGCCTCCGCATGCCGGCATGAGTAGCCGCCATGGTGGAGGCACCACCCGCTAAAGGTTAAAACCTTTACTAAAACAACAATAAAAGGTTAAAACAAATACACAACAATAAAAAACAAACTAAAAGGAAGAGATATTTTCCACTATTTGTGGTCAATATCTCAACCAGGGATAAAGATTAATGAACCTCTTGAAGCAGTGGTAACAGCCAAGTCACAAAGACTAACACTATCACCACCCAGTGGAGGCGACCGCTGTCTTAGCCAAAAGGCCGAGAAGCGATAACCCATTTAACTGGGGAGGTAACCATTTCAACCTCGACCATTTTTACTGACGGTTCGGAACACTTTTATATTTTATTACTCAAAAAGTAAGCAGTGAAAATACAAAACATTGTTTCAATATCACTGATGTTGTTTTCGCAGCAGAAAAAATATAATGGTGCCAGATTAAACTAAAAGCTTGTATGAAAAAAGAAACCTATTCGTTTACTTCTGGTCACGGGATTTGCTGAGCTCCAATAGAAAGCCTGGAGGTTAAAACACGTTTAAAGAGGTTTTCTCCTCAAATAAACGTTTAAATATGAATACAGCTGTTACATGTTATGGTACAAGTAATTGGATTTACATTTGATTACAATGACCGAAGCTTTATGATTGAAACTGATGAAATCTTTCACTGTTTTTGACTCCGCAGTCTGAGCCTACAGTGGCCTCTAGTGGAGAATAAGGGCCTGTTCAGCCCAAACTAAACATTGAGTTTGGGACCACTTTTTCAAATCAAATTAAATTGATGTCAAACATTTGTTTGGTTTGTGCAGTAAAAAATTGTTTCATTTTAAAGATATTAATAAAAACGCCCCCAGATGTCACCAGCAATATTTTCAAAGCAAAAGCAGCAGAAACAATTTTTTTTTTGCTGCACAAACCAGACAAATGTTTTTGTCTGGTTTGTTGAGTGATCCGCTCATATTTAAACGCTTATGTAAGGACTATACCATTTTTCAAAAAACGTGTTTTAATCTTCAGTCTTTCCATTGGAGCTCAGCGTATCACGTGACCAGAAGTTCGGGTTTCCGAAGTTAGAACTTGAGGTTCACGTTATTCTACTGAGCGGCTTTTATTCTGAAGGGCAGTTAGACGCTGAGGGAGCTTCCGGGGAAGGCAATGCTAACAGCTAACGGCTAACAGACAGAAAACTTAACTTTCCGTCACTTGCTGAACAGAACCAGAACCCCGGAACCGCTCCGAACTAACAACCGAACCTCTTCTCATGCCGCTTCAGCTCTGAAGAGGCTTCTGGCAACCGCTCGTGCACGCGCCCGGTTTCCATGGCCACGGAGGAGTTGTACGAGGTAAAGCTAATATGCTAACAGTTAACTTACTGAAGTTTGTAGCGACCAGGTAACCCAGTTGGACTGTAAAGTTCTGAAGAACCGGGTCAGCCGAGCCCGAACGTCTCTTTTTAACATGGAGGGGATTTTCCCTTACATGGTTCACATTGAGTGGGAACATTAACACTTTTTGGGGATGTTATTGTTGTTTTCCTAGCTACTGTTTGGTTTCTCTACAGTTATTCTGCTTCATCTCTTCCTCCTAAAAGCTCAGGACTTAAAGGTCAAACCAGTCTGTAGTAGGGGTACTGTTCAGAAGAACTGGTTCTACTGGTGAGATTAAGATCTGGCATGATTCTGACTTTAGTTCGTTTATATCTTCCTCTCTATTTATCTACATCTGCGGCTCTCCCTTTGCTGAACAATCGGTACTGCAATTAATTAGCTCCTTTGTTTCTGTGGATGCGAAAATTAGCGATAAAAATAGCGGCAAATGAATGGCTTGATGGAGTAATTAATTCAGATTCTATTTATTGTCATTGAACAAAATTCCAGAGATGCAAAACGTTTGGCAAAAAATGGCTCAGCATGTTGACCAATAGGAGGGAAGCTGACCAAACGCCGATCAACTGGGTCGGGTCCAGGGTCTGGTTCCTTTGCAGCGCAACCGGGTCGTGTCCAGGGTCCGGTTTTGTTGCAGAGGAACCAGGTCAGGTGGAGGTTCTGACGCTGCTGCTTGGTCCAGGTGGAGCGCATCGTTGACAAGCGGCGGAGCAGGAAGGGGCGGGTGGAGTACCTGGTGAGGTGGAGAGGCTACGGCTCGGAGAGCGACACCTGGGAGCCGGAGACTCACCTGTCTGCCTGCATGTCCTACGTCCACGAGTTCAACCGACGGCACTTGGAGCGGGACGCCGCCCTGCTGCGCTCCACTCGTGGCCCCCCCTGCGGCGCCACCCAGCCCCGGCCCCCAACGGAGGCCCCACCCCCCAACTCCTTCGGCCCCACACGCCGCGGCGTGGACCTGGCCAAGAGCGGGATCAAGATCCTGGTTCCTCGGAGCCCCATGAACCCGCGGCCGGACTCAGAGGACTCGCCCAGTGAGGCGGCGCAGAGCCTGGAGGCAGGCGCTCAGGAGGCGCACCCTGTACCGCCTGAGGTCGCCCTGCTGGAGAAACCGGCCGCCATCCAGCTGGCGCCCGGTCAGGAGAGGGCCCGCATGGGGACCCGTCCCCGGAACCAGAACCCGCTGCCACTGCTACCGCCACCAACCCCTGTGACCCCCATGACCCCGGCGGCGGTCCACTCCCTCTGCAGCTCCGGTGAGTCTTACTAACACCAGCCAATCTGTAAACAGGTGAACAGGTAATCTCCCTCCCCTATCTTGCCTCTGATTCAGTTCAACACTTTGTTCGGTTTGCGGATGACGTCTAGATCTACCCGCCTAGAGATGCTAAATGATGAAATACAGAAATGATGGAGAATTTGAGCGTTCCTCATAGCAAAGCTCGGATTTCTAGTTTCTGTTAGGAGGAATAATCCGTGCCGTTGTGACATCACCACTGGATCCCTGCCAGTCGTTATGAAGCCTCGTTGAGTCGTTAACGAGGCGCCTTCCAGTGCTCCAGGAAGCTGCACTTCCTACAGGAAGCATGACCATATAAGGCTGCCTGGTTGCTATTGGATACGTTTTAAACGGGTCGGCCCCTTCTGGTTTTCTGGATCTTTGTGCCCAGAATAATGCGTTGCTATTAAATTTCCCTCAGACTTTGGAGCGCTGCTCCGTTTCCCTGCAGGAAGTTACCTGTCCAGGTGAGATCGTGTCACGTCGTTTCTTATTTTTATGCATTGGCTTTGATGTCCGAGATATAACACTTGGCGTCCAGGCCTGATGTCCTCTTTCTGTCTCCAGGGAACACGGCGCTGATGGAGGCCGTTACCGGGGCGACCGGAGCCGTGGGAAAGCGGCGCCTAGAGGAGCGCTCCACGTTCGACAAGAGGCTGAGGGTCAGCGTCCGCCAGACGGAGAGCGCCTACCGCTACCGCGACATCGTGGTGAAGAAACAAGATGGCTTCACCTACATCCTGCTGTCCACCAAGAGCTCCGAGAACAACGCGCTGAACCCGGAGGTGAGGCCACGCCCCATCGCTGCCATGTTCCCAGGCCACGCCCCCACCGCCGCCATGTTCTGCGTATTGACCCTCTGCTGTCCGACAGGTGATGAAGGAGATCCAGAGCGCCATGGCGACGGCTGCATCTGATGACAGCAAGCTGGTGTTGATTGGTGCTGTCGGCAGCGTCTTCTGCTGCGGCCTCGACTTCCTGTACTTCATCAGGCGACTGGCAGACGACAGGAAGAAGGAGAGCATCAAGATGGCTGAAACCATCAGGTATGGAGACGCAACGACTACAAGTCACCTCCTCCGTGTCCTCCATGTCACTTCCTCCGTGTCTCCTCAGGACCTTTGTCAACACCTTCATCCAGTTCAGGAAGCCCATCGTGGCAGCAGTGAACGGCCCGGCACTCGGACTCGGCGCCGCCCTCCTGCCTCTGTGCGACGTGGTGTGGGCCAATGAGAAGGCTTGGTTCCAGACGCCATACTCCACCTGCGGCCAGACGCCTGACGGCTGCAGCTCCTTCACCTTCCCTCGCATCATGGGCCCGGCCTCGGTGAGACGAGACTGGGGGCTGAGGACTGGGGATTGGGAACCGGACCTGGATCATGGTCCCGGCTTCAATTAGTCATGTTCAGTGAAGATGATTTCTCTCTGGTCCTCTGATCCGCCCCCTGACTCGTGTGTTGCAGGCTAACGAGTTGCTGCTGGGTGGCAGGAAGCTAACGGCCCAGGAGGCGTGTCTTAAGGGTCTGGTGTCGCAGGTGTTGTGGCCGGGAACATTCACGCAGGAAGTGATGCTGCGGGTCAAGGAGCTGGTGGCCGTTGACTCTCAGGTGAAGGATTTTCTCGCCGCGTTTTGCCGGCAGCTCAGTGGGTTCTGGTGGCTCAGTGTGTTCTGGTTCTGGCAGGTTCTGCAGGAGTCCAAAGCCCTGATGAGGAGCACCAGCCGCAGCGCACTGGAGCAAGCCAATGAACGCGAGTGCGAAGCCCTGAAGCGCGTCTGGGGATCCCTGCAGGGAACGGACTCCATCCTGCAGTTTTTGCAGAAGAGAACAGAACTCTGCTAGAACCAGAACCGGACCGGTTCTGCCTCTGTTTCAGGACCGAGATGTGGTGGTCCAGCCTTTGCCCGGTGGACCAGTCCTGGTGTCACCCATTGTATCTGAGGAAACCTGCTTGTCCTGGACCGACTCCTGGTTCCACCCGATTCTAGTTCCGTGTGGGCCGGATCTTGTTGTGTCTGGTCCTAAATTCATCTGGTTCTGGTTCTGTACGGGCTGGACCGGGTTCCCCTTTGGTTGCTGTTCTCACATCTGTCGGAGAGAATGAGATTTGACCAGAATTGAGATTCTAGACTAAACCAGGCCAGCAGTTCTGGTCCATAACGGCTGAGACTAAGTGCAGTGCCTCCCCCAGGTCTGGTCCAACTCCAGGGGACGCCAGGGAACACTCATAATGCATTCTGGGTAAATGGGACTGTTGGCGCTTGTGTCACATTAAAGTCACATGACTATCTTTGTGGTTCTGAAAATGTTCTGGTCAGGTTTGATGCTCAGAATCCTCCCATCAGAACCGGTCTAACACCAAACGCATAAGCGTTAGCAGAAGCTAAGGCTACTTGTGTAAAAGTTAGCAGAAGCTAACATTAAATGCACAAGTTAGCAGTAGCTAATGCTAACCATTCAGTCAACCGTTTCTCATCATGTTCTCCTTCCAGTTGACGATTGGTCTGAGACTAACAGCAAAGTTATCTGTTTCTGATTTTGCTTAGTTTTCCACTTCCTGTTTGCACAGGAAGTGGAAAACGTGACAAAGTTCATCCAAGTTATGAAAATGACAAACGTTTTACAGTAATAAATAATCCAAAGTGACAGCCTTCTCGAAAAATGGCCGTCATCCTGAAATACTAGTGGTTGATGGAAAATATGAAAAACATGCGACATGTAGTTGTAGTTAGCTAACCCTAGTTAGCTAACTAACTAGGGTTAGTTAGTTAGCTAACTAACTAGTTAGTTAGTTGGTTAAATAACTAACTAACTAACTAGTTAGTTAGTTAGTTAGTTAGTTAGTTAGTTAGCAACACAACGAGATTTGCGCAACACAACGCGAATCGTTGTGTTGCGTCAACACAACGATTATCACAATAACATGCTGCAATATAAAGGGTCTCCCACCCCCGGTCAGCCCACTGATCCAGTGGAGGAAGTGATGGACATCCAGGCTCCTCAGCCTCCAGGAGCTTCGAGAAGAACCTTGCTGAAGCAAACAGGAAGGGGCGGGACAGACCACCGTCAGTCTCATACCTTATTTGGAAATGGGACCATTGCACTCCGAAAGTGAAGGGGGCGCTATTTATTCGCCGCCTCCCGATTTTATTTTATTTTGAAATCTGTGCTATATCTTCACCTTTAGGAAGGAGTTTCACTCTCGGCTTGTATTTCAACTTCAATCTTTTATTTACTTAAGCGCAGCTCACAGTTTTTAACAAATTCTGTAGCTTTGTGTGTACTTCTAAATCTGCTTCTTAATTGCATCTTTTCGGGCCTGCTACTGCCTGTGGTGGCTGGAGGTGGTAACACAACTGACTTAACTACGTCACTACATGAGAATAGCACAAAGTCTTTATTTACTGTTAATCCGGCTTTACTGGCACTGTAAAAGATAAATTATAAAACACCGTATTTTTTAAGGATGTAGAGCTAATTAAATGACATAAACAAGACATTTATACATTATAAATAATATCTCAGTGATTCTTGAGAATAGGGACAAAATGGGTTTTAATTTTCCCCATTTTTTTATTTTTATTATTTCTCAACCTTATGTATGCAAATATGACAAATAATGTTTTGGAAATGTAAAGATGCTAAGGTCCAGGGTCCCAGTTGGAACATTTTTTAAAAATTACATTTTTAATGGACCTAAGCCCTTTGTCATCACCATCTGACAAAAATAAATATAAAATTATTTTTTAATTACCCTATTCGTGATATTTTACTTATTTTTACAGACAAATGCTTCTCAAGAAACAACAAAAAAATATTTAAAACAAAAAACAACAAAAAGTCCATCTGACGGAGTTGACCCAGAACTGAAGGTGGTGACAAACTGAGTAAAATGAAAAACTTGATACATGTGAAGTAATGCAATTTATGTAAAATACATTAAAATGAATTAATTGCACATTTAAGTGAGATTTGACAACAATTTCACTGAAAGAGTCAAAAAAACTGATGGAGTTGACAAAAAGCCAAACTACCTCAATTTATATGATGTTATTCTGAAGGAGGCCATATTGTAGCTCGTCAGGTCCATGAAATCTTTACAGTTTACTAGAATGAAGCTTTTATTTCACAAAATGTCATCAAAGTTTTATAAATTGTCAGTTATGGAGTTGAGACATCCTGGTTGTGACGAGCAACTTAGGAATAAAACAGAAGAAAAAACTAAAGAATAACTTAAGCCAGTGGTTTCCAAACATTTTCTGCGCCCCCCTATGGATTACAAATGGCTGTCTGGTTGAAACGACGCGTGTGAGGGGGAGAGGGCATCGACTTTTTTGGGGGCAAAATGAATGTACGTAGCTGAAAATAGACACCAACATCGGTAGCCTACAAGCTACTTGTTAAGCTTAAGGCTCTGTATTGATGTTAGCTAGTCATCCTTTAGCTAACATTACCTGCATCCAGCAGTTTGGAGGAAAAACTGTGAAAAGTTCTTTGCGTTTTGCTGGTTTGCTGCCGTGATTCTAACACAAACCTACGTAGCTCCGCCCAGCAGCAGCAGGTCTCCTTCACAGGTGGAAACCCAGCGCGAGCGTCGTAGCGCTCATGTTGCGTTTAAAGGCGGCTCGGAAAAACAGGTTACAACATGTTAACAACGGATTAAACAGTTTTAACTGCTGATAAAAGTGACAGAGGACACAGATATGGGAAGTGTGGAAGCCTCTACTGTATCAAACTGACAGGAATAACAGAGAGTTGGTCATTCTAAGGTAAAAACCCAGCGCATACAGTGTTCATGTTTCGTTTTGTTTTTTTCATCCAGACGGCTTCCCGCGCCCCCCCTGCAATGACACGGCGCCCCCCCTAGGGGGCGCGCCCCACAGTTTGGGAACCTCTGACTTAACCTAACCGGAGCTAACTAGCCTCTTAGCAAAGGAAGAGAAAGGAAGAGGTCATGGGGTCCTCAGAAGGACCCCATGACCCCCAGTGCCCCCCAATAATGCCTGATTTTTTTACATTCTTTTCATGTCTGACGGTGTTGACAAAAACTAGGGACAATTTTCAATAGAGTTGGAAAATATATAAAAATGATTTTTAATTCAATTTATTGATACTTTTATAATTATTTATATGAATACTTATACTTGTCATAATATATTATCTTAGTATTCCTTTAATTGTTTTAAACTATTATAATGTGTTGAGTTCTGCTCCTGGACGAGGGATTTTACAGGCATCATCCACCGACTACAATGTTTAAAAAAAATATTCAGCAAACACCAGGAAAATATACATTGTTGTGCTCACATGACTCAGGTTAGTTTAGTCAGATATTTGAAAAAAGTATATTTTGTGTATATTTTATTCAAATTTTGTGCTTTATCCATTTGACCTGTTTTGTCCCTATTCTCAAGAATCACTGATCTATATATGTCCATCAATTATAGGAGGAACAAAAGAAATAAGGACACATAAAAAACATGAACTATAATAAAAAATACCATTTGCAATGTATACATAAGAAATTTAATTGAGCAAAAGTCAATAACAAACTAATTAATTAGGTTACAAGCAGGGTTGTTATAAAGATACAAGCACAAATTCATATTTTTGTTTTTAATGGTGCCTTGTATTATTCCGGCATTACTGGCACTGAGACTTTTTGTTGGTAGAGTCATATATAGGAAAAAATAAGATGAAACTATTTAGTCTATCAACGTTGAAATTTTCCTTAGACTCTAAATCGATAAATCATATTCATGAATCACATTATCAACAATGTGTGAATAGAGCAAAACACTTAGCACGCTAAATGTTATTTAGTTTGGTTAAGAATAATTATTGCACCATCAATAAATGTCTAATAAATGTTCTTATTGCCAGAAGAACACAGTAACACCTTCATCAGCTCAGAGTTCAAACTGATGAATAATAATGATGGACGCTCCTTGCTGAAATATTCCTGCCATCTTCCATGTTCTTTCATGCAAACAGACAGAGATGTTTTTGGTTTCACCACCATTTACCTGCTGTTATACCTGCCATTCAAAGTATTCTTAAAGTTAGTCTGTTAGTCTGCAGCTCATGTGACCAAACCAGTCGAGGAGATGAAAAGTTAAAACTTGAGTTAAAATGTTGTTTTAACTTGATGAGTTAAAACTTAATTTAGAATATTAAGTTTTAACATTTTAACTCAACAACCTCTACCTAACTAGAAGTTATACACAACCTCAAGTTGGGTAACCCCAAGATCACTGGGTCTTCTTAAAAGGTAGAGTCTGAGAACAGTTCTTAAAGATGTAGTCAGTGTTTTCAGCAAAGTTGAGCTGACTGTCCAGGAATGACACAAGGAATTAAAAATTTGCCACAGTTTCAACAGGTTGGCCATCGAGTGAAACTGGAATCACTTTCAGTTCTTATCACATTTAATTAGCTCTACTTCCTTAAGAAAATGAAAAGGTATGCTCTTTTGTGAGGGACTTTATATTTTACTGTTCCAGTAATGCAAGAATTAATAATAAATAATAAAGACTATGTGGCGTTCTGATTTAGTCATTAGATTAGTTGTGCTACCACCCCCACGCCACTAGAGGCAGCAGCAGGCCCGAAAATATGCGACTATGGAGCAGATTTAGAAGTAAACTGAAATCTACAGAATTTTTAAAAACAGTGAGCTGCGCTGAAGTAAATGAGAGAGAGAGAAGTTCCTTTCGAAGGTGTACATATATCACAGACTTTAAAAGAAAATGAAAACAGGAGTCGGATAATATAGGAAATAGTGCCCCCTTCACTTCCGCGGTCACGCACGTGGTAGCTGCGCTGTGACGTGAAATGGGCATTAGCCAATGAAACGCAGCCCCTGTGGTGAGGTTCATGGTCCCCTTTCCACATGAGGTATGAGACTGACAGCGGTCCGTCCCGCCCCTTTCTGTGGACTTGGGAGCTTCAACAGAAGGGAACCGCCAGGACAGAGCCCCTGAGGACCAGGTTGGGAGACCCCTTTCCATGATGATAGACACAAAGCACCAGAACTTAGATACATTTTATTTAAAGAGCTGCAGATGACACAAACACTGATGTCCTAAGGGAACCCAACAGTTCAGAACACAAGTCCACTGTTCTTTTCCCAGTAAATTGTAGCCAACCTCAGATCCTGAACCAGTTGGTTCCAGTACAGATCAGAACCAACCCATCAGAATCTGGGAGGTTAGGGACCTGCCCCATCTGACGCCCTGGTAGACGTTGGAGGAGGCAGGGAAGTCCATCAGGGCAGGCAGGGAAGTCCATCAGGGCGGGCAGGGAAGTCCATCAGGGCGGGCAGGGAAGTCCATCAGGGCGGGCAGGGAAGTCCATCAGGGCGGGCAGGGAAGTCCATCAGGGCGGGCAGGGAAGTCCATCAGGGTGGGCAGGTCTTCTGTGCCCCAGTGGCCAGGTGTAGGCGGTATGTGTGGTCGGGGAACATCAGCAAGTTGTAGAGGTCGTGACCTCCGGTCAGGATGTTGCGCTCGCCGTCGCCCCAGGACACCGGACTGTCGGTGAAGCCATGAACTGTCACAGAAGCCCAGGAGTCCGTCTGGGCCTGCTGCAGGTAACACCTGGAGGACAGGTGAGTCACAGGGTGCTCAGGTGAGGTGAGGTGAGGTGAGTTGTGTGTGTCTGTGGGCTGACCTCAGCTCCTCCACTAGGTGCTGCAAGTCCTGTGGCAGCAACAGGCCACAGGCCGACATGCTCATTGCCTGGCTGACAGTCGCCTCTGGTTCCAGACAGGTGAGCGTAGACAGGAAGTCACTGGATGAATTCTCACTGTAAACACAGAAGAAGAGTGACTCCCGGTCATGACCCCTCAGAGCCTCAAATGGCAGCGAGCCTCACAGGCTGACAGCGGCGTCCACGGCGCCGATCCACTCCAGGAGGTCGTGGGGGTCACACGACCGCAGGGCAGGGCGGACCAGGCGGCTCAGGCCGCGCCGGCTGACCTCCGGTCTGCGTTCCAACCAATCGCAGCGAGATAGGAGGGGCCGCAGCGAGGCCCCGCCCCCTGCCAGACAGAGGGCGATCAGCCGAGATGGGACCCGAGGGGCCAGAGGTCGATGGCGATTGCGTCACTCACCCGGATGATGCGAGATCAGGAAGTCCATCTGCAGCTTCAGGTGTGACATCAGAGCTCGGCGGAGCCTCAGGTAGCCCCGCCCACCAGGGGCCATGCTGCCATCCCTCAGGTCCACCGTGACCTCTGCACAGGTACACACAGGTAAACAACCCGTTCTGGACTGAGAACGACCCAGAATCAGAACCATAACCGATACCATATCTGCTGCTGGTTCTGTTGGATCTGGAAGGTCGGCCCTCAAGGCCCAGCGTCTCGAAGGCGTCCTTATCCAGAGAAAACACCAGGTGACCTGAACACACACACACACACACCTGGCTCTGGACAGGTAACCAGGAAGTGATGTCACCTGAACTCACTGCTTACCGTTTGGCATCAGAGCGACACAGTTGTCCTCGTCGATTCGAGTTCTGAAGGACAGACCGTACACGCTGCCTAGAGACAGATATAGGTGATGTACGACAGGTGAGTGTGAGGTATGACAGGTGAGACAGGTGCGTTACCTTGGTACACGGCGCTCTGCAGGAAGTCTTTGTCCAGCAGCTCATATAATGGCAGCTGCTTGATCAGGTAGAAGCTGCTGAAGCTGTTCAGGATGGACTCCAGGTGAGAGGGGGCGGAGTCATACTCAGGTAGCAGCACGGATACCTGTACAGGTGAGAGCAGGTAGCAAAAGGTGTTCCTGCAGAACTGGATCTGTTCTGGTGACCAGGTCAGGATCTGGCCCCGTTTGTCCCACAAGTTAGCAGGTACCTGGTCGTCATGGTAACAGTGTGTTTGGTCACGGTACGACCTGGGTCAGAGGAAGCTAACCAGTGGTTCTGGTTCTGTTAGAGGTCCAGCACAACCAGAACTAGGCTGCAGCCTACAGCCGCTGGTCTCACTTGGGCAGGTAACGCTTCAGGACGACAGACGATCAGAACCAAAGTTCTGGTCCAATAAACCAGACCTGACTGGCTCAGAAAGGTTGTGATAGACCCAATTTAAGAACCTGGTTCTGCTGGGTTCTGACCCGGTCCAGCTGCTGCTGGTTCTGCCATGATGTTCCGTTTAGATCCCATATCTATCTGAGTCAATTAGATCTGGGTCACATCAGAGTCCGGTCCCGGTACGGTCTAGAACACCGGTCCCCGTCCCTCCTGCTCCTCAGCAGAGGAACCAGAAGGTTCTGTTGGGTTCGGATGATGATAATGTTTACATTTATTACTGGGAAGGCGTGAATACTTTTCCTAGCATCTGAGCTCGATCTGACCGCAGGTGGATCTGCAGACCCGGTTCGGTCCGGTGTTGAAACGGAAGTAACGGATCTTTATTTAACGTTCTGGACTCCGGGGGTTCTGATGAACTCATTGTTCGATTCGGGTTCTTGCGCTGTCTGATGTTGCTCTCAGATGGTTCCGACCCAAACAACCTCAGCACGTGTTTAGGCGCATGCGCATGTCTTACCTTGTAGTTGAAGCGCAGCTGCTCCATCTGGGAACTCACGCGGTTCTTTTCGTCCAGGAAACTGGACCGCTCACAGACCAGCAGGTTTCGCTGGGTTCGGCTCAGGTCCACGCACATCTTTATGAAACCGGATCCTCCTGGTTCGGATCAGCAGCTATAGAAGTTCCGTTTATTCAGTTGTTGTCAGTGAGTCAGCGCCCCCTGCCGGCCGGAGTGGAGACCTGCAAGTTGTTTCTGGTTCCAGAAGAACTCAGATCTGGATCGGAACCAGAACCACCTGCACTCTGACAAACACGAGAATCGGCCAGTTTCTTCCGAAACTTAGGATCTGATCCGCGTTTGGAAATACGTCACAACCGTGTTGCCGTAGTGACGCACGCTAACCCGGAAGTAAATGAGGCACGCGGTGGTGCGTGCTTCAAGAGTTGGTTCTGGTCAGGATCGGTGAGATCGAACCTGGTTTGAGTTTCTGTCCGCTGTGACGTCATGGAACAGGTCGCGAACGTCCCTGGTCAGTTTGATGACGCAGAGGAGGACAGGTGAGGCAGACAAACACTTAAACCAGTTCCGAAGAGCAGAACCGTTCGGTTCTCTCAGAAGGTTCCGGTTCTTTTCTTTCCCTTTGTTTAGGCCGTTGAGACGCCGTCAGATCAGAACCTCATTCCGGATCTGGCCGCATGATTTGCAGCAAACCAGAGCAAAATAAGAAAGAACATCCGGTGTGTTCGGTCTGGAGACGATTCCATGGTGTTAGAGGTTCTTGTGTCCAAACGGGTCGAATCACGGAGCAGAGGAGCTAACAACGAACAGAACCGAACCTGAGCTGTGAGTCATTGAACTCTTGGCAGTGAATCTCCGTTCACCAGTGTTGTTGTGGCAGCTGTTTGCGTTTCACCCTCAGCTGATCAGAGGCCTTGTTTACTCCGAGTGCCGCTTAATGAGGTTTGATTTTTCCACTGACAGTGATGGTTAAATACTGGGAACATAAATGGGAACATAAATATGCTGTTACGGGTCAACATGGAGGATAAATACAGCAGCAACGTTTTCTCGGGTGGGAGTGGGCCCATCGTGGGCCCTGATGACGTCAGGTCTGATGTTGCTAGGATACAGACACAACACCCAATGCATTTGTGGCAATATCTGGTGATTTTAATCATCATGCCAACTTTTCACCAGTTTGTCTGCTGCTTCACCTGGGAAAACAAGATTCTGAATTTGTTTTATGATAATGTCAAGGATGCAAACGTCTCCAAACCAAAACCTCCTCTGGGGAGATCAGACTGTGAACTGGTTCCTCTCTGTTCTGAATACACACCTCTGGTGAAGAGACGACCTGTTGGGAAATGGTGACAGGGAGCAGAAGAGGCCCTCCAGGCTGGTTTGAAGCAACTGATCGGATCGCTCTGTGCCAGCCTCATGGAGACGACATCAGAGCAGAGAGACGCTTCCTGAATGACAAACCCTGGATCAGCAGGGACCTGAAGGAACCAAAGAGCCTTTAGGGACGAGACGGGGCGTCGCTGAGGAGGAAACGAGCAGCTGCAGTCCAGATTAGAGACAGAAGAACAGCAAGAATCTGGAGGAGAAACTGCAGAGGAACCAAATCAGAGAATCAGGAAGGAAGAAGATCTCAGGCTGTGAGCAAAAGGAGGATGGAAGGAAGCCTGGAAGGAGCAAAAGAGCTGAAGACATTCAGACAGGTTCAGGATCATCATCATCATCATCCCTATCCCTCCTTCCTCTGACCCTCAGCTTCCTGTCAAACCTCTCATCTCCTAACTTCCTCCTCAGTTGTGGATCTTCTGCTTCCACTAGTTTGACTCTGACCAGATCAGGAGCTGCTGCTCCGTTTGCCTCCTGATCTGGTTCTGGACCTGAAGAGGCAGTTGGAGAGATGGAACCAGAACTAGAATCAGAACCAGAACCAGGTGTCGGTCCTGAAGACCTGAAGCTGCAGAGCGGTTCTGTGGGATTCTGCAGCATCTCTTCAGCTCGACACAACAGAAGGTTCTGTTGCTATGGACGACATCCTGCCTGGTTCTGGTACCAGAGAAAACTCACCATCAGTCATCAATGACCCATTTAACACGATTCAGCCTGATCTGCTCTGTGAGGAACAGCAGGAGACTCAGGTGGAGCCTCAACCCTCACCTGGATCCATGACACCTGATGACAGACCACAGGTAGAGACTGGAGGACCGAGCTGTGGCTCTGTTCTCTCTCCGTTCCTTTTCTCTCTCTACACTTCAGGACTCCAGAATAAGTCTGACTCCTGTCATCTACAGAAACACTCAGATTACAGAAACACTCAGATTACTCTGCAGCTGTTGGTTCATCAGAGACGACCAGAGGCTGAGTACAGAGAGCTGGTGGACCGCTTTGGGTCATGGAGGGAACAGTCAAATCATCTGAAATGTGAACAAAACTAAGGAGATGCTTGTTGGTTTCAGGAGGAACAGGGTCAAAGGTCAAACCCTATTTCCATCATTGGAGAAGAAGTGGAGGTGATGAGGAACATAAAAACCTGGATGTTCATCTGGACAAGAGGAAGGAACAGAGACGGAGGAAGAGAAGATCCTTCAGGGTTTGGATCTGCTGTCAGAACCACCGGAACCATCAGAACCACTAGAACCATCAGAACCATCAGAACCACCAGAACCATCAGAACCACCAGCATCTTCAATAACTGAAGAATCTAAATTAATGAGTTATAGCAGGGGTCCACAAAGTGGGTTCTGGAGGCATCCTGGAAGTTTTATTCTCTCCCTGCTGGTAGAAACAACCTCCTCAGCAGGTCAATGTTCCTCTGAGGCCTCCAACGATCCATCATTTGATCCAGGTGCATTAAACCAGGGAGAGACTAAAACATGCAGCATGCCGGGCCTCCAGGACCCACTTTGGACCCCCCTGATTTACAACATTTAATTTACATCAGAACCATTAGAATTGTCAGAACCAGTGACGGAAACAGATGGTAAACGTGGGCTGGACTGACAGAATTTTGGCTCACTGTTACTTAAAAATGTTTTCAGGTTTCTGACTCGTTTAACCAATCAGGGCTCTCCCTGTGCCTGTTCTGACCAATCAGGGCTCTCCCTTGTCTACCTGTCCTCCAGCTGCTCTCTGATTGGCTGTTTCTGTCTCTAATGTTGTTCATGTAGCAGCCAATCAGTGCATGTCATTAGTGACATCACGGCCCAGCTGACATCAGAGTGGCTGGAGGATGAAGATGAGGATGAAGATGGTGAGGATGAAGATGAGGAGTGGGAGTGGACTTCTCCAGCTGATTGGACCAAGAGAATCAACCAGACTGGCACCAGCTGTCAGGTCAGACTCTGCTTGCTGTTACCATAGTTACAGTTTTCTCTGTGTGGAGGGTTACCATGGTTACCAGCTTAGGTTTCCTTTGATCAGGAAGGTTCTAATGGGCCCGGTTTAAGGTTCTGAAGGCGTATGTGTTCCTCCTCAGGCCAACCGGCAGAACCCGTCCAGCAAGATGGCGTCATCATCAACTCCGACCGACAAGGTTCTGAGGAAATATGAGCAGAAAATCAACCTCGGTACCACTCAGCACCAAAGAACCCGCTTAGTTCCATTACACTGCATTCATCATCACAGTGAACCAGTTACCAGAACCGGATCAGTAGGAAGGTTCTGCTGGGTTCTAATGGGGAACCCAGACGTTCTCTCCTTCATGGGTCACGAGCACTGGCTGAGATATGCTAGCTGCTAGTGTAGCTGCTAGCTGCTAGTGGAGCTGCTAGCTGCTAGTGGAGCTGCTAGTGTATAGTGGAGCTGCTAGTGTATAGTGGAGATGCTAGTGGAGCTGCTAGCTGCTAGTGGAGCTGCTAGTGTATAGTGGAGCTGCTAGTGTATAGTGGAGCTGCTAGCTGCTAGTGGAGCTGCTAGCTGATAGTGGAGCTGCTAGCTGCTAGTGGAGCTGCTAGTGTATAGTGGAGATGCTAGTGGAGCTGCTAGCTGCTAGTGGAGCTGCTAGCTGCTAATGTAGTGTACAAGTGTCACCTGCCTGGTGGCTCCGCCCCCACAGGTGTCTCCTGTACCTGAGCTGCTGTGTTGTTCCTGCAGACCAGCTGAACTTGGAGGACAGTGTGACCAACAAGGTGACGGCCATGCAGAAGCAGAAGGAGGCCGGAACGTATGTCTGCCCTCACCTGCAGCTGCTCACCTGCTGGTCATGTGACTCCTCTCTAACCTTGTGATTGGTTCCCTTCACAGGTACAGAGTGAAGGACAAATCAGACCGAGCTACCGTAGAGCAGGTCAGGATTGTTGATGGGCTGAAGGGAAGTGACCCTGTACCAGCTGACAGGAAGTGACCTGTTGCGTTCCTCTGCAGGTGTTGGACCCTCGGACTCGGATGATTCTGTTCAAGATGCTGAGTCGGGGAATCATCAGCGAGATCAACGGCTGCATCAGCACCGGGAAGGAGGTCAGGTGACCTGGGTTCTGGAGCCGAGTGGCTCGGACCAGTTCGGGGCGGGTGAGCTGGGCGGGTTGGGGGATTGGTTGCCGTGGTAACCAGTGGGTTCCTGCGGTCCCTCAGGCCAACGTTTACCACGCCAGCACAGCGGCTGGAGAAAGCAGAGCCATCAAGATCTACAAGACGTCCATCCTGCAGTTCAAGGACCGGGACAAGTACGTTAGCGGAGAGTTCAGGTCAGTCCGCTTCCTGTGCCTTTCAAAATAAGAGCAGCCTCTCTGGATCTGAGGCCACGTTGGCTCCGGTTCTGTTCTGCAGGTTCCGCCACGGCTACTGTAAAGGAAACCCCAGGAAGATGGTCAGAACCTGGGCTGAGAAAGAGATGAGGAACCTGATCAGGTCAGAACCTCGGCCCGACATGCAGAACCCGGTAGAACCCATCAGAACCAGTTCTTGTGTTCCAGGTTGCAGGCGGCTGGCATTCCCAGTCCAGAACCGGTTCTGCTCCGGAGTCACGTTCTGCTAATGGGTTTCATCGGGAAAGACAACAGGTAAGAATCGGAGCCGGTTCCAACCCAGTGTGCGGCCAGCCGGATGCTGACGAAGGTTCTGGTTCTGTTTGGGTCAGGCCGGCTCCTCTGCTGAAGCACGCGGTTCTGAGCGGGTCCAAGGCCCGGCAGCTGTACCTGCAGGTGGTCCGGGACATGCAGCGGATGTTCCAGCGGGCCCGGCTTGTCCACGCCGACCTCAGCGAGTTTAACATGCTGTGAGTGGAACCGACCCGATCCATTCGGTTCCAGTCGGGCTCCTCTGACCCAGTTCTGATCCGGTTGCAGGTACCATGGCGGAGACGCTTACATCATCGATGTGTCGCAGGCGGTGGAGCACGACCATCCGCACGCCCTGGACTTTCTGCGCAAGGACTGCAGCAACGTCAACGGTGGGCCCGGTTCCAGTTCTGATCCGCAGGTCGGCCCGGTTCTGACCCTTAATGGTTCTGACCTGTCTGTGGTTCCCAGAGTTCTTTGCGCGGCGCGGTGTGGCGGCCATGACGGTGCGGGAGCTGTTTGACTTCATTACAGACCCGGCTGTCTCCAGCGGCAATATAGAGGCATACCTGGACAAGGTGAGAAGTATCCGGCGGTACCTCTGGACCCGTCTGGAACCAGAACCTGTTCTGGTTCCGGACGGGTCCGGGACGCCCCCTGACACCCGGCTGTCTGTGATTGGTGGAGCAGGCCATGGCGACTGCGGCCCAGCGGACAGCGGAGCAGCGATCGGACCGGGACCGGGTCGATGAGGAGGTAATGGCTCCGAGGCTCCGCCCTCCTCTCCGATTGGCTCCCTGAGTTCACTGAGGCTCCGCCCCCCCACAGGTGTTTAAGCAGGCCTACATCCCGCGCACGCTGACCCAGGTGAGAGGCTATGAGCGCCACGTGGAGCTGATGAAGTCCGAGGAGGCGGCAGCCATTAGCGGTCACCATGACGACGTAAGAGCAGCAGCGCCCCCTGTCTTCTTCTGTGGTTTTTAACTGAATCGATGATGATGAAGGCTCCCTGTTCTCCTCAGGTTCTGTACCAGACGCTGACGGGCCTGAAGAAGGACCTCTCTGGAGTTCAGACGGTTTGTACAGGTTCTGGGTCCGGTTCTGGTTCCGGTCCCGGTTCCTGCTAATGTTCTGATCCGCTGCTAGATTCCGGCGCTGCTGGAGGAGGACCAGCCTTCATCAGAGGAGGAAGAGGAGGGTGAGGAAGAGGAGGAAGAGGAGGACCAAGAGGGAAGTCCAATGGATAAGAAGGTGCTCAGTCTGTGGAATCGGAACCAGAACCACAACTGGAACCAGAACCTCGTGATATTAACTGCTTGTTGTTCCAGGAGAGGAAGAGGATGGTGAAGGAGGCCCAGAGGGAGAGGAGGAAGAGCAAAGTCCCCAAACACGTGAAGAAGAGGAAGGAGAAGGTGGCCAAGATGAAGAAGGGACGATGACCCGCCGAAGAACCGACCCGGTTCTGACTGGGAAGCAGAGGCTCTCGCTCTGTGGTTCTGTTCTGATTAAAGCTTTGATGTCAAACCAAACTTCTGTCAGAATTTCTTGACCCGATCCAAATGTGGATACACTGTGGCTCTGCTGAGAGGTCAAAGGTCAATTTGAGACATCACTGCAAGTGAAATGCGGCAGTGCTGCTAATGAAGCTAGTAATAAAGCTAAGCTAGTTAGCATAGCCTCTGATGACAGATAAATGGTAAGTTGTTTCTCTGCCATTTGCACATTTAGCAGCAAGTATACTAGGTTAATTGACAGCTCTAAGCCCCTCCCCTTGCCTCATTGTTTACATCTGAAGTAAATGCAGTCACCTTATGACTGATCACACAGTTTACTAAACATAATTTTAATCTGATTAACAGGCAATTTCCAACAAGTATGACATGTTTTCAAAAAAACTGGCATTCACTTCAAAAACACCTTCATTCCAATTACATAACATCATGTGACCATCTCATGTAAATACAGGTAAAATATTCAAGATCTAATATAGTTAAATAACCAGTATCATTACTTTAAACCAGGGGTCCCCAAACTTTTTCCTGCGAGGGCCACATAGCTGTTCCTTTCTCTGGTCGGGGGCCGGTCTCAGGTTTTTGGAGAAAGAAACCTTCGAAAATTCTTATCGGGGGCGGGGGGGGGGGGTGCACTGTTCTGTCTTTAAAACTGTCGATGGGGGGGGGGGGATGGGGGTGCGACGACACATTCGTGCTTTTAGATAGATTTTTACCCAGAATGCAAATGGAAAAAACCGTGAGTGAAACGGTGACTGGGACTGACTAGTATATTTTCCATTGAGGGAAAGTTAGTTTCACATCTGCTCAAGAGCCCCCCTGGTGGTTGAAGAAAAATCCACATATAAACCGGAAAATACAATATATGAAAAAAAAAAAAACACTGAATGCTCTCTGGTATGAGGAGGCGGGCCGGATCCGGCATTGTTCAGGGGGCCGGACCAAACGACGTGGCGGGCCGGATCCGGCCCGCGGGCCGTAGCTTGGGGACCCCTGCTTTAAAGTATTGATAATAAATCTAACCCATGGCGGCTCTGACACTGATTCTGCCCACTTAGTGGCATCTACCACTGAATCAGTGGTGGCTGTTTGACTAAGTGCATGTATTCTGTTTTTTCTTTTATTATTATTTTATTCATTTGTTCAAATTAAAATTATTTATACACTGTTAAAGCTGCTGCTTTTACGCCGTGGCAGGTGCCACAGTTTGAGCTCTATGGCCGCCTGCCGTTCCCCGGACCACCGCTCTCCACCAGAGGGCAGCATGGAGGCGGGACGCAGTGGAACAAAAGCAGAAGAAGAACCAGGAAGTACAATCAAAGCAGATCAATAGCAGGTGAGTTCGATTGTTTTCTCGGTACCGTTTGTTGCTCCCGGTTCTGGGTCTGATTCCGGTCAGAAAGCCGCTGTTTTTATTGAAGTAGAGCTTCAGTTTTTTTAGCATCTGAACTGAAACTGATGACCGGACTGAGGTTGAGCTTCATGGCTGCAGCTGATTGGTCCCGATCAACAAACACGGAGGCTCCAGAACAAACAACCGATTGACAACCTGCGTGTTTCACATGTTCCCTTTATAAATCTGCAAGCATTAAGTGAAAGCCGAGCATTAAAATCACACTGTTTAATGAACTTTCTGATCAGATCTGATCATTTTAAAAGCTTGAAGGAAAGGAGGAAATCTTAAGACATTGATAAATAATAAAAAAAAAGTAAGGCCAAATTATTTTTTATTTTCCAAGTGAAAACCGTATCTGATTGTCTGAAAAAGTTTTTAAAAAAATTTTCCTGCTGGACATGGGTCCAGAAATGTTCATATTTACTGCATGATTTAAAGAGAAGTTTAACCGTTCCTGAATGACAGAAGGATCATTTTTTATTAAAACCTCTATAAACTGTTGCTGATAGTCTGGAGTTGGAAGGAATCAGTATAACTTGGAAAACTGCTCTTTTTTTTCAACTGAGATGAAGAAGATTAATAATTCATCGTTTGTGTGGTTGACACCGACGGCTCTGAGTTTACCACCTGAAGCTCTTGGTTCCACTGATGTTAAATGTTTGTAAACATTTTAACCCTTTTTGAGGAGTAAGAGCAAGCAACCGGATCTGACCTTTAACCTCCACGACTCTGCAGGAGCTGCTCCCTCAGCATGGCTGACATCCTCCAAAATGTTATGGATCACGCAGTCGCTGTCGCACGGAAAGCTGGACAGGTGAGACATCCTTACAAAGATCCTCGCTGGTCTAGCGGGTCGGGTTGCAGTGAGGAAACCGATCCACTAGAACCCACTGAGGCTGAAGCTGAAACCCAGTTTTGGAATGATTTTTGCACCAAATGTTGTACTGATGTGTTAGATCATATATTGATCAGGTGAACTGGATCTTGTTTTGACCAGGTGGTGCGTGAGGCTCTGAGTGATGACAGGAAGGTGATGACGAAGAGCTCAGCCGTTGATTTAGTCACTCAAACTGACCAGAAGGTGGAGCATCTCATCATCCAATCAGTGAAAGAGAAATTCCCTCAGCACAGGTATGAAGCTCCGCCTCCCAGCATGTTGAATCAGCTCCATGGACCTTCTGGTGTCGGCACCTTTGCTTCATCTTTAGAAAACCTTTTGTGTCTTTCATTGGCAGGTTCATAGGGGAGGAGTCTGTAGCGGCAGGTGAGCCGAGCATCCTGACTGATGATCCCACCTGGATCATCGATCCCATCGACGGAACGACCAACTTCGTTCACGCGTGCGTTTATTTCATCCCACTCATCTGTCCAGGGACAGCAGTCTGATCAATGATGTGATAGTGAGGCGGTAAGGTCACCAGTAAAGGCTTACTGGTGACCAGTAAGTGCCCTGACTCCACGTGTTGAATCTGCCACTGTAAGGTAAAATGGCCGACATCGGTTTCCTCTAAATTCTGAACCATAGGGCCCGACCCACATTTGGACCTCCAGCGCCACCTAGAGGTCTTCAAGAACCCCCAGGTTTTTGCCTGTGTGCTGGTGTAGCACAGTTTACAGAATACGAGTTTCCACCACTTGGTGCAGTGATGTGCCAGTCAGTTGTTTAATTAGCTGTAATGAGCAGAAGAAGAAACCAGCCGCTAGGCTACAGCTAACGGTACTGCAGACCATAGACATAAATACATAGACGGCTCGTGGAGCGGGTCAGAGGTCATGGAGCGGGTCATAGGTCATGGGGCGGGTCATAGGTCATGGGGCGGGTCATAGGTCATGGGGCGGGTCATAGGTCGTGGAGCGGGTCGGCCCGTTGCTGCGATACGTCACAGCGTCCGCCATATTGAATGTGGAATATGTCCCAGTAAGCTAATACAGGTAAATGGACCGAACTTCACAAAGTGCCGTTCTACAAAGTATTTTAAGTTAATTCCTGTCATTGACACATTTTCTCACACATTAATATATTTGGTAATCAGAGAAATGACTAAAGAGAGTTTCTAACTTCTGATGTGATTATTTAATGTTTTGGGGCATTTCTGAATAAAGAGCTCAATGTTTTATTTGGTAGAAATGATTCTGATCATTTTTATATTAACATTGATGAACAGACATTTTTACAGTGTTTAAAGAACATATTTACATAATTCCATAGTTTAATCTACATTTAACGTTTCAAGGCAACAAATTATTTTCTTGTATTTATTTTTTATACATTATTGAGAAATGACTTGATTTATAAATCAGTCATTGTCAAACATTAAACTACATATTTTTCTTACTTTTTTCCAGAGAAAAATATTTATTACAGGACGTCAACTAGCAAAGAGTGAAAATAATTCTAACAGAGTAAATTATTTTTATTTCATTACATAAGCTGCATTAATACACTGATACTTCAGATTGAGATATTTACACAAAAAGTGAAAGTGACAGGCTGAAGCCAAGGATAAAAGAGAAATTATCCAAAAGTGAAACTACATATATGTTTCCTTGACATTCATAAAAAGCCATTTTCAGCATGTTGGGCTCTGACTCGTAGCATCTTTATAGCTAAATACCGACATGGAGAAGCTGAGCTGGAAACAGACTGAAGAGCAGCAGCTCCAGCTCTGATCCTGACTGATCTTTCCTCACTAAATCCTCTGGTTTCTAATGAACTTCTCCTCTAACAGCGGTTTCCCATCAGCTCTCATTAGAAAACAGTATGAAAACGTTAGCTGCTAAGCTAACAATCAGCGGCTACTTTGGGCCAATTTAGCTACATAGGAAATATTTCTCGGTTGTTTAGAAGTGAATTTCTGGCTGCAAAGTAATTCTGATCTTTCATCCTTACCTGGGGAAGGTAAAGCCAATGAATCCAGTTTGTTTCACAAAACAGTTGAAACACAGAACAGGACTGAAGGAGCTCCGATCCTCTGCTGCCACATAGAAAATGGCGGACGCCATAACGTACCACTCAGCGCTCCATGAGGGGTCTATGTATTGATGTCGATGCTGCAGACATATTTAGTGTCTGAATACTTCCGTCTCCGGCGCTCAGGGCTGAAGCTCCTCTTCCCGTTAACAACCAGTGAACCCAGTGGATCAGGATTCTCCTTTATGGTTTCAACAAAACCCGAAACACTCCGAGCTGCTGGAGGCTCTGCCAGCGAGCCTTCACCCACCGGACCCAGACTGGATCTGCTGCGTCCGGAGGAACAAGAATAAAAGCAGAGCGCTAGTTCGTCCAAAGATAAACGGCTATGATTGTTGTTTGTTTGCCAGCAGCTTCTGGTTCCGTCAGTTGAAGCAGTTTTCAATTTAATTAGCAGATTATAAAGCTGTATTTTCATTTGTACTTTAATTGTTTCAAAAAGGTTGAGAATCCCTGCTGTAAACGTTGGAGAGACAGCAGGCGCAAATCGTGACACCGCACCTACTAATGGCACTTCCGGTGGCAGGTGTGACACCTGTCACAAGTGCCACTGCTTTCGGGACTAGCTGCCAGTGCTGCCACTGCGTTCGGCTGACTTCGGCTGACCTCGGCACCTCGTACTGGCACTTCCGCTGCCACCTGTCACAAGTGCCACTGCTTTCGGGTCTAGCTGTCAGTGTTGCCACTGACTTCGGCACCTTCCAAGGGTTTCCACGACCTCATACTGGCACCTCCCACGCCTCACGAACCGCTCTCGCCTATTTTTGCTGACGAGATTTAGGGCGGCCATCTTATAGCGTTCGACCGCTCCACTCAGCGTTATATGTTTAACAGGCACAATGATGTATTCGAACATTTAATCTTTCATAACACGCTGTTTTGTTACTGGAAACCTTATACATGCAGCCATATTTATAAACAGTTGTATTTTTAAAGTATTTTTAATTGTATTATACATACTTCAGCATATTTAAATATGCTTAGTGGGGAAAACAATAGAATAGGAATAGAATATTCTTTGGTGACAGCTTCTGTGTCAGATTTAATATGAATGAATTTATAATTAATGAAAATAATGGTGGATCTGGCACAACGTATTGCATTTCCTCTTAAGTATTCTGTTCCCTTAAAAAAGCAAATATGCCCTGGTCTATTTTTTATACAGTCTCAAATTTCAGTTTCCAATAAACAGCCTCAGTGAAAACATGTTGACAGTTGCCATAAGGTGTCACTTGTGCCATGGGCTTCTGGGTAAGGTGTGTTCGTTGTTCTGCAATAGCCAGCCACGCCCTAACCTCACCACTGACTGACTATTGACCAGTTCTCTGTCTAACAGGTCCGGAAAATCCCTGAAACCTGGGTCTTACCCTTTCATAGGTTTACTAGAGAAATTCTATTTAAACTGGCGGCGGAGAAAACTCGTCTAGCTCTAACTACCTTCAGATCCAGAAGTTACGGCCCTTTTCAGTTGAGAAACAGTCGGCAGAGTAGCTCTCACTGCCGCATAGCTTCAACAACCACTCCTGTTAACGGTAGCTTTTCTCCTGAAAATAACGTGCACTTGTTATTGGCTAGATTGGATTTAGTGACTTAGATATAAGTCCCAGGGCCATTATTTATTACTCACCAAAGGAAAGTACGAAGCCATCAAATTTCTAGAATCATGCATGTAGATTTTACTTAAAACCAGGAGAACTCTCAATAATCGGTGACTTAATTAATTTCAATGTCCACAACTTCTATTATTATTTTTTATTATATATTTTTATTAAGCAAGCTTTAGCAGGGGTAAATGACAAGCAAATTTAGTAAAAGAAATTATAAAATAGTAACAAGTAATAATCTCAAATCATAAAATTAATCATACCCTATCTTCTTTCTAATCCCTAACCTGTGTCACTATTCTTACTGAGCGAGGCTTTGGGGGCAGGGCAACTCACACCCGTTGTTGGTCGATCTTGGCAGCCGAAACCTTTAGTCGTCCTTGGTCAGAGTCTCTGTCCTGGTGGGGCAAAGTCCTCTTTCGGAAAAGCAGCAAAGCCAATCTGTCCAATTTCTTTTAGACGAACAGAATCTTCATCACTTAGTGACCTTTGTCTTTTCCCCAAGTCTGCTGCTGTTGAATAGGGATCGTAGGGTGGAGGCAGAGGAGACGGTCGGATTCAGGGGCCAAGGCTGGGGCTGACGGATCTTGTCCTTCTTTGCGGCGAGAAGTCTCAACTTTTCCCTTGGTCCCAGGGTGTGGTCCTCTGCTGATCTTTTCGCCTGCGTCCTCTTGTTGACTCTCCTTCAGCGCCGCGGATTAAGAACAGTTTCCTCCCCAGCTCGCTGGCTTTTAAACCCTCTTGGCCCACAGTTGTGTATGGGAGAGGTCTTATGACTCATCCTTCCCAAATATCTCATCGGGAAGTACCGTCCTGCCCAAACCTCGTTCCACCCTGAATTTGGTAATACACAAACCTCCCTCTATTGCGTCTGACTGCTGCAACTCCTTTGCAACACTTCTCTCTTTTCTGTTGGCCATCTGGTAGTTATTACCTTTTTTGGCAATTTGTTCTGAGGCCCCCGCCCAGCCAGCTCAGTGCTTGTGACCTGATTCATTCTTTTATTTTCCTGTGCTCAACTCTGCAATCTTATAATGTACCATGAAACACAGTTAACTCAAAACATAATCAATTTGTTTTACCATTATCTGAAATCGTACATAACAACTAAGTTGTTACTGTTACCGCAGATCATGAATACAGATTATATATTTCAGTCATACATTGTGATTACAATACATCAATCATTTCAACTATTACACAACTTATGTATTTTGTATTTCATTTCTTTAATCATTCTTAAATCAATACAAGATTACTGTTACTCCCCAGGCCCTTACCCTGCTTTCTGCGTGTACCTAGAGAGATCTCACAAGTCCATGCCAGTTTTCTTGACAGGTGCCACTTGTGCCACCTTACCCTTAGATAAGGTGGCACAAGTAAGGTGGCCATGGGTGCCACAGGCTGCTAACCTCATTCTATCTGTTTCAGACAGAATGTAGCATATGAATAACTTTAGATCAAACAAATAGAAATAAAATATATCTTAATTACAACATAATTCTCATACATATTTAAATATACAGCCGGTGTTCAGACTTAAACAGAGAAAGACAACTCCTGCACTGTCAGATGGGACCTCTTCTGCAACAGCTGATAATAGCTACCATAGGTACCTACCACTACAACTGACACTCGGTTGCCATGGTATGTCAGTGCTGACAAGCTCCTGTCAGTTCCGGATTATAATTATTTTCATACAGGGACCTTAATATAATGCTATTGATTATTAAACCGGGTAAGTTCACTAATATTGACTTATTAGTTAATATTTGTGACAGTGGCAACATGAGATATTGACAATTCCAGAGTGACATTATGTTCAGCATGGTTCCATGACAGTTCACAGGATGTCATAAGTTATAGTGGCTGCCTGGTCTATTACCTAATAGACCAGGCAGCCACTATAACTTTCAGTGTTTTATTTAAGATAATGCAATTTTTAAAAAAAACATGTTATCATAATTTTCCAAAAATGCCTGTTAACCAGTTTTAAAGAGTTATTACTTATTATTTAATAAATTTAATCTGCTATTTTTCATTACTTGTCAAGTTTATTCCAGATTTGTGTGGCATACATGAAGGTTGCTTCTCTGTGTTTGTTTCTGGTTCTGTTCATTGTCTTCAAAGTTTCTTATTCAAAGATGAGAAAATGACTAAAATCTGAGCTACAAAATGCATTTCAACAGCATTTTCAAGGCAGCAGGACTTTCACTTTCAAGTTAAACCACCTTCAATTTTTTACACTAATATTGAATATTGATAAGTCAAAACACAAAGTATGTACATCTCAGAAACTTTGACAATGTGTGAATCTTAAGCAGCATTAAGAACAAGATTGTTACATATTTTTGGAAATAAAAATTACTTTGGGTTTTACTTAAGATGAAAAGGATTTTTCAAAGAAAATTGTGCTGCTTACATATTATTTTATTTGGCAGATATGTTTCAACATGTTTTCAAGTTTATGTCACAAAGTATATGCATAGTAATTGATTTGTCAATATTTATTAGCCATTGTATGTAAATACTTTAAACAGCAATTTGAAGTCTGCTGTAAAATTCATGTTTAGTCAACGTGTGAATTTACTACATCAGGATCAAATAACTTATTATTCATCCATGAGAAATTATGATCATTAAGTTTAAGTTTATTTTTCAAACTTTATTAATTTCTACAATATACGTTAATTAGCATAGCTTACAGAGTCTGATTATTATTACTATTATCCAGTTGCAACATTTGGCTTCCTGTTGCACCATGTCAGCCACTGTTCTGCGATATAAACATGGGCAAGGGTTGAATGTCATTTTGATTAAGTAAAAAGTCCTATTAACTATCAGTGATGTGTGATTAACCAGATGTGTCCTTGAACATAGTGACAGGTTCCACTGTAATAGTGACACTTTATAGTATATTCAATTGGCCATCTTGCTTGAATTAAACTCAGTCAAAAATATTCAAAGTGTTAAATGGATAAATAACCAATTACCATTGAAATTTTATTTATAAACACGCATTATAAGTAACACGTTTTCCAAAAACTGTCATTGCCATCCCCCAAAACATCGGCACCAGTTGTGACAGCTCTGAAACATCCTGGACACCAACAGCAGCTCTAGTGGAAGCCAGACTCAGCTGTTACAAAGGTGCTGAAACCAATGGCATCCCTGATACCTGCTGTGTATTTGATTAATTCAAAGACGGAAGGAGTCGGCTGGATTATTCAGATGAACTTTAGTGAATAAATAGGATGAACGAATCATACAAAACGTGTAGGAATTCAGCTAACATAAGTATTTCTGCGAAAAAAAAACTCTTATTAAATTCTGTCTTCTTCGTCTGTCTTTAAGTTCTTCTTCTACTAGTAATAAAGCATCATGGGATATGTAGTCCATTTGCCTAAGTCAGTGGCAACACTGACAGCTAGACCCGAAAACAGTGGCACTAATGGCAGGTGTCAGAGGAAGTGCCAGTACGAGGTGCCGAGGTCAGCCGAACGCAGTGGCAACTCTGGCAGCTAGACCCGAAAACAGTGGCACTTGTGACAGGTGTCACACCTGCCACCGGAAGTGCCATTAGTAGGTGCGGTGTCACGATTTGCGCTCGGCCCTGCTGAAACGTTGATTACGCAGCCGGTCCCAAGTGGGCGGGGCTTATCGCTCCAACGCCTCCTTTGATTGGCTGATAGATGATGAGCGCCATGGCTGAATTATGAATATATCTCATGTTTACATCACATGCCGTCATGATTTTTAGACTTATTGCTTCAGCTTAGGGTTTGGTCATGTCCTTCTTCCTGATTGGCTGCAGCCACTCATGTCCCTCTTCCTGATTGGCTGCAGCCACTCATGTCCCTCTTCCTGATTGGCTGCAGCCACTCATGTCCCACCCCCGGCTGTTGAGAACAGAGCCTCAACATGAGCCTCTAGATCAGGGGGCCCAAAGTGGGTCCTGGAGGCCCGGCATCCTGCATGTTTCAGTCCCTCCCTGGTTTAACACACCTGCATCAAATAACGGCTCATTAGAGGCCTGAGAGGAACACCGACCTGCTGAGGAGGTTGTTTCTACCAGCAGGGAGAGAATAGAACATGCAGGATGCCGGGCCTCCAGGACCCACTTTGGGCCTCCAGGACCCACTTTGGGCCTCCAGGACCCACTTTGGACACCCCTGCTCTACATCAGTGTTTCTCCACCCTGGTCCTCACCGCCCCCCTGCTCTCCATGTTTTAGATGTGCCTCTGATTCAAATGATTGCATGACCATCAAGTGCTGCAGAAGCCTAATCACCCAGAGATACAATTCAGGTGTAGCAGAAGGGAAACACCTAAAACATGCAGGACGGGGGGCCTGAGGACCGGGGTGGAGAAACACTGCTCTCTACTGCAGGGGTGGCAGCTCCAGGCCTGGAGGGCCTCCTGCAACTTTTAGATGTGTCTCTACTTCAACACACCCGAGTCAAATAACGAGGTCGTCAGCAGAACCTGATGCACTGAGGAGGAGATTCAGCTGCTGGATCCAGGTGTGTTGGACCAGGGAGTCTAAGAGCTGCAGGACTCGGACCTCCAGGACCAGGATCGCCCAGCCCTGGTCTAGATCTATGCTGTCTATATCTACGCTGGCCTCAGGATGACCTTTGGAGAGCAGGAGACCCGGGAACTCCAGGCCTGATTTTAGTCCCTCCCAGTGGAGGCACTGGGGGGCGCTATAGCACCCTCAGGAAATATTAGTTAGTTGTTTTTTTTCCCATCTAATTTAAAATTTTTAATTTGTAGTTGTGGCATTTAACTCAAAAGACCAAATTTTCAATAAAATTTTTTTCTTCTAATTAAAAAACTCTTCATGCAACAGGAGTTGAACTTTGCAGATGCGTTTTATTTCTTCCGGGAAGCAAACTGGAGGAACCTGCAGTGCAACTATGGATCATTTTTTGCAACCAAAAATCCCACGGAGGAATGAGAGAGGAAGATTTTTTAGAAGCAGATTCTGACCAACAAAGAAATATTCATCTGGATGAAGGAGATCAGCTGTCCTTCCACTAACAGTGTTGGCACCAGACGGCTAGCAGATCTTAGCAGAAGTCCTGCAGACGCCTCCTGACTCTGTAACCCCTTCAGCATTATTGGGTTGGAAATTGGATGTGAATTTATTTTAACGGTTTATTTACTAAACTCTATACAGTAAATGTTTATTAATGCTTTAACTGAACGGCAGAACATCAGATTATTCACTCTGCTTTATTGGTCACTGCTGATGTCAGAGGTCAATGCATCCCTGTGTGTGTGTGTGTGTGTGTGTGTTGATCCTTCATTGCCCCCTCAGTAAAATGTGTAGCTCCCTGTTACCGCCTGCAGGAGCCGCTGCTGTCTCTCCACGCCTGAATCACATCTCGTGTTTGTCTGCAGGTTTCCTTTCATCGCCATCTCCATCGGCTTCACCATCAACAAAAGGGTAAGATTTGGTCACATGACTCTGTCCGTCCATCAGTCTGGTGGAGCCCCCTGGTGGCACAAACGGACAAAATATTTTCAAATTGAGCAAAGAATCTGATAACTAATCAGATAACTAGTAAAAGCTCAGCCAAGCTGTATCTAGAGACAGACAGGGCTAAGGACCAAGAGACGGGGTCAACTGGAGAAGCACAACCATTAGTTGATGGCAGCATTGTGTCGGCATCACAGCTAACAGACCCAGTGTATCTTCTATGTAGAGAAAAATAACAGAGAAAATTAATGCAAAGATGCAGATTGAAGAAAAGTAGGAGGAGGTGTGAAAAAGTGGACAGTTTGTCCTCCAGCAACCTGCAAATACTTCAGGAAAAGCTGATGGAGCTGATGAAGGTCCTGATAGAGAAAAGTTCCTGCCAAAAGATTCATGGATTCGATTCTAATGCTGCAAATATTCTAGAGATGAAGGAAGGAAACCCTAGAAACTAATATGGGATTTAAATAACATCCTGGTTAAAATAACTCAGAGCTTCTTTACTTCATCACTGGAGGATCATTTGACCCACATCTGTGATCCACTGATCAGGTTCTGTTCAGAGGTTCTGGTCCGGAAAGAACAACTTCAGTCGGGTCAGAATTTGAAGCAGGAAGTTTGGAGCCTTCCAGCTTTAATGATTCAGGTTGAAGCCTCAGTTCTGGAGAAACATCAGTGAGCGGCGGATCTACAGGAGCCTGGAGGGGAACCGAATGTCCAAACCGCGTCGCTGCTTACGTTTTCCTGTTCTGCAATTATTTTTCACAACTTTCTATTATTATTATAATGATGATAAAATTCTTATAGCTAAACTGCTTTAAGAGAAACCGAATGAATTGTCCTAATGAGGCAGTCTGCTGATGTCATCCTCAGGTGGAGGTGGGCGTGGTCTACAGCTGCCTGGAGGACAAGATGTTCACAGCCCGGCGGGGCAGGGGGGCGTTCTGCAATGGGGAGCCGCTGCAGGTTTCTGATCAGACGGGTCAGTCACCAATAATCACCAATAATCTCCTGAGAGCAGCATCAGACCCAACCTGTCGATTCCAGATGTTCATCGCTCCATCATCGCCACCGAGTTCGGATCCAACAGAGACCCAGAAGTCGTGGACAAGATCTTCAGCAGCCTGAGGAACATCCTGAGCCTCCCAGTGCACGGGTACTGTAGTACCTGAAGTACCTGAAGTACCTGAAGTACCTGTAGTACCTGAAGTACCTGAAGTACCTGTAGTACCTGTAGTACCTGAAGTACCTGTAGTACCTGAAGTACCTGTAGTACCTGAAGTACCTGTAGTACCTGAAGTACCTGTAGTACCTGTAGTACCTGAAGTACCTGAAGTACCTGAAGTACCTGTAGTACCTGAAGTACCTGTAGTACCTGTAGTACCTGTAGTACCTGAAGTACCTGTAGTACCTGTAGTACCTGTAGTACCTGAAGTACCTGTAGTACCTGAAGTACCTGTAGTACCTGTAGTACCTGAAGTACCTGTAGTACCTGAAGTACCTGTAGTACCTGTAGTACCTGAAGTACCTGTAGTACCTGAAGTACCTGTAGTACCTGAAGTACCTGAAGTACCTGTAGTACCTGTAGTACCTGAAGTACCTGTAGTACCTGAAGTACCTGAAGTACCTGAAGTACCTGTAGTACCTGAAGTACCTGTAGTACCTGTAGTACCTGAAGTACCTGTAGTACCTGAAGTACCTGAAGTACCTGTAGTACCTGAAGTACCTGTAGTACCTGAAGTACCTGTAGTACCTGTAGTACCTGAAGTACCTGTAGTACCTGAAGTACCTGTAGTACCTGTAGTACCTGTAGTACCTGTAGTACCTGAAGTACCTGAAGTACCTGAAGTACCTGTAGTACCTGAAGTACCTGTAGTACCTGAAGTACCTGAAGTACCTGTAGTACCTGTAGTACCTGAAGTACCTGTAGTACCTGAAGTACCTGAAGTACCTGTAGTACCTGTAGTACCTGAAGTACCTGAAGTACCTGTAGTACCTGTAGTACCTGAAGTACCTGTAGTACCTGTAGTACCTGTAGTACCTGAAGTACCTGTAGTACCTGTAGTACCTGAAGTACCTGAAGTACCTGTAGTACCTGAAGTACCTGTAGTACCTGTAGTACCTGAAGTACCTGAAGTACCTGAAGTACCTGTAGTACCTGTAGTACCTGTAGTACCTGTAGTACCTGTAGTACCTGAAGTACCTGTAGTACCTGAAGTACCTGAAGTACCTGTAGTACCTGAAGTACCTGAAGTACCTGAAGTACCTGTAGTACCTGTAGTACCTGAAGTACCTGAAGTACCTGAAGTACCTGTAGTACCTGTAGTACCTGTAGTACCTGAAGTACCTGTAGTACCTGTAGTACCTGTAGTACCTGAAGTACCTGTAGTACCTGTAGTACCTGAAGTACCTGAAGTACCTGTAGTACCTGTAGTACCTGTAGTACCTGAAGTACCTGTAGTACCTGTAGTACCTGAAGTACCTGTAGTACCTGAAGTACCTGTAGTACCTGTAGTACACATGGACTTGTCTTCATGCTGCTGGTACAACTGTGTGTTGTTTGTTGCCCCCTTCTTGCCCTTTGTTGCCCCCCGTTGCTGACCCTGCGTGTCTCCAGGGTGCGTGGCGCCGGCACCGCGGCCGTCAACCTGAGCCTGGTTGCGTCCGGCTGCGTGGAGGCCTACTATGAGATGGGGATGCACGTCTGGGACGTTGCTGCCGGATCCTTGCTGGTTCTGGAGGCTGGAGGAGTTGTGATGGATGTGGACGGTGAGGACGCCGCGGCACGCCATGTGCCCGCCACTGCCACCGCCGCCGCCTCACATGTCTGTATCTGTCCAGGTGGAGACGCGGACCTGATGTCCAGGAGGATCTTGGCGGCCAACAACCGCAGCGTGGCGCTTCAGCTGGTGGAGCATATCGCCCCCTACAGGCCGGACAGAGATGACATGCCGCCTGCTGCCTCTGATTAAACGGTCCAGCCAGAACACAGAGTCCGAGTCTTTATTCTGCCCAGCAGGTTCTCCCAGGTTCTACTCAACAGAACCACCTCTGACCCGTTCATCAGCTGCTTCCCACCTCCCAGCAACAGAACCGACAGACAATCGACTTGTGCGTACGCATAAGGGCTGAAACGATTCCTGGAGTGATTCGAGTCCCTCGAAGCTTCGTTAATTTATGTTTTATCATTTAGCGCGCCGTGTTCCGGCCGGAACATTATTTGCGTTGCGCGTCACTCTCACTTCCGCCTCTGAGTTGTTGATGAAAGCTAAGTGTTAGCTGCATAATGTCCAATCTTCCAGTTCGGCCCGCGGGGATTTTATTAATTAATGATAATTTCGGGTTTTCATCGTTTTCGGGAACCAACAAACATCCTTAAATGACCGGAGCGATCCGGGAGTCCGGCAGCCTTTCTGCTCCGGAGCTGCTGGTTCAGAGCTGAGGAGGATTTCTACAGGTAGAGACTGAACACGGCGGGCGGCTTTACTAAAATTACCGGAACATAAACTTCATATCATCCTGGTCGCAACAAATGGGTGGCGAAGCGCATCGTGACGTTACTGACCTGTAGATGTTTCTGTGTGGATGAATGCAGGAGTCAAATCCAACATGAACACAAACGATATAAATGTCTGGGCGACGTGAGAGTTCATCTATAAACTGACTGAAGATGAATCATAAACAGAAAGCTGGAGTTTAGACATTTCTTTATAATAGCCTGCCTCTTTATTATTAAATTGAATGTAATTTCAGATCTTCGTGTAATTTTTCTTCAGGTTAACTTAGAGAGTGAACTTTTATTGTTACAGGTTAATTTTCTAAACTACAGATAAACTTAAGGAAGCTCAAATGTGAAAAATTGGACCGATATTGATATTTGATAGTAACACTGGTGTTACGCCAGATTTATCAATATTTTATCTTTTTTTTTATCCAATTACCCGATTAATTGTAGGAATAATCGATAGATTACTCGATTACTAAAATATTTGTTTACAACAGCCCTAATATGCATACTTTGTGCCCCAGACCTCAAGCAGGTTGCAGCACATGCAGAGCTGCAGCGGAGCAGGAAGAGGTGGCGCCCCGCTGCGCGTCTAATGTAGCGGTGAAGCACACCTGAGTCCAGCCAGCGGCTCTGAGCCTCTCAGGGGAACCGACCCGGTTTGGAGCAGCCAGGTTCTGCTCCAAACCGGGTCGGAGACAGGCGCGGAGCTATTGGGGGGGCTGCTGCCCCCCAAACTGGGCCGGATGGGGGACCAGGCCTGGAGGTGCCAGGGAGGGAGGAGTGGTTTCAAGTCATTGAAATATGTGATTATAGACAGAGAAAGTGCGCCCTCACCTGTTGAGAATGGTGTATTTAATGTTAAATACACCCCCACCCCGAACAGTTTTAGTTTCACTCCACGTAAGGGGCCCGGTGATTCCTTAGGGGCCCGGTGATTGGTTAGGGGCCTGGTGATTGGGCCCGCCCCCCGGCCCGATGCTGACTTGTTCCGCTCGTGGTCGGAGACCAAGGTGCTGCTGGATTTATTTTCTTTTGAAATCTGTGATGCATCTTCATCTTTAGGAAGGAGTTTCACTCTCAGCATGCATTTGAACTTCTCTTTTGTTCTTCAGGTCAGCTCACAGTTTTGAACAGTTTTTACTTCTAAATCTGCTCCTTAGTCTCATCTATTCGGGTCTACTACGCCTCTGGTGGCGTGGGGTGGTAACACAACTAACATGACTACATCACTAAATAAGAATAGCACAACGTCCATCCATCCATTTTCTAACATCCTGGTCCCTAGTGGGGTCAGGAGGTGCTGCTGCCCCTCCAGCCAACATTCTGGGTGAGAGGTAGGTCACCTGGACAGGTCAACACAGAGACAGACAGGACACACAACCATGCACACACACACACACTCACACCTAGGGCCAATTTAGAGAGACCAATTAACCTGACAATCATGTTTCTGGCCAGTGGGTTGAAGCTGGAGTACCAGAGAGAACCCACCATGTACAGGGAGAACATGCAGACTCCATGCAGAAAGACCCGGGGCCGGGAATCGAACCCAGAACCTTCTTGCTGCAAGGCATCAGCTCTGCCAACTGCACCACTGTGCAGCCCTAGCACAAAGTGTTTATTATTTATTATGAATGTTTCATTTTCATAAGGAGGTGGAGTTAAACAAAACTTGAAAGTAAAGTGGTTCCAGTTTCTCCCGATGGCCGACCTGTTGAAACTTGGGCTAATTTTAAATCGTTTGGGTCGTTCCTGGACAGGCAGCTCAGCGCTGCTGAAAACACCGACTACATTTCTAAGAACTGTTTTCAGTGTCTCTATCTTAAGACCCAGTGACCCAACTAGAGCTTGTGTTCAAGACAGTGTTGAGTTTTAACTTTTCATCTCCTCGACTGGTTTGGTCACATGAGCTGCAGACTAACAGACTAACTTTAAGAATACTTTGAATGGCAGGTATAACAGCAGGTAAATGGTGGTGAAACCAAAAACATCTCTGTCTGTTTGCATGAAAGAACATGGAAGATGGCAGGAATATTTCAGCAAGGAGCGTCCATCATTATTATTCATCAGTTTGAACTCTGAGCTGATGAAGGTGTTACTGTGGTCAGTGTGTGTGTGTGTGTGTGTGTGTATTCAGTGTGTGTGTGTGTGTGTGTATGTGTTCAGTGTGTGTGTGTATTCAGAGTGTGTGTGTGTGTGTGTGTATGTGTTCAGTGTGTGTGTGTGTGTGTATGTGTTCAGTGTGTGTGTGTGTGGGTGTGTATTCAGTGTGTGTGTGTGTGTGTGTTCAGTGTGTGTGTGTATTCAGTGTGTGTGTGTGTGTGTGTGTGTGTGTGTGTGTGTGTGTTCAGTGTGTGTGTGTGTTCAGTGTATGTGTGTATTCAGTGTGTGTGTGTGTGTTCAGTGTATGTGTGTATTCAGTGTGTGTGTGTGTGTGTTCAGTGTATGTGTGTATTCAGTGTGTGTGTGTGTGTGTGTGTGTTCAGTGTGTGTGTGTTCAGTGTGTGTGTGTGTGTGTATGTGTTCAGTGTGTGTGGGTGTGTGTGTGTGTGTGTTCAGTGTGTGTGTGTATTCAGTGTGTGTGTGTGTGTTCAGTGTATGTGTGTATTCAGTGTGTGTGTGTGTGTGTGTGTGTGTGTGTGTTCAGTGTGTGTGGGGGTGTGTGTGTGTGTGTGTGTGTTCAGTGTGTGTGTGTATTCAGTGTGTGTGTGTGTGTTCAGTGTATGTGTGTATTCAGTGTGTGTGTGTGTGTGTGTGTGTGTGTGTGTGTGTTAACTGGAGCAGATTAACGGATGAGCTGCAGATTTTCCCTGTAATTCCAGCTGTGAACCTCAGATCTGCACAGACACTCGTTAACGGGTCGGTTCTGGTCGGAGCAGAATCAGAACTGACTGTGCTGAAGCGGATCCAGGATCAGTGGAATGTTCTGGTTATCTGTTTCCTATCTGAAATATTCGTGAGGTTCTGACCCACCTCTCTGGGTCAGAACCGGGTCATTCCTGCTGGATCTGCGTCCTGGACTACAGAAGGATGAAGAGGCTCCGCCTCCTCGCCATCTTCGTCCTGGCCCTGTGGGCAGAGCCAAGATACTTCATGATGCTGACCTCTGAGGTTCTCCGAGAGACAGCCGGACCCAGTGGACCGGGTGGAACCGGCGGGCCGGTTCTGTTCTACCTCAAGAGGACGAGGCGGAGCTGGGTCTGGAACCAGTTCTTTGTCCTGGAGGAGGATGCCGGACATGAGCCTCAGTATGTGGGGAAGGTAAGACCAGAACCTCCTGAACCGGTTCTGAACAGGTCCGGAAATTGGTTCTGCCATGTTCTATATTTCGAGTCTGGATTCATGTTTGGTTTGGAGCTTGAGGTTCTGTCAGGTTCTGTTTTCAGTTCAGCAGAACTTGATGGACAGAGTGAAACCATAATGGTGGCTCAGTGGTGCCACCCAGAGGCATGCTGGGAAACTCACTGATGGAAAGTATTAATTCAGATGGACGGCCAGTGGACAGAAACAGTGTATAACTATCATCAGTATGCATCCATCCATCCCTCCCTCTTACCTGGGGTCGGGTCATGGGGTCAACAGCCCAAGAAAGGAGGTGCAGACTTCCGTCTCCCCAGCCTCCAGGTCCAGGGGAATCCCAAGGCGTTCCCAGCAGAGGAACATCTTCCTTCAGGGGTGTCCTGGGTCTCCCTCTGGGCCTCCTTCTAGTGGGACCAGAACCAGGGAGGCGTCCATCCTGACCAGATGCCCGAGCCTCAACTGGCTCCTCCTGACATGAAGGAGCAGTGGCTCTACTCTGAGTCCCTCCTGGATATCTGATCTTCTCACCCCATCTCTAAGTGAGAGCCCAGCCACCCTGCGGAGAAAACTCATTTTGGCCACTTGTATCCGCGACCTTGTTGCGGGTAGGAATGTAGATCAACCGGTAAATCGAGAGCCAGGCCAATCTGCCTGTCCATTATCCCCCCATTTATGAACAGGATCCCGAGATACATAAATTCCTCCACTTGGGGCAGGACGACCTCCCTGACCCGGAGAAGGCTCTCTACCCTTTTCCGGCTCAAGACCAGGGCCTTGCATTTGGAGGCACTGATCCTCATCCCGGCCGCTTCGCACTCGGCTGCGAACCGCTCCAGCGAGAGCTGCAGATCACGATCTGATGAAGCCAACAGGACCACATCGTCTGCAAAAACCAGAGATGCGATCCTAAGGCCACCAAAACGGATCCCCTCAACACCTCGGCTGCGCCTAGAAATTCTGGGCATGAGAGTAATGAACAGAATCGGTGACAAAGGGCAGCCTTGGCGGAGTCCAACCCTCACCAGAAATGAGCCCGACTTACTGCTGGTGTTCTGTGTGAAAATCTGTTTCCCCTGTGTTGGGAGTGCACCGCACCGGAGCCAGAGAGGTGAATCTAGGGCTGATACGATTCCTGGAGCGATTCGAGTCCCTCGATTACTAAAATTGCTCCAGGAAAATTTACCTTCCTTGAAGCTTTGTTAATTTATGTTTAATCATTTAGCGCGCCGTGTTCCGGCCGGGACATTATTTGCGTTGCGCGGAGCTCCGACTTCCGCCTCTGAGTTGTTGATGAAAGCTAAGTGTTAGCGGCATAATGTCCAATCTTCCAGTTCGGCCCGCGGGGATTTTACTGATTGGTGGTAATTTCGGGTTTTCATCGTTTTTGGGGAACCAACAAACATCCTTAAAATGAGCGGAGCGATCCGGGAGTCCGGCAGCCTTTCTGCTCCGGAGCTGCTGGTTCAGAGCTGAGGAGGATTTCTACAGGCAGAGGCTGAACACGGCGGGCGGCTGATGCTGACCGTGGAAGAGCAGCTTTAGGACGAACCGACATTAAATTTACATCATCCCGGTCTGAACGAACTTTTAACTCTAATTAACTTTTTTGTTACTTAATATCTTTTATTATTATTCTTTGCCACTTTCTACATTCAAGGGCGTAGATCCCATCTCATTATTGGGGGGAACCATAAACAGGAACATTTCTTAAGACCAATTTTGGGGGGGTCGGCAAAGTTACAGTGAAATGTAACATAAAATGTGGTTTAAAGAGTTTTTAAACCACATTCAAGCTGCAGGACCAAAAATGGCTAGTAATGCACATCAAACGTGTTTTTCTCAGCAAGCAACCTATTGAGAAATAAAACTAACATTTAAATGTTGCTTCTATACGAGTTTTGTTCATTCTAAATAAAAAGGCTTTATTGAGTAACTGCTCTTAATAAAATTTATCATAAACATTGATTTATTGAAATAAATACATAATACAAGTTATGAGCTATTTAAATTATAACTTGCTAAGTTGCTTTATTTTTAAGCCTTTTTTAGTTTTACCATGTCCTGGGTGACTGAGAACAAACGGGTAGATAGAAATGAATATCTGGGGGGTATTGTACCTTAAACGTAACATTTAAAGCACCAGGGCTTATATAGAAAAATATTCAGATTTTATTTAGTGGTTTTAAAAGCTCTACATTGAAGACAGTGAGAAATAAAGGCATAGGTTTCTGCTTTTTCTATCCGTTTTCAACTCCCACTCTGAGCTGGTCCACTTGCTCAGCCGCTCCTCTGGTTTCAAACTCTTCTAATTAACTAAAAGTTAGACTTAAATATGAATGAGATGTTTGCTACCTTTGACAAAAAAGCTTAGTTTATGAAAGCAGTGTAGCAGTTTAGCTAATGAGGTAGCTCATCACGATTCAGCCAAAGTAAGAAGATAAACTGCAGTCTGATTTTTATTGTTAATGTTTTTCTTCTTATTGAGTAGTGAAAGGAAATAAAAGGTGTTGCATGTCTTAAGTATTTACTTACTGGAAGGGTTTTTATTTGTGCTGCAGAGCCACAGCTAACAGCTAGCTCCTCTCTTCAGCGGTTCTAACGGAGCCTGCGCCGTTCAGCGCTGCTGTTGCTCCTCCTACACTTTGGACTGAACCATTGTTCTAATAATGGTGGGGGGGACCTGAAAATTAATTTACTTTTTTTTCTGAGATAAATGGCAGATTTAGTTCGTTCTTTGTGTCTTTTGCCTTTTCATATTGAGATTATTTAAATGCAAACGTTTCTTCAATTAGTTTTTTGTGGGGGACAATGGGCTCTTTGCACCTAAGGCGTTGACGTCACATCTCCAGGAGCTAATGCGGCTCACTTTTTTCCGCTTTCAGTTACCATGACTGGTAGAAAAGACCAAGTAGTATTTCAGATGCAAAAAAACAATACTATTAACATTGTTGTCTTCCTAATATAATGGGCTTTTAAGTTTTCGTTAATTTCCAAGCGATCCTGAATTAAGAAGATGGCTTGTAAATATCTGTCGCTACCAGTTAACGCCGCACAGCAAAGTTTGCAGCCTTCACTCCGGATCAGCCTAAAACTACCGGGGATACGGATGGTAAATAAAGGAGCCTCCCTGAGTTATTTCCATGGAATCACTTCTATATTCAGCCTGAAAGAGTTTATGGGAACCAGAGAGCAGACCAGAGCCAGACAGCAACTGATCCGCCTGTACATCCTGCTGTAAACACCGTCCTATCTGAGCTCTTCACAAGAAACATGCTAAGGTAATAAAACGAAATAACACGGAGACATGAAGCAACACGGTCATATTTTTCTAAAAGCAGCAACTTTGAACCTGAACAGCTGAACCAGATCTCTGACACCAGAGCTGCGCTCCTGTTAAGCTATGAGGCTTGTTGAGCTCCGTCAGGCTTCGGAAGCTAAAAGCCCGAACCGGAACCTCCCCGTTAGTCTGTGACACTAACGACAATAAACACACATAATATACTTGAAAATAAGATAAATACATTGTCCGTTAGAATGTTTAGATACTTAAATAGCACATTTTACAAGAACAATGTCCGAGAATATTGCCTACTAGCATAAGCTAAGGTTAATGTTAGCCACAAATTTTAAGTAAAACTCACCTTCGTGTCAGTGAATGTATAACGAGGCGAACATCTTAAAACCTTTCTCCAGCTGACTTGTTGGGGCTTCGGATCGATGTACAAACCTTGGCCAAGCACTGCAGCACCTGATGTAAATGATATTTGTATTGGATCGGAAACAATCGAGCCGCTTTACCCCGAACGCGGAAGCTGAGGTGCAAAGAGTCCATTCTAGACTTTTACAAGATTGGGGGGTCCCCCCCGACCTCCCAGGCTTTATGTCTATGTCTACATTAATGCTTCATAGCACATCAGGTTACCAGAACACAGAAGGATGATCCATTACAACACACTTTACTGGTGAAACAAATTACATTGTGCTTTCAAGATATTACCATTTTGGTAACACTTTATTTGATGGGCATAATAAGACTGACATGACACTGTCATAAACATAAAACCTTTCATCCAATTTTTAAAGCAACTTCTCATTAAAATTGTCATTATTTACTGAATGACACTGTTGGTATGTTCCTAACAAGACTTGTGTCATGTTTGACAGTATCATGTCAGTCTACTGCACCACGTCAAATAAAGTCTTAGCTACATTTTTTCAAGAGTCAATATAACAGAATTATACAAATTGTCAATACATTCAAAATTTACAGCCAACAAGCTTATGAAAATAAGCACAATAAAACAATAGGTACATTGTAGAGCAGTGTTTCTCAACCTTTTTTGGGCCAGCGCCCCCTTAGCCTTTATCCAGGTCCATCACAGGCCCCACCAAAGAAGATGTAGGATTCTTGCACTGAATATTATTAATATTACTATCACTGTTGTTGATGTTTTGATTTTTATGGTTGTTTCTGTATTTATCGTCAAAAATAATTTCCCAGAGAACAAAAAAGCCATGGGAATAGAAATTATTTTCACAGCTGTCTACAAAAAATGCAATGAACATTCAAGTTAAAATCTGTAGGCCAACAGCAGCCAATCAGAGGAAAAATATTCTTGTTCTTTTCCATTTTCTAGTTGTTAAATATTCCAGAAAATGATAAAAGATGAACAACATGCCAGTTTAAACTTTGATCTATTTGCAAACCGACTGCAGCATTAAAACATGGATAGAACTGGAACTACATTAATCACAGCTCTTCTTCTCTTCAGTGTTTCTGGTGCTGCAGCTCTGTGCTGCCTTCAGGAGAATGGGACATCAGAGCATCATCCATAAAACTTCACCCACATGGCATTTAGTGTGCAAACCAGAGCTTTCAGTGGAAAAACTAAAGTTCCTTTTAATGCCATAGAAATATGAGACAGAAACATGGATTATATCTTTATATAGACCTGTCTATTGATTATAGATTAATAGCTCGATGATCCGTTCTGTCACGGTTCTCCTGTTTCTGAGTTTTACACAGCGCGCATCGTCTTTTTATTTCTTTACCCCCTGAGGTGCAGGGCGGTCGGGAAGCGTATCGATGGGGAAAGGCAGACTGACATAAACCTTTTAAAACAACGGAAACAATTTCTGATTCTGATTATTGAAATTTAAAAGTGCTGTGTTGTTCCATCAGCCCCGTTTCATACCGGACCTTACAGCTCCAGTGTTAAAATGAACGCTCTCTATCGTGGTGTCACCATGGAGGGATTTCTTTATTTAAATGGTTCATTTTTCAGAGGGGCACACAGTGAGGGTATCGTGATTTTAGGTCATTACATGTTTATAAGAGTGATTTTCTGTTGTCCTTCCATGGAAGCAGGCAGCTTTCAAATGAAAATAAAACACTTTTTAATATAAGTTGCTGCTTTGACATGATCACAGAACTGACAAAACATGTGTACAAAAATACCAAACAAAGTGAATCACAGCAACGTCATCAGCCGATGAGACGCTGAACTGATGCGGTGAAGCTACTAGTAGCAAGAGAGGAGCTACAAGCTACAAACACTGAAGAGAAGAAGAAGAAGAAGAAGAAGAAGAGCTGCCATCGATACAGGGGCGCAACTACATCTTATTCAGGTGGATGTGAAAACATAAATCGGTGACACCCCCCCACCTCCGAAGGAAGGTACGTAAAAGTGAAGGAGCGTAGAAAACATACACTCGCTCTAATCCCCCCACGGTACCACCCACGTTGAGAACCACTAGTATAAAGGAAATGTGAAAACTGTTTCACCAAGGTCAGAGTATTGTTTTAATTCAATGTCACAGTATTCCAATATTACAAACTGACATTTCTCCTTCCTAAGAACAGTGAGGATCAACGACAGGAAAAACGGCAAATAAGAAAAAAATACTTACAATTACAAGACGTTGTGGACTCGCCATGTATGTGACATCAGAACTGATGATGATGATTGGGACCGGATGCCTGGGGGGTAAAAACATTTCTAGGTGTCTTCATTGCCTGTTTATGTTAGAAGTAGAAAAAAATAGTCAGCAAAGTCATAGAATCAGTTGATGTTGGCATCAACTATGAAGCTGTTTTAAGTGTGGACTAAAGGAGACAAACTACCTTAAAATCTTTCCATCCATGATCTGAACAGGCTGATCCCTGCAGGGTGGTGAGGGGGGCTGGTGGTGCCCATCTCCAGCAGCCATCAGATGAGAGGCAGGGTTCACCATGGACAGGTCACCAGTCCATCACAGGGCCCTGAAAGCCAACAACAAATAAAATGTATGACAGAGAAATGTTAGATTAACAAGGAGAGAAAAAAAAATTCCAGTTACCTTCAAATCAAATCATGTTTATTAAGCACTTGGTGTTGGTAACAGCAGATTTTGTTGTTGAAAATGTAGCTAGCTGGCAGGCAGTTCATTTTTTCATTTGAAATGAAAAATGAGAAAACAAAAATAGACTTGTTTTTTCATTTATTAAACGAAAATCGGAAATGTAATTTGTGACTCGTTATCCTATTTCCCATTTAGTTCACAAAACGAACATGGAAAAAACAGGTAACCAGCGTTCAATTTCGATTTTCATGATTTCATTTTTGACAAGCGGTCTGACCCAGAAGTTCTCTCCCTGCTCACTTTGTTTGTCCAAATCTGGATGTAATTAATTTGATCATGACACCTTCACACAGAAAGCCTTATGCTATATGAAGCTAATGGCTGCTAAATGCAGCTTCCAATTCAGTAAATAGCTAAAGGGCTAGTACGCCCAATTTTTACCAACCTTTAATCTGCTCTGATTTAAAAAGACTCTTAAATCGCGACTAGAACATTCTGCCCGTCATTCAAACCCTTTAGTTTTTCCTTTCTGAATAGCATTAGCATACCGATTATAATCCGGTATGTCATGAACAAGCATGCAAAAAAGGTTATCCAAAATATAAAAATGTATCTATTTCTATTTCTACCAGGTAGGAAATGTTTGAAATAATGTGCCAAATATATTATTGAAAGCTTAACTAAATAAATGTTTGCCTACGGAAGAGGATTTGGGAAAGAAAACCGGTCATCATTCTAACTTTAATCTAAAAAAATATCTTGCACATCAGTTGGTGTTAGAGAAATGTTATAGGCCCTTCATCCTCTTCTGTGGTTTAGCACACAGTATTTTTTAAATATTTTTAAGTATGACTGTCCAATTAGAAATGAAAACCTTTGTCCTCTTCATGAGACTATTTACTTATAACTTATTGGTCTCAACTGACTAAACATTATGAACAACTTTTGAGTTGATTCTTTCCATTATTTCTTATCTTTGGATTTCTAAGCAAGAAACATTAAAATAATTTAATATTTAATTTGTATCAATCTATATGTAGCCAGAGCTTTAAACTCAAATCTTACAAAATAAACAGACAAAATGTTTTCATAAAAATTTATGGTAACAGTTTATTTTAAGGGGTGTGCATAAGACTGACTTGACACTGTCATAAACATGACATAACACCTGTCATGAACATAAAGAAGTCTTTATGAATGTTTATGACAATTGTCATGAAGTGTCATTCGGTAAATTATGACACTTTTAATGCAAAGTTGCTCTAAAAGTTGCATTAAAAGTCCATTAAAATGCCAACTTAGGATTAACTTATCATAATTTACAAAATCATGCAAAGTTGGCACTTTTAATGGACTTTCAATGCAACTTTTAGAGCAACTTTGCATTGGACGGGCGATGTTCCCCTATAATCAATACTGATGAATGACTGATATTAACGATACAGGGAAGAAGCTTTCAGTTATCTAGCTTCTAGCAGAGTCGTTAGCTAGCAGCTAGCTAATAGCACAACAACAGCAGCCTGATGTCTGTATGATAAAAATACTGAATGATAGATCAGAACAGTTTCTCCTCACCTGGCTGTCTCCTCCCCTCAGTAGTTCTTCAGAGAAAGGCAGACAGAGGCCTGTCAGTGTCTGTTGTATCTCATTACCTCTCTGCTTAAACCGCTGAAGCAGAAACGAGACTTCAACGTTTTCCGTCATCTGACAAGCAGCAGGTCTACTCCACTTTATTCACCAAAACGTTTTAATTCACCAAAAACTGATCTGTAATCTGAACGTTCACTACGTTCAGCTCCAGTTAGCCGCCTTATCTCACTGCGGAGAGGCAACTGGGTCACGGGCAAAAGGTCAAAGGTAACAAGGTGACCGGAGGGCTTATTATGTTGTACAAAAAATAAAATAAAAATAATAATAATAATTTTAGTACATGTTATGTGTCAGAAGAGGGCTTAGGAAATAATAATACCAAAAAAAAAATTATTAAAAAAAAAATTGACCGAAAGGGCACTTGGGGGCAAGGAGCAAAAGGGGCAGGTGCTCAATACCCCCCAGTCCCCCCCTCTCTCTCTGTCTGCACGTGCCTGTTGACATGATTATATGAGTTGTTTTACCGATAAATCGATCATAAGCCCCGTGAACATGAAAGGATCCTCTCTGGCTGCAGTGCACCCTCTCGACACAGGGGGCAGAATTTCCCATAAGATCGGTGTTCCAGTCAGAACTCTGGCAAAGCGGACCAGACTCTGGTACCGGTTATACAGGGAACCGAAAGACACAAAGATACCTCATACTCCCGAAGCGCCCCCCGCAGGGCTCCCCGAGGGACACGGTCCAAGTCCACAAAGCGCATGTTGACCAGTTGGGCAAACTCCCAGAATCCTCCAGGAGCCTGGATTAAAATATGTCATTAATAATCAGTAATAATAAATTCTTACTATTATAAATAATGCTATTATTATTAATAATAATGACAATAATATTGATCATTATTATCGTTGACAAGACATGCAGTGGCAGAACTGGGCCAACTGGTCTCTTCCCCTGCAGCTCCACTCTGACCTGGACAGAGGAGACGGTCAGGTGACGTACCACCTCAGTGGCGACGGAGCGATGTCCATCTTCACCATTGACGAACTTACCGGAAACATTCACGCCACCCGCAGGCTGGACCGGGAACAGCAGGCGTCCTATGTCCTGCGGGCCCAGGTCCGGGACCGGATCAGCCAACTGCTGCTGGAGCCCGAGTCCCAGTTCACCATCCGAGTCCAGGACATCAATGACAACGCTCCCAGGTTCCTGGACGGCCCCTACGCCGCCAGGGTTCCTGAGCGGGCCCCGGCAGGTGGGTCCGGACCGGTCCTGCTGGTTGCTCTGGTTACAGTTAGTGAGACAGTCTGCAGAACCAGAACCTAAACTGGACCTGACCTGAATTCAACCTGAACCTGAAGCTTAGCAGTCCGTCAGAGGCAGACAACCTCAGAAAGAGACATGCTTTTATTGTGAAAGGTTCTGTGACTACAGTGCAAGCTGTATGTATTGAGGCCGCAGTGCTCTGAGCGGCCTCTGGGTGTCAGTGCTGTGTCTGTGTGCAGGAACATCTGTGGTGACGGTGAAGGCGACCGACGCCGACGACCCAACCTACGGAACCGCGGCCCAGATCGTCTACAGCCTCCTGCAGGGCGGGCCTTACTTCACTGTAGACCCAAACACAGGTAGGGCCTGGTTCTGACCCAGAATCTGGCTCTGATTGGTCCAGATGTTGCTACCAGAACCCTTTGGTACCAGCCAGCTGGTTCTGTTGAGGAACAGAAGGGAGGCAGATCCTGTAGTTATCACGGTTCACTCATCTTTACAAGTCTCTGTCTTCCTGGTGGTTCTGCCTGTTGACCTTTGACCCCCGGTCCTCCAGGTGTGGTGCGGACCGCGCTCCCGGACTTGGACCGGGAGACTCGGGACCGGTACCAGCTGGTGGTCCAGGCCCGGGACTTGTTGGGTCGGAGGGGGGCTCTGTCCGGAACCACGGCGGTTACCGTGACGCTGACGGACGTCAACGACAACCCACCGCGCTTCCCCCGCAGTGAGTCTGACCTTTGACCTCTGTGACCTCTGACATGTGGACAGGCTCATTAAGACGCCCCCTCTGGTCCCACAGGGAACTACCGGTTCAGCATTCCGGAGTCGGTATCGGCACCAGCCGTGGTGGCCCGGATAAAAGCCGTGGACCCGGACTTGGGTCAGAACGCCGAAGTGGAGTACCGGGTTCTGGATGGAGATGGACCGGGAACCTTCCGGGTTCTGACGGATCCAAACACACAGGAGGGTTTGCTGATGCTGCTCAAGGTACTGGTTCTGGACCCTGGTTCTAGTTCTGACCCGGTCCTGGCTCTGACCTGGTTTGTCCCCCAGGGCCTGGACTTTGAGGTCCAGTCCAGCTACTTGCTGCGGGTCGAGGCGTCCAACCGACAGACGGACGCCCGCTTCCTGCTGGCCGGTCCGTTCAACGACGAGGTTCTGGTCCAGGTGCAGGTGGAGGACGAGGACGAGTCCCCTGTCTTCTCCGAGTCCATCCATCACCTGTCTGTGTCGGAGGACGCTCCGGTCGGAACCAGTGTGGGCGCCGTGTCGGCCCACGACCCGGACCGGTCCAACAGTTCCATTAGGTACCGGTGGAGTGGACAGCTTCAGGACCCGCTCCATCCCTCTGTCCACCTGTCCCTCTGTGTCCTTCTGTCTCCAGGTACTCCATAGACAGGAAGTCGGACATCGGGGGATTCTTTGACATCGACAGCAGTTCCGGTACCATCAGAACCAGCAGGTTACTGGACCGTGAAGTCAGAGTTCAGCACAACATCACGATCATCGCCATGGAGACATGTAGGTCACATGGTGCGCAGTGTGGAGCCCTGATTGGCTGCCGACTGATAGGTGTGATTGTGTTTGCAGCGGACCCGTCTCAGGCCGGCTCGGTTCTGGTTCTGGTCTCTGTGACGGACGTTAACGACAATCCGCCGAGTTTCGGTGCCGAGTCCCGGACGTTGATCTGCGAGGACGTCCGGCCTGGCCAGGTGAGCTTCACCCGGGTGAAGCCGAGGAGTCGGCTGACCTCTTGACCTCTGCGTCTCCTCCTGCAGGTCGTCAGGATTCTGAGCGCCATGGATCTGGACGACCCCGAGGACGGACATCACTTCCTGTTCTCACTGCCTGCAGGAAGTGATGCAAACCTCAGCTTCAGCCTGACTGACAACGGTGGTATGGGCCTGGGACTCTGGGCCGGAACCGGGCCGGGACTCTGGGCCGGAACCGGCTGCTGACTCGTTTCTCTGCTCGCAGACAACACCGCCTCAGTTCTGGCGCTGCAGCCCGGCCTGCGGCTGCGGGACCGACCCGTCCACCTGGTTGCCGTGGTGATCGCGGACAGCGGCCGTCCGTCCCTCAGTAGCACCAACACGCTGACCGTCTCCGTCTGTCGATGTGATCGCTATGGAAACCAGCGCCGCTGCAGCCGGGACGAGCCGCACCATGTTGCTGTGGCAACCGCCGCGGTCCTGACCGGGCTGCTCACATTCCTGGGTACGCAAAGTGAAGCGGTCCGGTCGGATCGAAACCAGACCGGACCGCTTCACTGTCTCCTTCCTCCTCAGGAGTTGCCATGGTAACGGCTGCAGTCAGGTCCAGGCGACAGGAGGAGGTGGAGGATGAAGAGCGTGACGCCCAGGAGAACTTCGCCTGTTACGATGACGAAGGTGGCGGTGAGGAAGACACCAAGGCCTTCAACATGGCCGCCCTCAGACACCTGGACCGGCCCGACCCGACTGGCGGTTCTGCTGACCTGGAGGCCCGGAAGCCCCAGCTGCTGAAGGCAAACCTGGACCACACGGCGCCCCCTGCTGACTTTCTGCCGATGTCCTGGAATGGTCGCGGCTCGGCGGCGTGCTCGATCTGCTCCATCAGCTCCATCAGCTCGCCGGGCCCAGCAGAACCCGACCAGAACTTCTCCTTCCTCATGACGTGGGCCTCGAGGTTCTGGAAGCTGGCCGACCTCTACGAACCCAGAAGGGTGGAGCCTGAAGAAGACAGCTGATTGGATGGAAGGCGAACTCAGAACCTCACTAGACCCATCAGGCAGAACCAACCTGACTGGAACCACCAGTACCTGACCATGATGTTACCATGATGTCACCGTGATGTCACCGTGACGGCTCCATTGTTGCCATGATGTCGCCATGACGACTCCTTTTTCCCAGCAGTCTGTGCTAAGTTAATTGGAGATGTGTGATGTCACGTTGTGTCCTGCTGTTCTTTAAATTGTTTACGGCTTTGCTAGTTAGCAAGGCTATAAATGTTCAGAACTGTTTCACTCTGTCCCCATTCAAATAAACAAAAAGTCCAGTTTCTCCAAGTCCTTCAGGTTCTCCAAGTCCTTGTGTTCGGATCCAGCTTGTCAGCCATGAGTGCTACCGAGTGTTTGAGGTGGTTGTATTTAACCTCCTGATGTTCTGGATCCAGCGATCCACCAAACCCTCCAACGTCCTCCGCTTGGCTTCCTGGCTAAGGCTGTTAGCCGCTTACTGGATCAGAACCGGATCAGAACCAGATCAGAGTGTTCTGTGGTGGCGTTAAGGACATCCCATGTAAACAGGCCTCAGTTCTCGACTCGGATGTCGCAGGTTCCTGTCTGAGCCTGATGACCTTTGCCCCCCTGGCCGGCCTCTCCCCAATAATAGACACTAGAGCCAACAAAGGCTTTTTAAAAAGGAACTGGATCAGAACCAGAACTGGATCAGAACTCACAAAGTGTGACTGATTTGGAGTCTGTTTTGTTTCGATCTTTAGCTTTTTTTCTAGATCATATTTTATATTATGGATAAAAAATGCAACTTGATGATTTAATGGAGTAAAAGTAAGTACACCCTGTAATTGGTTCTGGTGTTTCAGATTCATGTTGCTGGTCAAACTGGGTCCAGAACCCAGTGTCTGGGTCCACACTGACCAGATCCTGGCTGCTAACCCGCCTCACTCAGGTTCTGTTGGGTCGTCCTGTGATTCTGCTTACACTTGGATGCTGAGGTCTAATCCGGTCCGGTCCGGTCAGCCTTATTGGGTTTTCAGTGGCTCGACCCGTCAGTGGAACCATCAGAAGCTGATGTTCTGACCCGTTTTGACCCAGGATGGTGGTTCTGTTCCAAGACTAGAGCCGAACTCCTCCTGTTGTGGTTCTGAAACCAGAGGTCCGGGAGGTTCCGAATCCGTCGCAGCGGCTCCTCCAAGCCTGCAGGGGGCGGTACCGACCCAGTAACTCGATCAGCTCAGGAAGAAAAGCAGCAGAACCTTCGAGGACGTGTCGGAGTTTCCGGTTCTGTCTGAGCTGTTCCCCACACCGGTCCGTTACCTGGTCCTGGTTCCGATTCTGGTCCTGGTTCCGGGTCCGGTTCTCCTCCAGCGGCGTTTGGTCCCGGAGATGCGGGTGTGTGCGGGTCTGAGCGGGCCTCTGGTCCTGAGCATGGTTCTGGTTCTGGTTCGGGGCTGGGAAGCGGACCTGGAGCTCCTGGACCTTGTAGAGGAGGTTCCGCAGAATTTCTACGAATTCCTGCACCTGGACAAGGTGAGTTCGTCTCCATGGAAACCCGGGACCGGCACCACGTCACGGTACGCTCCGGGTTTTGCTGCCAGCTGTTTGGGAGAGCCGAACCCACACAGAACCCGTCCGGGGTCCTGGAGGTTCCGGAGGTTTTCCCTGGTCCTCCAGGCAGGAAGCCCAGGTTCGGGACTCGGTTCAGGAGAACAGATTCGGGTCCAGATGTTCTGGTCCGGTTCCAACAGCCGCGGAAGCCTAAAAACCCAGAAGTTCCGGAACATTTATTATTATTATTATTATTATTATTATTATTATTGTTATTATTATTATTAAGCTGGCTAATAGCTAAGAAAGCAGATATAATTTATTTCTATCGCTCATTTCCAACAAACATCACTAGTAGATTAATGATAAACTAGAAATCAAATTTAGTAAAAAATAAGACAAGTATAAATTGGCAGAGATTCCAAAAGCTAATAGTGTGAATAAAAACCAAACATTGAGTTTTAGCTGCAGCAGTTTTCCTCCATCTCTAGTTGAAGGTCAGAGAGAACAGATGAGTTCCAGTCTGACCCAAATCAGTCAATCTAATATTATCTGTACAGCTCATGTCAGCAGCAGGCTTTTCAAAGAGCTTTACATCATAAACACAGAAACAAAGTCATGCAGCAGAGAATCAACAATAAAACGAGACATTAAGTCGATAAATTGATCACGTTTCAAATAAAACTAACCAGGAGTCTGGATTTAAAGGAAGTCAGAGTTTCAGCTGTTTTACAGTTTTTTGGAAGTTTGTTCCAGATTTGTGGTGCATAGAAGCTGAATGCTGCATCTCGTTTGGCTCTGGTTCTGGATGCAGAGCAGAACCAGAACCTGAGGGTCTGGCAGGTTGATACAGCAGCAGATCTTTAATGGTTGTGGTGCTAAACCGTCCAGTGATTTATAAACTAACAGGATTTTACAGTCTGTTCTCTGAGCTACAGCTGTAGGACTGTAGATCTGGTGTTATGTCTCCGTCTTCCTGGTTCTAGTCAGAACAGCAGCAGCAGCTTCTGGATCAGCTGCAGCTGGAGGATCGATTTGGTGGTCAGACCTGTGAAGACGCTGCTGCAGGAAACAATGCGACTGAAGATAAACGCCTGGATGAGTTTCTCTGATCTGAGACATCAGTCCTCTGATCCTGGAGATTCTTCAGGTGGTAGAAGGCCGACTTTGTGACTGTCTTTATGTGGCTCTGAAGGTTCAGGTCAGAGGTCATCACTGCTCCCAGGTTTTGGGTTGATTGCTGGTTTTAGTTGTAATAACTGAAGCTGAGGATTGACTCTAGATCTGTAACTCTAGATCTATGACTCTAGATCTGTTGTTCTGAATTACAGCGCTGATGGCGCTGTACTCTGCAGCAGTACAGCGCCACCAGCTGGTCAGACATTGAAAAACAACTTTAATCTGTTCAGTCAGTGCAGGTAGGGGAAGATGAATTATAAAGAAACTCACAAAAATAATTGGTTGACTTTTTTGGTCAAATGTAAAAAATAAACCGTAACAAAGCTTCTGTCAAATGCTTCAGAAAGTTCAGTTAGTGATTCTAAAATTAATGTAAAATAAATAATAAATGGGGACAGAATTAATATTTGTTCAAATCAAGAAACAAAAATCCTCTTCTCCTGAAATATTAAAATTATTCACCCATTTCTGTCAGTTGTTTTTATCTGTTGTATTATTCCAAATTAAATAATTTTAAATTAAATGAAGCAGCAGCTGTGGATGTGAGGAGAGCTAAGTTTGAAAAACAGACTGGAGTCCAGCCGTTCAGAGAACCGTTCAAAAGAATCGAGTCACTACTGAACAGCTCATCTCTACCAAAAGGTCTGACTTGGGTAATCTACGTAGAAATATGTTTTTAGACGTTTTCAGCTTTGGTTCCGTCTTCCAACAAGGCGGTGAGTTTCTATCTTATTAGCTTTGTTAGCTGGCCGGAGAGCATCACAGAAGAAAACAATGGACCTAACATGTTAGCAACATTTCAACGTTAATAACTTTATTTTAGGTGTTAAGATGCAGTTGGTCAGCGCGGGGTGCAGTCAGTAGCACGCTACGTATCTTAATAATGTTCTAAAACAATAAAAGCTCAGCAACCCACTGAGAGAAACGGCAAAATATTCCTGCAGACATGAGTTCTTCCAAAGCTGGCGTCGTTTTCTTTCCACTGGTGTCTTTATGGTGAATGCTGTCATCGCGGAAGCATCTTTAACTGTCTTAGTTTCTTGACATCTAAATTAATCTCAAACTCTGATCATGGCTGGAATAAGTGTGGAAATATGGGCCAGTTATATCTCATATATTAAAACAAAAACCTTCATTTTGAATTTCTGGAGGCTTTTGTTTTGCCTCTGGCCACAGCGACTAGAGAAACCCTGATGGAGCACAACGTCAGCCAGAGCATAGAGCTACACCCAATAGATCAGGCCTCATTGTTCTTCACCTGTCCCCCTGCAGGACGCGGCGGCAGCAGACATAAAGAAGGCGTACCGTCGCCTGTCTCTGACTCTCCATCCTGACAAGAACAAAGATGAAAATGCTGAGACGCAGTTCAGACAGGTGAGACGCAGTTCAGACAGGTGAGACGCAGTTCAGACAGGTGAGACGCAGTTCAGACAGGTGGGTGGACCCGACCTCCAGAACCAGAACCTCATGGTCTTCCTTATCCGTCCTCAGCTGGTGGCCATCTATGAAGTTTTGAAGGACGAGGACAGACGGCGAAGGTGAGGCAGCCGAGGGATGCCCGTCCTCCCTGGAGGTCAGCGGGTCACCAGGTGTGTCTCTGCAGGTACGACGACATCCTGGAGAACGGCCTCCCCGACTGGCGGCAGCCCGTCTTCTACTACCGGCGCGTGAGGAAGATGAGCAACGCCGAACTGGGCTTCCTGCTCTTCCTCATCCTCACTGTGGGACACTACGCCGTCATCTGGTCCATCTACCTGGAAAAGCAGCTGGTGAGACAACCAATCAAAGCAGAGCAGCGCTCAGACAGCCAATCAGAGCAGAGCAGCGCTCAGACAGCCAATCAGAGCAGAGCAGCGCTCAGACAGCCAATCAGAGCAGAGCATGTCATGTGACATTTCCAGGATGAGCTGCTCAGTCGGAAAAAAAAGGAGAAGAAGAAGAAGCTGAGCTCCAGACCCCCCGAGGAGCTCAGGTGTATCGGTCAGGACCGCTCCGACAGGTACAGCTGTGACATCACCTGCGCCATAGTTTCCGTACTTCCCCTCTGATGTTGCTGCATTGTTGCTGCAGGAGCCATGAGCGACCGCAATGGCAGGACATCCTCCCTCTGAAGCTCAGCATCTGGCTCTACCTGGCTCTCAAGAACCTGCCACAGACTGTACAGGTAGGGGACTGGACCGGACCGGACCAGAACCTAGCTTGAGTCCAGGTCTTAGGATCATCATGGTCTTCATCAGACTTTCACTCTGGTTCTGGTCCAGGTTGTGGTCTCAGACCCGGTTTCTGTTCCAGGAGGTGAAGCAGTACTACGAGGACTACCGGCAGACGAAGCAGGAAGCTGAAGCTCAACAGGAAGCTGCTCCGAGTAAACACCTTTCTGTCCTTTCTGTCCTTTTCTGTCCTGTCACAAGGTGAAACCACTGAGATCCACATCTGACTTTCAAGAGGCAGAAATCTGCAGCACAGCAGCAGCTACCTGGTTGCACAAAGGAAAACACAATTGAAAATAACCACAAGATTAAAACAAATTGCAAGAGTCTAAAACCCATCCAGAACCTGATCCAGAACCCATTCTGCCTCTGTTCTGCCAGGAGAGAAACGGCCAAAGGTGAAGAAACCCAAAGTGGAGTTTCCAGTTTTTGTTCCTCCAGAGACACAGCAGAACTACGACCAGACGACGTCCATCGAGGACATTGAGGACCAGATGGACGACTGGCTACAGGACGCCAAGGCTCCCAAGAAAAAGGTGAGACGCGATTGATGAGACACTGAACACTACAGAGACAGTTGTCCTCAGCCTGTCCCTCCGTCTTTCTGAGGACCTATTCATTCCTCGAACTGCTGTTAAAAAAAATGGTGACTAGGAATTACTCCAGCATTTTGGTGCCCACATCTATAGAGCCGCCCCCTGTATCGAGCCCCCCCCGTATCGAGCCGCCCCCGTATCGTGCCGCCCCCGTATCGTGCCGCCCCCGTATCGTGCCGCCCCCATATCGAGCCGCCGCCCTGTATCGAGCCGCCGCCCTGTATCGAGCCCCCTCCCCCCCCGTATCGAGCCGCCCCCCCTTATCGAGCCGCCCCCCTGTATCGAGCCGCCCCCGTATCGTGCCGCCCCCGTATCGTGCCGCCCCCGTATCGAGCCGCCCCCGTATCGTGCCGCCCCCGTATCGTGCCGCCCCCGTATCGTGCCGCCCCCTGTGCCTGGCATACAGTGCATATCCTCTTTACTCTCCAGGAGTCCGGGTGGACAGAGGACGACCTGAGCCTCCTCAGCAGGTTGATGGTGAAATTCCCTGGAGGAACTCCGGGCCGATGGGAGAAGATTGCCCAGGAACTCGGACGATCTGTTCCCGCTGTGAGTCTGAAGCTGTTTCCAGAAGAAATCACTGGTCTCAGGGTCCAGGGAAACCCGGTCTCGGTTCCCCTGGACCGGTATGGGTTCTGGTCCAAGTCCATTTGTGGTGGATTCGATTCTGCATGTGTTGCTGACCTGAATCGTTTTTCCTACTGCAGGTGACGACCAAAGTCAAACAGATGAAAGACAATGTGAATCAAACCTCAGGTACCTCGGTTCTGTTCTTCAGCTCCTGGAATTTGGGTTTATTTTGGGTTCTGCTGTGACACTAAGGTCCAACTGAGACAGTTTCAGGTTCCCTCAATTTGAGGTTCTGTCCTTCACATCTGGTTCCACCCAGCAGAACTCTGATGGAACTTCTGTTCTCTCATGTTCCAGCTCTCGTCAAACTCTCAGATTTAAAGTCTCCTCCATTTCCTGTGAGGTCATTTCCTGTGGATGACATCATCACTCAGAGAGTGGGCGGGGTCAGTGAAGAGGAGGAAGAGGAGGACGAGGAAGCTGCTCCGGTGCTCCGAAGGAGGAACAAGAAGAGTTCCTGTGCGGATGGTTGGGAGGGGAAGGTCCGCGGCCGGCGGCAGAAGGACTTTGACCCAGCGGCAGCGGTGGAGGAACAGGAGGAGGCGGAGCTTCAGGAGAACATGGCCGTCTGGACGCAGAACCAGCAGAAGCTTCTAGAACTGGCCCTGCAGCAGTTCCCCCGCGGAACCGCAGAACGCTGGGACCGGATCGCCAAGGTGGTCCCCGGAAAGACCAAGGTGAGGCAACCCGGTTCTGGTTCCCTCTGTGGTCTGGTTTTGACCCGGTTCCGTCTGCGTTCTGGTTCCAGGAGGACTGCGTGACCCGGTGTAAGATGCTGGCTGAACTGGTGAAGAAGAGGAAGCAGCTGAAGAGCTGATGAGCTCTGACTCCGCCCCTTCCTGCTGCTGCTGCCAGATGATTGGCCTAATGGTTCTGGCTCACCTGCCCAGGTGTGCCAGCACCAGAAGGTCAGCTGACCTCATGTGCCTTACATGTTCAGCATGTTGCCAATCAATAATCAATACTCAGTATTTATTGTTCCCTTCAGTTTTTATTGTTTGTTTCCAAATAAACATTCAGTCATCGGCTTGCTGTCTGGATGTTCTAAACCCGGTTCTGTTCTGAACTTTAGGTCGTCAGAGAGGAGGGAAACATGTCAGTGCGGGATCAGGAATCTGTTACTGTTTGAAATGTGTTCATTAATTAAAAATAAACTTTACTATAAAAATGTAACCGGATATAAAACCACAGACAAGTAAAAGGACCGAACTTCACAAAGTGCCGTTCTACAAAGTATTTTAAGTTAATTCCTGTCATTGACACATTTTCTCACACATTAATATATTTGGTAATCAGAGAAATGACTAAAGAGAGTTTCTAACTTCTGATGTGATTATTTAATGTTTTGGGGCATTTCTGAATAAAGAGCTCAATGTTTTATTTGGTAGAAATGATTCTGATCATTTTTATATTAACATTGATGAACAGACATTTTTACAGTGTTTAAAGAACATATTTACATAATTCCATAGTTTAATCTACATTTAACGTTTCAAGACAACAAATTATTTTCTTGTATTTATTTTTTATACATTATTGAGAAATGAGTTGATTTATAAATCAGTCATTGTCAAACATTAAAATACATATTTTTCTTACTTTTTTCCAGAGAAAAATATTTATTACAGGACGTCAACTAGCAAAGAGTGAAAATAATTCTAACAGAGTAAATTATTTTTATTTCATTACATAAGCTGCATTAATACACTAAATATTGAGATATTTACACAAAAAGTGAAAGAATAAAACATTTATTTATTATACTGGGAACACTGGTCACAGGCTTCAGTCTGCTGGTCTCACTGGGAGAACTCAATGACTTCTGAGACGTCCTGGTTCACAGGCTGAAGCCAAGGATAAAAGAGAAATTATCCACAAGTTTGCTTTTATTTTGAAAATCCTACCGGTAGTGACGCAGTGTTTCCTGCCAGCTGAGTCGTGCAGTGTCATTAACATTAGCATCTAGCACCGGCGGTTCGGAAGGAACTTTTGACGTTATCAACTCTATCTGTTCGGCTTTAACTGACGAGCCAGAAACGGAACCGGCAGCGAACTTCCAACCCGCTGAGTCCAGAACCAGGTGAGTCCGCCAGCTTTACTTGGAGGGCTCAGTCGGGTCAGATCCCGGACAGTACCGGACAGGTTAATCTTGTGGTTTTTCAGTGGGTTCTGTTCATATCTTGGTCGGTTCTACAAGGAAGATGGGTTCTGTTCTGTTGGTTTTGGGCTCCAGCTCGTGAAAACCTGAGGTTCTCTTCAGACCAATAACCCCGGAACATCCAAGTTCAGTTCAGATTCGGCTCTTAGAACCTGGTCTGGGCTCCTTTTGCCTGAATCACTGCAGCTTGACGTTCTGCTGAGGTTCTGGAGGTTCAGGTTGATTTGGTTCTGGTGTCGCTACTGATAATACGGCACAGGTCCTGGCCGGCCCGTTTTTGCAAGTGTTACCATGGTGACTAGAACAGGTTTTGGTACAGGTGTTGCATCAAAATCTGCTAATTACGTGGTTAAATATTGTTACAAATACACTCAGATGGAGGTGAAGAGGTGGCAGAACTCTGAAAAATAGTTTTACACGCTGACATAATCTACAGGCCTGTACAGTAAGGTCACGGATTATTATGGCCATCAAAATCTGTGACCAGTGTCAATTTGACTATTTGAGAGTTAAATATGGTTATAAGTGTGATATGACTGTAATGAAGAGGTTGCAGAAACATTAAAAATAGTGTTAAAAACTACCAGCACACTTAGAATCATTTTTTAATCGTTTAACGATTTATTAAACGGTCACATTTGGTTTACATATTTTAATGACAGCACATAGGCATGGTCAGTCAGTTTACACAGTCAAATACGAAGTAATAAATTATATCTTCTCTGTCGATGCAATGGTAATAAAGGAGCCATGAAGTTTACAATCCCAGCTGTATCAGTATTTATGCAGTTTATGTGCTGATCTTCAAGACGTACCTGCGCTCTATCGCCCTCTGAGGTCACAGAAAACGATGGGTCACAGATTTTGATGCAACATTTGTCCGGAGCCAGACATGACAACAGTTCTGGTTGTCCTGGAAGGCATGTGGTCCACGCTGATGACTGGAGCGGAACCTCTCTGCAGCTTCTCGACCAGTGTTCTGACTATCAGTGCTACCTCGTCAGATTTTCCTACTGTAGCACGGATAGACAGTTAAGTCTATCTGTCCGTGCTACCCGTCTAAAACTGCCACCGTCATGTTTACAAACAGAAAACTACAGCAGGTTGTGTTAATATTAAATATATTGGATAGCATTATTGGAGTGACGAGACTGAAGTGGAAGGTTAGGAGTTATGCTTAGCTTAGCATTGGAACAATTTATATACAGGATGAAACCACAAGAAGATCACTTCCTTCATCTGAATGTCCTGCCCGTTTAAAATGAAAAGTTATAGATGTATGCACTAGAGGTGTGCCGATCGATCGGTCACCGATCATAATCGGGCCGATTTTCGTGAAAAAGTGCATGATCGGTGATCGGCGATCATTGTCTCTTTTACCGATACCGATCATCACCTGCATCTCATTTCCAGCCTGCCTGTGCAGCTGGTCTCTTCTTTCCTTCACTCTGCGCAAACGCGCAGCAACAAATCCGAAGCGATGTGGAACTATAACCACTGAGTGAATGGGGAAGTTTGCTGCGTGTTGCAGCGGAAAATTGAAGCAGGTCAAAACGCATCAACACAACGAAGCTAATACGACATAAAAACATTGAGATACTTGATGGAGTTTGGCTACATCGAGGCTCACTGCAGTAAAAAAGACATACGGAGGATCAGACAGCAGGTAAAGCAGCGCACAGCTACAAACACTCACCCGGATTAGCATGACGGTCAGAAAGCTAAACAAATAACCTGGAAAATTATTTAAGTCTTCGAGCTGCGATGTCAGACGCTGGTTCTGCTCTCCTGTTGAACCGCTGCTACGCTACAGGTAGTAATATTTGACAGACGGAGCTTCGCTTCTGCTCCACCTGGTAGTGACTCTCACACCGAACCTGCTTAAAGCTGCAGCATCTAACTTAAAAAATAAATTTTACATACGTATTAAAACTTTCCCTGTCCTAACAGGAGACGGATAATCTTTGAAAAAATAATCGATCTCCTCCCTGATCTGCATAATTACTCCGCTCAGTCAGAAACAGCCAATCAGAGCTAGCAGTAATCAGCTAGCCGCCATGCTAACAGGAAGTTTTCATTCAGTAAATCTGGATTGTTTATTGTAATGGATCCTGTTTTGGCCTTTGAATGTTAAGTTTTATACTTGAACTTCTTGGCAATGTTGAGAGGTTTTATTTTGGCTCTTTGCATTATTTAGCCTCTTCAGAGCCTTCATATGTTATCAGTCTGTTAAAGATAGTATTATCAATAGCAGTACAATTCGCACAATGTCTGTTTTGTTTTCTTCTTGGAAAAAGTTATTAAAAACAAGTTTTTGTCTAAATTAAGGTGAATTCAGGGTTCCTTTTTCCACATAATGTAACCGGTACTGTTTATGATTAAAATAATAATTATGTGATCAGTATCAGTGATCGGCCCTCATGGGTGATCAGTATCGGTGATCGGTATCGGGAGGAAAAAACCTGATCGGCACACCTCTAGTATGCACTAATCCTTTATTAGAATATCCTACCCTGTTAAAAGTATTTTAAATACAGAGGCGTTTGTAAGAATAAAACAGTATCAGACAGGGGAAACTGGTTTTTATTGGAATTAAGTTAAAGACAAATACAAATCACTGCAACTCTTTCTTTGGGCATTAATCGGTTGTATGACAGACTTTATCAGATGCCGCCACAATGTGTCCACCGAACTGCGCAGGTCACTGTGTTCCTGAAATGATGGGATATTAATATTACACAGTTTCAGTCCCACATAGTATCGCCACCAACATCTATTTCGTAAAGTTTAATAATAAAAAAGAGTGTAATTAAACTAAAATATAGGGACAGAAAGGCCCACAAAACAACATATTTGTCCTGATTAACTGCCAAACAATAACGTGTTTAACGACATTGCAGGCGGCAAACTGAAGCCATTTATAAATATATTTACAAGCTGCTGTCACGTAAACTAAAAGCATGACGTAATACAGCAGCTTAATGAAAGGCAGGAATAAAATAAATTAAATAAAGCTTATCGTAATCTGCATTGAAATAAAACATATGAAACGAAACTTTCACAGGTAGGACGTATTTATAAGAAATCTGCTGAGTCAGCAGTATGGGTGAATGAGTGTTTATTTTTTATTCAATGTCACATGCTGTTTTTGTTTTGTTTTTTAATTATGTAAAGCACCTTGAAATGCCTTGCTGCTGAAATAGGCTATTCAAATAAAATTTGATTGATTGATTTGTGAATAAGTGTCTAAGCTTTGGGTTCCTCTAGACTTGCTAAGGAGCTATAGAAAGCCATTTACCATAATGTGGTTCTGAGCAGTCCGGTACCAAGAGGTTCTGTGGATCAGTACCACCCTCATGATGTTTCCAGTCAGTAGCAGGTTCTGGACCGCCATCCAACCCAAATATTTCTCTGGTTCTGCTTCTGACCCATGGTTCTGGAAACCCAGTCCAACTTTGAAGGTTATGTTTTATTTCTGATTTCTGATATTTCATTATAATAAATTTTACCTGGAAATAAGTTCTGGTTTTGACTCGGAAGGTCCAACAGAATATTTCTAGAGAAGTGAAGGGTCCTGATAAGAACAGGCGATTCAACCGTTCATCAACCACCTCCGGGTCATCTGTGAACAGAACCCAGAAGATCGGGTCAGTGGTTCGGTTGCTTTGAGTTGATCCAAGGTCTGGTTCTGTCCCCAGGTGTGATGCAGCAGACATGTCCCTTCAGGCCACGCTGCGGGACCGGATCAGCTCGGCCCAGGCGCTGCTGCAGCGGGCGGAGCATCTCTGTCCGGGGGTTGAAGGTCACCAGAAGCTGTGTGGCAAGCTGCGGGCCGAGCTGCGCTTCCTGCGGCGGGTGGAGGCCGGAGAGCTGCAGGTGAAGCAGTCTCACCTGCATAGCACTAACCTCACCCACCTTACCGCCATCGTGGACTCAGCGCAGAACTTGGAGGACGTTGTGGCATTGTTGCACGTCTTCAGCTACCGGGACGCCGCTGGCCGCCGCCGCACACTTGTGGTAGACGTGGTGGCCGACGTGGGACTCACCTGGGTGAAGGCGGTGGGCCGCAAGGCGGAGGCGCTGCACAACATCTGGCAGGGACGGGGCCAGTATGGAGACAAGAGCGTGGTGCGGCAGGCGGAGGACTTCCTGTTGGCCAGCCGCCAGCTGCCCGTCAACTACCGCCACCCCCGCATCGTCTTCGCCTTCTACAACGGCGTGTCCAGCCCCATGGCCGACCGGCTGCGGCACCTGGGCGTGGCAGTGAGGGGTGACATTGTGGCGGTGAGAGGGGAAGAAGTGGAGGAAGAGGAGAAGGATGAAGAAGAAGAGGAGGAGAGGGATGAGGAGGAAGTGGAGGAAGAGGAAGAGGAGGCCAACCCAGATGACCCAGAGGGAGAGCTGGCGTCTTCCCTGACCCAGGTGCAGCGTGGCACGGTGCTGGCTCGCCTGGCATTCCCGCTGCCGCCGCTGCCAGAGGAGTGTGGGCGGGTTAACCTGGACATCACCACGCTCATCGCCTACGTGTCGGCGCTCAGCCACGGTCGCTGCCACTTCAGCTTCCGGGAGCCGGTTCTGACGGAGCAGGCTGCCCAGGAGCGCCGGTGGCCGGTTCTGCCCAGCCTCGATGCCTTCATGGCAGGCAAGCAGCTGTTCGCCTGCCACGCCGCCGTGACCGACTTCCGCGCCATCCTGGACACGCTGGGCGGGCCGGGCGAGAAGGAGCGCGCTCAGACTCTGCTGGCCCGCCTGCACCTGGTGGACGACCAGCCGTCGGAGCGCAGCCGCCGCCTCACGCCCAGCGCCAAGGTCAACCGCCGTTCTCTTGCCATCTTTGGCACCGGAGATTTCCTGAGAGCTGTCACCATGACAGCTAACAGCCGCTTCGTCAGGGCGGCCGCCAATCAGGGTGTCCGCTACAGCGTGTTCATCCACCAACCCAGAGCGCTGACTGAAGGCAAGGAGTGGAGGGCCACGCCCATCTGAGGAGCCCACGCCCACTTTCACCGGGGCTGATGGGGAATGTAGTTTCTAAACTGTTTGGAATGTGATTGGTCAGCTGGGATCTGCATGTTTCTGTTCAAATTAGAACAATAAAGATTTAGTTCACTTGTCACACGAAGTCACCTGGATTCAGTCCTTTCAGAATAAAAGTCCCTTTTAGAATCATGTATTGGAGTGAAAACAGGTTCTTGTTCTGTTTGTTTTCATCTCCATCCTGTAAACATGCCTTCAGGTGTGTCATTGGAGCGATGTGCAGGTCCCACCTGCTGTAGCTCACCATCATGAATGACCCTGGGTCCTCCCCACTTGATAAAATGCTACGCAACTACAGGACAGTTAGCTTTATTCAGGTGTTTTCTTCTTGGAACCGATTTATTGCTCTCCAGATCTGAGACCAGCTTTCAATAAAAAAAAGTTTAAATCATTATTTTGAAAGCTGTTGTCACTGCTTAGGGTTATATTCTCTTGAGATCTAGCGCCCTCACCAAGATGGCGCTGATCAGCAGCAGCCAGGAAGTAACTTCTGGCTTCTTGCAGTCTCTGTGTGGCCATAGACATAATATAAGGATAGACCCTCATGGACCGCTCTCGCCTATTGTCGCTGACGAGATTTAGGGCGGCCATCTTGGAGCGGTCCACCACTCCACTCAGCGTTATGTGTTTAGCAGCACAATGACGAATCAGTGCATTTAATCGATCATAACACGCTTTTTGTTAAAGAAGTACTTACAACATCCATACAAAGTCTGACGAACTTTACTTTTCTTTGAGCAGATGTTACAGATGACTCTTTAATCTTGCACAGCATTCCACATGAAAAGTAACGTAACGGTCAAAAAACTAGAGCTCAGTTGAATCACATTCAACTTCCTTTCTTAAACTAAGTGACAGCACTTTTCACATAATTTCAATTACGTCCATTAGGTGGCGCTTTTCTACAAAAATCATCATGAAATGGAATCTTATTAACAAAATATCTAATTAAGCAAACAGCATACACAATAATAAACAATGTTACAAACTGACATTTTTGGCTCTTCTATCTATATGTATACTATGTGACTACAACATCAGGAAAAAGGAGCACGAGAAACTGGAGAAATACCAGGGCCTCAGAGAGGAACTGGAGAAGGCCTGGAAGGTGAAGACCACAGTGGTGCCTGTGGTCATCGGGGCCCTCGGGGCAGTCACCCCCAAACTGGAGCAGTGGCTCAAACAGATCCCAGGAACAACATCAGACATCTCAGTCCAGAAATGTGCAGTTCTAGGCACAGCCAAGATACTGGAGGAGAACCTGAAGCTCCCAGGCCTCTGGTAGAGGGAGAGAGAGAGGGAGAGAGAGAGAGGGAGAGAGAGACCACCCGCGGAGGGTGAGAAAGCAATTATATATATATATATATATATATATATATATATATATATATATATATATATATATATAGCTGACTGTATAGCTCAGTGGGTAAGACACCAGTCTACCACCTGGGAGACCGGGGTTCGAATCCAGGTTGGGGCAAGTTACAACAGTGCAATTGAGCTATGCAGTGTGGGTCCCTAGGCAAGACCCTTGGAGCTATATAGCCTACCTCATACAATGAGAGACACTGATAAGCATGACATGCCGGCTCAGACGTCGCCCGGCCAAACAAGGTCTGCGTCAGGTGCTGGGGAACCAGAGCACCTTGATGAAAAATGGGCAACTGGAACAAGACGGAAATGGGCGAGAGACGAAAACATGGATCTGTTGGAATGCTACTACTCAAGTAACCCTAGTCAGAGGGGTTACATGCAAAGACTGAGGGTGGAATGGTTACTTCGACACCCACAGTCTACAATGACTGCCAAACAACTAGTAGCTCAGTGCTCCAACATCCGCAAACGGCAACTGCTATCACAACTTGAGATTGACGAGGTACAACACAAATGCTACGGCATAAGGGAGGAGCCCAAAGGTAAGGTCAGGGGGGAGTTAACTACTCCCCACCCCGAGACTGGGTATGCAGCCCCAGTAATGAACGAACTATCAAAGCTGAACGAGACAGCAACTGACCTGAGAGAGAGAATCGTGGCCCGAATGAACACCAGGCAACCCCGACGCCAATTACAACGGCTGAGTGAAGTACCATCAGAAAGTCTCATTGAAGATGTGAATGCAGCATTGAGAACAATCCCTACCAACACTGCCAAACAAAGGCTCCAAGCCTTGGCCAGCCGCCTAAAGAGATACACAAGAGAGAATGAAGCCAGGAGGATCAACCGGCTCTTCTCCACCCAACCAGCTAAAGTGTACTCTCAATGGCAGGGTACTAACAACAGAGCAGACCCACCAAGGCTGGAGACTGAACAATACTGGAAAGGCATATGGGAAAGGGAGGCGTCCCACAACAGCAAGGCACAGTGGCTAACCTCTCTACGAGAGGACCACAGCAACCTCCCTGAACAAGCCCCGGTAACCATCACTGTGGCAGATGTCCAAGAAAGAGTCTCGGGTATGAAAAACTGGACAGCACCAGGGCCTGACATGATCCATGCCTACTGGCTAAAGAAACTCACTGCCCTCCATGAGCGACTGGCAGCTCAACTGAACCAGCTGCTACAGAATGGGATTCACCCTGAATGGTTAACTGAAGGGCGCACAATCCTGATCCAGAAGGATCCCTCAAAGGGTTCAGTCCCATCCAACTATCGGCCAATAACCTGTCTCTCTACAACATGGAAGCTCATGTCAGGCATCATAGCGGCTAAGATAAGCGGACACATGGATAAATACATGAGCACGGCACAGAAGGGCATCGCCATAAATAGTAGAGGAGCCAAACACCAACTCCTTGTAGACCACACAGTCGCCCGAGACTGCAAAACCCGACACACCAACCTGTGCACCGCTTGGATTGATTACAAGAAAGCCTATGACTCAATGCCACACACCTGGATCATTGAATGCTTAGAGATGTACAACATCAATAGGACTCTAAGAGCCTTCATTGCAAACTCGATGGGGCTGTGGAAAACCACCCTTGAAGCCAACTGCAAACCGCTTGCACAAGTGTCCATCAAATGTGGCATATACCAAGGAGATGCTCTGTCCCCACTGCTGTTCTGCATAGGCCTGAACCCCCTCAGCCAAATCATCAACAAGACTGGCTACGGATACCGACTTAAGAATGGGGCCACAATCAGTCACCTCCTCTACATGGATGACATCAAGCTGTACGCCAAGAGCGAGCGAGACATCGACTCACTGATCCACACCACCAGGATCTACAGCACTGACATTGGGATGTCATTCGGACTAGAGAAGTGTGGCCAGATGGTTACAAAGAGAGGGAAGGTCGTCCGCACAGAAGGGGTCTCACTCCCAGAGGGAACGATATCGTTACAAGATAGATGTTACAAGTACCTGGGAATACCACAAGCAAATGGCAACCTCGATGAGGTCACAAGGAAAGGAGCCACAGCCAAATACCTCCAACGAATAAGGCAAGTCCTGAGAAGCCAGCTCAATGGCAAGAACAAGATCCGTGCAATAAACAGCTATGCCTTACCAGTAATCAGATACCCTGCCGGAATAATTAGCTGGCCAATGGAAGAGATGAAGGCCACGGATGTTAAGACTCGGAAGCTACTAACCATGCATGGAGGGTTCCACCCCAAATCCAGCACCCTGAGACTGTACACGAGCCGTAAGGAAGGAGGCAGAGGACTAGTGAGTGTGAGAGCCACTGTCCAGGATGAAACATCTAAGATCCATAAATACATCAAGGACAAAGCCTCAACGGACGATGTGCTCAGCGAATGTCTCAGGCAATGGGGAACAGAGGACGAGGTGCTGGAGGAACCATCATGGGAAGACAAGCCCCTACATGGGATGTACCACCGACAAATAACTGAAGTGGCTGATATCAGGAAATCCTACCAATGGCTGGAGAAAGCTGGACTCAAGGACAGCACGGAGGCCCTCATCCTGGCCGCCCAGGAACAGGCCCTAAACACCAGAGCAATAGAAGCTCAGATCTACCACACCAGACAAGACCCAAGGTGTAGGTTGTGCAAGGAGGCCTCTGAGACAGTCCAGCACATAACAGCAGGGTGCAAGATGCTGGCAGGGAAAGCGTACATGGAACGACATAACCAAGTGGCGGGCATAGTGTACAGGAACATCTGTGCAGAATATGGACTGGAAGCCCCGAGGTCAAAATGGGGGACACCCCCAAAGGTGGTGGAGAATGACCGAGCTAAGATCCTGTGGGACTTCCAGATCCAGACAGACAAGATGGTAATGTCGAACCAACCGGACATTGTGGTGGTGGATAAAGAGCAGAGGAAAGCCGTTGTGGTGGATGTAGCAATACCAAGTGACCACAACATCAGGAAAAAGGAGCATGAGAAACTGGAGAAATACCAGGGCCTCAGAGAGGAACTGGAGAAGGCCTGGAAGGTGAAGACCACAGTGGTGCCTGTGGTCATCGGGGCCCTCGGGGCAGTCACCCCCAAACTGGAGCAGTGGCTCAAACAGATCCCAGGAACAACATCAGACATCTCAGTCCAGAAATGTGCAGTTCTAGGCACAGCCAAGATACTGCGCAGAACCCTCAAGCTCCCAGGCCTCTGGTAGAGGACCCGAGCTCAGAGGATGAAAGAGACCACCCACGGAGGGTGAGAGGGGAATTTTATTTTTATATATATATATATATATATATATATATATATATATATATATATATATAATTCAGTATTAATCATTATTTATTTGTGCCATTATTAATCTTTATTTATTAGGGTTTGTATAGTTATATAAAATATGTATTGATATTACTAAATAATGTATTAAATAAATTATGAACGGCTGTGTGCTTTGTAATATGCTCTTCATACATCGATATCAGAATATTCCATTCCTATTCTATTGTTATAGCCACTAAGCATATTTAAATATGATGAACTATGTATTAAAAACATACTTAAAAAATACAATTGTTTATAAATGTAGCTTTGATAGATGTTTGAATATGGTTTACAGTAACAAAAAGCGTGTTATGATCGATTAAATCCGCTGATACGTCATGGGCTCTTTGCACCTCAGCTTCCGCGTTCGGGGTAAAGCGGCTCGATTGTTTCCGATCCAATACAAATATCATTTACATTAGGTGCTTTCAGGGCTTGGCCAAGGTCTGTACATCGATCCGAAGCCCCAACAAGTAAGCTGGAGAAAGGTATTAAGATGTTCGCCTCGTTATACATTCACTGACACGAAGGTGAGTTTTACTTAAACTTTGTGGCTAACATTAACGTTAGCTTATGCTAGTAGGCAATATTCTCGGACATTGTTCTTGTAAAATGTGCTATTTAAGTATCTAAACATTCTAACGGACAATGTTTTTATCTTATTTTCAAGTATATTATGTGTTTATTGTCGTTAGTGTCAGAGGGGAGGTTCCGGTTCGGGCTTTTTACTAACGAAGCCTGACGAAGCACAACAAGCCTCATAGCTTAACAGTAGCGCAGCTCTGGTGTCAGAGATCTGGTTCAGCTGTTCAGGTTCAAAGTTGCTGCTTTTAGAAAAATATGACCGTGTTGCTTCATGTCTCCATGTTATTTCGTTTTATTACCTTTGCATGTTTCTTGTGAAGAGCTCAGATAGGACGGTGTTTACAGCAGGATGTACAGGCGGATCAGTTGCTCGGCTGTCTGGCTCTGGTCTGCTCTCTCGTTCCCATAAACTCTTTCAGGCTGAATATAGAAGTGATTCCATGGAAATAACTCAGGGAGGCTCCTTTATTTACCATCCGTGTCCCCGGTAGTTTTAGGCTGATCCGGAGTGAAGTGAAGGCTGCAAACTTTGCTGTGCGGCGTTAGCTGGTAGCGACAGATATTTACAAGCCATCTTCTTAATTCAGGATCGCTTGGAAATTAATGAAAACTTAAAAGCCCATTATATTAGGAAGACAACAATGTTAATAGTATTGTTTTTTTTGCATCTGAAATACGACTTAGTCTTTTCTACCAGTCATGGTAACTCAAAGCGGAAAAAAGTGAACCGCATTAGCTCCTGGAGATGTGACGTCAACGCCTTAGGTGCAAAGAGCCCATTGTGCTGCTAAACACATAACGCTGAGTGGAGTGGTGGACCGCTCCAAGATGGCCGCCCTAAATCTCGTCAGCGACAATAGGCGAGAGCGGTCCATGAGGGTCTATCCTTATATTATGTCTATGGGATGGACGACCGCTCCAAGATGGCCGCCGTATTTCCTGCGCCGGAGCGGGGTCTACTCTTATATTATAGCTGTGTCCGAATTCAGGGTCTGCATCCTTCGAAGGACGGATTTGTAGGCCGATTACGTCATAGCGTGGCGACAAGGCCTGTCCGAATTCAAAGACTCCTTCAAATGCATCCTTCTTTTCCCCAGATTTGAAGGATGGGTCCGGTGTATCCTTCACGGCCCACGATATCCCATAATTCATTGCGGGTTCCAACTGGGCGTTCAGGCAGAGCGTCAATGGCGGTGAATAGCGACAAATTATTGAACTTTATTACACTTTAAATGACACAACGTGATTTGGTGCAACGTTTTTAGGCGAGAATGTAAGTGTGTAAATCTCAAATATCTGCTCGGTTCATCAATACATCATCTAATTACAATATTGCTCCGACATTTTCGGACCTGTCTGCTCCCGCTGCGTTAACAGCCAGCTCAGCTGTCAGCCGGCCGGGCGCTCCAGGTTCGGTACACCGAGAGAAAACGCCTAACTCCTGGCATATTGTTATAAAAACTCCCGCTAGCTTTCCCCAATGAGTGGGAGTTAAACACCGATATTATTCAGACAGGTCTGGTTGAAAATGTTTGGTTTATAAAGTATTTCAAAGCAGAGGCACATCGGTTTGATTGATTAATTAAAGTTAAGCCTTCAAACATGAATAGGTTTATTTAACCGTAATGTCCTATCTGCGATGTGGAGAGTATTTTAATGAATAATTTGTATTCCTTGTAGAAAAGTGCAGTACACATTTGAACATTTTAGAATCAAAGTAAGAGATTTCCTTTTTACTATGGAACATCCTTTACTATAAAAAAGTGAAGAATAATATAGAAATCAGTAATACATGACTGAAAAACAAACTTCGGCTCCGTTGTTTTTTCTCCTCTCTGCTTCGCGCTGTCACCGTTGCTTGGCAACATGAGTTACGCTGAGGTGGGGGCGGGGACAGTTGGTGAAGGCTACACCTGTCCGAATCCACAGGTATTTTTATTCCGGTCTCAGTTTATTCCCGGCCTTCGAAGGACCCGTCCTACTTAGACCGGTCCTTCGAAGGATGCAGACCCTGAATTCGGACACAGCCTATGTCTGAGTGTGGCGGTCTTGAAGCGGAAGTGACGTGTCCAGTTTGGCCACTGTTAGCTTGTTAGGCTGTAGTTCTGAATGTAAAATGGTTCTGGGCTCGGTTCTGCTGTAACATGCCTCTGGTTGGACCGGAAGCGGAGCAACAGACTCTGACGGAGGTGAGAGCAAACTTTATTGAACAAACCGAACCGATTCCAAGTTCAGGCTTATTGCTAACAGAACCTCCTCCTCCTGCCAGTGTCGGTACCGGTACCCCACAGAGACTCTGAAGGACCTGCAGTCGGTCCGGGCTCGGTTCCGAGACCTGCGGCTGTTTGTGGACTTTTACTGTGAGTAAAAGAAGTTAATTCAATTTAATGAGGGCAGCAGTTAATCACAGCGTACAGCAGGGGGCGCAGCAGAGCAGACTCGCTGAGCTTAATTCACAAGCTTTCAGACTATATCCGAGATTCTAAACCGTTTCTGTCCGGTTCCGGATCAGAACCTCATTACTGTAGAGGGGTTGAGCCTGAAGGAAACCGGCTCCGGTGCGGGTTGAGAGGTTCTTGATCCCGTTGGGCCAGACCTTCCAGTGAATAAGGCTGGATTGTCTGTCCTGAACCTTTAAACCAAAAAGTATTCACAAAATGCCTTTCCAGTTTGACCTTCACATTTCTTTGGAGCGGTTCTGGAGTGGACCGGCTGGAGCCTAGACCAGAACCTGGTACACTCAGAGCTCCAGATTAAGGTGATGGTGCAGCGGACCCCATCAGGGTGTGATTACTTTCAGGGAGATTTTCCAAGGATCAGATGTTTCTCTGGCTTATCTGCCAGGAACCTCTTCTAACTAAAAGGTGCGGCAGAAAAGCTTTTTCTGCCCGTCAGGTGTTAGGACTCATGTAACCATGGCAATCTCTGTGCAATGTTCTGATGTCTCTCCATGAGTTCATGACCTTTAGCAGGCTGGCCAGTTTCCATGACGACCAGGCTCCAAGTCAACCCGTTTCCAAGACCCTATCTCGGTTCTGACCCGACACGAGGAGAACTGCTGCTCTCTGGTTCTGTGATTCTGACCCACACAGTTTCTGGCCCAGCTGTGGTCCGTTGGGTGGATCAGCATGGTGTGGCCTGGTTCCGACGGTTTGGATCAGAACCGATGTTCTTGTGTTTCGCAGGTTTTCCAAACAAGGAGACGAGGAGGCTACTGCACCTGTCGGGAACGCTCCCTGTCTTCTACCAAGGTCAGGCTGTCGGCCATCTTGGCTCTGCGGGTTCCGGTCCGGACCTATTGTTCATCCCGGTTCTGGTGTCTCCACAGGAAGTGCCTACAACATCCCGGTGTGTGTCTGGCTGCACCAGACCCACCCGCTGTCACGCCCGCGCTGTGTCGTCTGTCCCTCCGTCGCCATGGTGATCAACCCATCCTGTCCTCACGTAGATTCCTCCGGTACCGTCAGTGTGGACGGGCTGCGGAACTGGACTCCTGTAAGCCTACTGTCTGACCTCTGACCCCTGACCCGCGAGGCTAAGCGCTCAGTGACGTCACTTCCTCCCAGGGTGTGTCCAACCTGACGCTGCTGCTGTCAGAGATGAGGCTGGCCTTCCAGAAGGACACGCCCCTTTACGCCAGGAGTGTGGCTCAAGCTCCGCCCCCTGCAGGAGTCAGGTGAGTTCCTTACAGGTCGGGGTGTAGGTAGAACCTAGCTGGTTCTGACCGGGTTTTATTAAGTGGTGTAAAGGTATCAGAACCAGGACCAGGTTCTGATAGTGGTTCTGACAAGCCCGTGCCCTTTAGATGTGGTTCTTGAGGTTCTGGTGGTTCTGTTGGAGGTTCTGATGGTTCTGGTTTAGGTTCTGGTCACCTTAATGTGCTTATTAAGGATTCTGGGTCAGAGGTCATATAGGGTCCTGGTTGGGGACAGTCATGGTGATGCGTCTCCATGGTGACGGTACCGGTTTTGATCTGGCTTTGTCTCCTCTTCCTGTAGCTCCTCCCCTTCCTCCCAGCAGCCCCAGAACCCCGCCCACGGCCCCGCCCATCTGGCTGAAGGTAAGCCACTCCATCTTAGAAGGAGGGTGTTGCCTAGCAACGGCAGGAGGTCTACCCCATAGGTGGCGCCACCCCCAGTGTGAAAACATAGAACAGCATGGCTGTGATTGCCTTCAGAGATCTTTTGAGTTACCATGGTGACGTAATTGGCCAATACCACAGTATCTCATGTGAGAGCTGATTGAGCGTTTCTAGACTAAGCCCCTCCCCTTCTGTTGCAGCCAGCCAATGGGAACAGGACAGCGTCAGGACATCGTACACCGAGGAGCTGAAAGGGATCGACTTCGGGGCTCCGCCCTCCTCTGGCGGCGCCAACCCTTTCCTGAGCTCCTCGCCTCCAGGTGAGATGGGAGTTATAAACCCCGCCCCGCAAAGATACGCCATCCCTTTTACGTAGCGTTGGTTCTGTTCAGGATGGGCTGCAGCTGAGCAGGTTCTGAACTCGTATCTCAGGTTCTGATTTGGACCCATCTGGTGCAGACCCGGCCCGCCCCGCAGCTGCGCCTCCCACTGAGCCCCTCAGCAGAATGATGGGAGCTTTGAGGCTGGATGGAGGCAGGTGGTCAGAACAGAACCAACGTGGTTCTGGAGATCAGAGTCCAGCAGCCGAAGCCGACCTGAGGAAGGTGAGGACGGGTTTTACCTCAGCAGTGTTTCCCTGGGGACTCGGCTTGGGGCGGGGGCCATTTTGGGGTATGCAGCTTGATCGGCCCTGCTTTGTTTAACAGGACCTGTGTGTGAAACCACAAGGCTGAGTCAGCCTGCTGCTGACAACTTTGCTACTTTTGTACTAAATTTAGTACAGAGACAAATCAGTAATGGTTAAAATCAGTCAGGCTTTTAAATATCTGTGATCGGCCAGAAAACTGAAATCAGTGCACCGCTACTTTAATGACAGCAATCAGTCTGTAGAGCAACAGAGTAATGACCATCAGTGCAAACAGAGTCTACACCGTGTTCCAAGTTATTATGCAGATTGGATTCAAGTGTCATAAAGATTTCATTTTTTGTTGTGCTATTAAATTCAGAGATGGTTTTGTGTCTCAGGGCTCTTTGAATCACTATAATTAATTTCAGAGATGTGCCGGTGTCCATTATGACGATTCTATTGGGCAGCCTAGAGCCCCACCTTTTGATTGACGCCTCATTCGACCAACAACGTTATGAAATGACTTTTTCGGGGCCAATAATATCCAGAGAGCGACTTGAGCTCATTCTGACATGCCTGTATTCTTTCTAGAACATTTCTCACTGGTCAACTGGGAAACTAAATCTAAAGCCACTGATGTGTAGCCAACACCTGTCCTGTCATAAGGATATAAGGCGTTTTGGGGTTTGTTTTGACATGAGTCCACCAGCTTCATGCGTCCTCATGCATGACTGGGTTTACAGGACTTTTTCTCACCAACGGAGAGACACGTTGGCAGAACGTGTCAAAACTGGATGAATTTCTTCAGCAGAACTTCACAACTCACGGGAGTGGATGACTATGGCCGTAGGAGCTGACAAGTTTTGGATCTGAGAATACCGGAAACATTTGGTTGTCCGCTGCTACAGGTAGAGCAGGTGGGCAAAGCGTACCGAAGAGCAAAAATGGGGGGCCGAGGGAATGGTGGCGCGGGGGTAGTTATCAAAAAGCAGTAGAAGTAGAAAACAGTTGCAGCCACCTGGCAGTTCCTCAGCCCTGCTTATGTTGTTTTCTTGCCTCTAAAGGATCATGTGTGAGTATTATAAGTTGGATTAATCACATATGAGAATAGTTATCGCAGTCACCTTCATTTGTAGAGAAATTACGTATTTTTCTGTTAGTAGTAAACTTGGCCTGTTGCTAAGCCAACTAAGACCACTAGTCTGTGTATAAATGGTGTAAGCAGTGATTTTGACCTTTTACTGCAACATCGATACTTGTATGTATTCCTTGTTTATCCTGTTACAGTTTCACAGAAAATTGATGTCAGTAAATTATTCAAGATGTCATCCCTGAGTCTGTGGAGCTTCTGCATTCGCTCTGTTTAGCTGTTGGATAGCGGCGAGGTCTATTCAAGAACACTGGAGCTGGTACAAAAATAAAATGCCTCCATAAAATAAACACATAAAATAAAAACTACATTCCAAGTCTGTATACTACATCGCCCTTCAATAATCATTAGATGTTGATGGAGAAGTCGGGCATATCCGACTACCTGATGAAATAGTTACACAATGTTTCCCTTACGACAATCTTAGAACGTTGGACGTTCAGCTCATCTCAGCTGATGTGTCCCCCAGGTATCGGCTCACCTGTCTCCAGATCGGGCCGCCGTCTTCATGGCTCTGATCACCATGACTGGGCGGAGCTTCAGCATTGATGATGTCATAGAGGCGGTTCAGCATAATCCAGATCTCCCTTCAGCGCTGAAGTTCCTGACGCACATCTGTCCGATCTGTCGTGATCAGGTGTCTTTCAGCAAGGTGACTGTCTCATCCAGCCAATCACAGGACAGACAGCGCTCTACTTCCTGTTAGCTCTTCATCTCTGCTTGTTTTCATGCAGATCATCACCATGACCCACTGCTCCTGCTTCTTGTGTCAGAGCTGCTTCACTTCCTGTTTCTCCGTCGCCATCAAGGAACGCGCCGTCCACCAGCTCACCTGTCCGCAGTGCGGCCAACCAGAGATCAGGGGCCAGGGGGCGCTAGAGGAGTCCATGGACTACTTTAACCTGCTGGACACACAGGTGAGTCTGTCAGGTGAGTCAGTCAGGTGAGTGAGAGCTGCTGGGAGTCCTGACGTGTTGTGCTTCCAGATCCGTCACTTCCTGCCTCCTGACATCCATGAACTCTTCCAGAGGAAACTCCGGGACCGAGCCCTGCAGGAAATGCCCCGGTTCTGCTGGTGCGCTCACGTAAGAACCTCACTGGGCCCGGTTCTGGTGAGACCATTAGGGTCAGAACCTTGGCAGGTTGTTTATTGTTTCAGCGTTGCTTTGGGGCGCTCCATGAATCGGGCCGGTTCTGGGTCCAGTTCTGGTCCAATCCAGGATCCATCAGCATGTTTGTTTTTACATTTCGTCCCTTCTGACTGCCAGACGCTTCAAACGCTAAATGATCATTGCAGGTTGAGTCAGAGTTAGAGATGCACCGACCCAATACTAATATCTGATACTGACAAAAGTTTAGATCTGAATTTGGTGAAAATGTGCCCCGTCCCTACGGGACGATCTATTCAGACTAATTCTATGCTTCGTGCTCTGAGCAAATGTACACATTACCACAATAAAAGCCAATTTGTGCAGCAAGCACCAGTTCAGAGAGAATGTTTAGCTGGAAACGTTGCTCCTCCTGAGAGATCCGGCCTTCAGCCACACCAACTCAACATGCTGGTATTTGTTGCTCAGAATCTGTCTTGACTAAAGTAGCTTCAGATCTGCTTGTTGAGACATCTGGTCTTATTTAGTGGCTTTTGTTACTTTGCACTTTTTGTTTATAAAAATGGGGGTTTTGCCCATCTTCTCAATATAAATATAATGATATGCAGACTCCATAATCTGTACTCTTTTGGTTGAATGTAGTTTTTATTTCCACTTTGGTTTTATGTTGTGTTCAGTTTTAGTTAACAGAGACTGAGAGTCCATTTTAGGTTGTTTTGTTTATTTTGTTTGCCAGTTCCGTGTTCTTTTGAAAATAAAGTGTATTTATCTTTGGTAGGATGTTCTTGTATTATTAAGTCATTAAAATTACATCGGTTCGATATCGGCCAATGCTAAATTGAAATTGAGAAAAGTGGATCATGTATCCAGTTATTCACAACAAAGTCACCTTTGACCTGCCAGTGACCTATGTGACTTTATAGTCACATGACACCCGGCATTCAATCCCTTTTGTTCTCACGCGCAGGTGTGCTTGAGTACAGGTGTGGTTATGCAAAGCTAGTAGCTTTTCTGTTTAACGCAGTTTTCTTCTTGTGCTTGCAGCCTTGTTTTTGGTGAGTCTTGTCTTCCAGGGGCAGCAAAAGCTACTTTCAGTTTCCACCAGATAAGTGCTTGTTTCTCCGATGACTGCTAAGTTTTGTTTTTCTTTTTTCTACAGCAGTAGTTTATTGTTCACTTTGATTTGTCACTTGCTTATTTGTGGCTTTTTTGACTCGCCTATGGCATTTTCTGCTCTCGCTCGAGTCCTTTAATTTGCCTGTATGGAGATTGTACTTGTGGTGGTGATATGATGCTGTATAATTTATGATGCTCCACCTAACTGGCTTCACTCCAGCCTGATGACAAGCGTGACTCGTAGCCCTCGTGTGCATCTCGCTGTCGGACAATGCGTGCCCCATCTGTAGCGTCGTGCTAGCTCAGGCTAAATCAGCTGACTGCGCTGGAGCAGCCTACTGACTGGGCGGGATCTGCACAGCAAGACCTGTTGCCATCGGGACGGATGGCGTGCCCAATGCAGCCTGGAGGCACCTTTGGTTTCGGCAAAGAGAGCCAGGTGCACCGATTCGGGTAGGTTGTCCACAAAGGTGGATCACCTGACTACTGAACTGGCCCAAATGAAGGCCATCTTCTGGTGTTTTCAGGACAATGCTGGTAGCTGCGTAGCACTTCCTTCTGAGTAGGATGGAGCATCAGTCCACGGTAACAATGCCATTTCAGTGGCAACCTTGAGTACCCAATTCCTCGATTACCTTCTGGAGCTGAGCTCCAGGGTCTCTGGTTTCTCCCTCAGAGGAGTATATATGGGAACTGCATGCCTGGTGGCCATGCAGGAGGCATCCAGGTTTGGCTTGGGGCAAATGCCAGTTGTGGAACCAGAGACTGCCAAAATCCTGTCCCCAATCAGGGGTCCAGACATCGTACTGCTTTCGTGTGGCACCGTCTGGCTGTGCCCTCCCAGGCATTCAAGAGGCAAATTGGCTGGCAGGTAATATTTAATGTCAGCAGTCAGTTATTTTACACCAGGACAAGTCGGTAGCTGGACTATCCACACCCGGACTTGTGGGCGCTGTACATTCTGTCCCACGGGTACCTTCTTCAATTCAGAAGCCAGCCTCTTGTCCCTAGCTGGGTGAGGAGGATGACTGTCATCTGCATCTTATACGGTTATCCCTCTTGGAGTTACCAGAGGTGCTGGTGCCCATCTCCAGTGGTCAATGGGCGAGAGGTGGGGTCACCCTGGGCAGGTCACCAGTCCATTGCAGGCCCAGATCCACTTTCCCAAAGTATATTGAGAAAGTTGTATGTATGATGGCTAATGCATGGGTGCCATATATGCGCTCACTAATACTTGCACCTTGCAAAGCCGACCTCTGCCTGCAGGAGTAAGATGTCACTGTACAAGGGGCCTGCCATGACTGCTTCTGGACACCATGCACAGAGCAGTCTCCTGGAAGTCACCAAGCACCTTTGCTCGATTTTACCGGGTGAATGTGGCTTTGCCTCATCCCCTTCAAGGCATCTTGGAGCAGCATCCTTCTACATCCCACAGAGGTAGGCAGTGTAGTGGTTGTTCTTTTAGATTTTGTTGACATAAGTCATCCAGTGCTTAAAAATCCACCCTCTGGTGGTCAGTACAACCAAATTTATGACTGTAACTATGGTTCTATCAATCCAGGATGACCAACAGAGTACTCTGTCTATTGGACTTCTTGCGGCACGTGAGAGTTTTGAGGGATTGAGCGCCAGGTATCATGTGACTAGAGTCACATGGGTTACTGGCAAGTCAGGTGACTTGAGCATGCACAAGAATGATCATTCAGTGCATGAAGCTCCACCTCTGGCGATCATCCGGGATTCATAGAACTACAGAGCTATAACTTTCATTTCAGTGTTCCTTTGGGATGCTCCATGAATCGGAGCGGTTGAGGATGGACTGTCCAAGCTGTAGGAAGAGCACCTGTTCCCAGTGCAGGTCACCTGTAAGACACACACACCTGCAGTCTGAGCGGAACTCCAACCAGAATCTGACCCGGTCTGTCTGCTCTGCAGTGGTCTCCTCACCATCAGGGACTTTCCTGTGCAGAGTTCAAGGCGTGGCAACAGCAGACCCAGCAGGACTGGGACAGCTCCATGTGGGTCTACAAAACCATCGGTAAAAACACGCCTTTAAGTAATCGAGGTCCGAGTTCATACCAAGGTTTGATCTGGACCTGGTTCTAGCGTCTGACTTGGGCTTGGATCCGTCAGGGTGGCTTCATCCAGTTGGTTCAATCTGCATTTGGACTGAAAGGAAACAAAGTTAATTGTCACAGTGCAGAGTTTCCCCCAGAAAACTAGCTGAGCCCGGTGGCCGAGGCAGTCCGCCATGTTTTTGAATTAAAAGATGCTCGTTAACAGGAATGTTTCTGGAATACATCGTTCACAACGCTTAAATCCACAGCTACAGTCTTAAAACACAAACCATAAAAATACAATTAAAATAAATAAACAAGGAGATTTAATTTATGAAGCACTAGTAGGGACCAAACTTTATGTTTCCTGAGTTTTTAATAAGCACAGAGAATATTTGTTTTGGTTGCCCAGGCTTTAAGGAACAAGTTTTTTCTGATCTCCATAGAGCAACTCTACCTGACCAGAGGTAGGGATGACATTTGATGTGGTGCTGAAAAAAACAAAAAGAAAGAAACAAAGCAAAACAACGTGGAGCGTGACTATGAGGCGAGCGCAACAGCTCAGGCTGAACCATGAGGAACACAACAGAGCCATGTGCTGGGCAGCAGGTTGAGAGGTAAACGCCACTCATAATTCTTTGTTCACAAAGATATAATTCTCTCTGCATGGCATGCTCAACGCACATCTCTGAAAGCGCATCTGTAGATTACATTTGCAGTTTCACAAATGTAATCTATATAATTGCCAATAAGGTGAAGCTTTTCTCCAACGACACTTTCCAAATCGTCCAGTCTGAGTGAAAGGTGAGACGTGATCCATGCCGAGGTAAACTGCAGCCGCAGCAGCGCATCAACTGTGAACCTTTCAGGAATGATTCTGCTCTGCCGGTGAGATGCTGAGCACCGCAGAGACGCATGCCCTACGGAGATTATTTTAAATAATTCTAAAAAATAATAACAAGCAACGCTTAGACTGGCAGGGGGGCAAGTAAAACCTGGCAACCCACCACAATAACGGCAGATGATCCCTGAATGGAGAATACGAGGAGAAACAAACTGACCATTATGCAGCCTGAAGTAGCATAACGATAGATAGCACAGGATAACCTAAACCAGTAGACGAGCGTCTGCCTCGGTAAACTGGGATCTGGTTTAGGAGCCGATTAACTAAAGAATCTGCCTCCTGTTCTACTGCTAGAACCTCTAGGAACCAGCAGGGAACCTGCAGTCTGGTACCTAAGGGCTCTGGTATGAACATCTGAACCGATCGTGTGTCTGGGGCTGGTAGCTAACCGCCTTTCTTCCTCCAGTAAAGTCTGTTTGTCCTCAGAGTGTCCTAGTTGTCAGTTCGTCTTCAGCCTGTCCAGAGGAGGGTGTCTTCACTTCACCTGCTCTCAGTGTCGCCATCAGTTCTGTGGCGGCTGCAGTCAGCGCTTTGCTCTGGGCCCGGTGAGTCCATGTTCTGCCAGATTCTACCGAGTTCTAGTCTCCTCATGACGTCTCTCTCCTCAGGCTTGCAGCTTCTCCGCTCAGTGTGCGTCCAGAGGTTTACATGCGCACCACCCCAGGGACTGCCTGTACCACCTGAGAGACTGGAGCGTGGCCCGGCTGCACCGGCTGCTGCAGGTTAGCTGGACCCGGGTCTGGGCCTCGACCAGACCCGGGTGAACTCGCTGGTGATGCTCTCCTCCCTCTCAGCACTATAGAGTGACTCCTTCCTGGTTGGAACCGTCCAGTGGCAGCTTGGCTCAGTGCGGTCAGACAGGTGAGGTCATTTCCTGTTCCGGGGAACCCGGCGCTTCGCGGTCTGTCTGACCGGTGTGTTTGTGTGGTAGTGGCGTGTTTCGTGCTGGAACTGCGAGATGACAGCGGTATGACGAAGGAGGAGCCTTGTGGACGGCCGGCGCCGTACGGAGGATACTGCCAGTAAGGTCCAGTCGGAGGCTGTGCGTCCTCCGCCTGCGTACCTGTTCAGGTGAGCTGCTGTCTGTCCCAGCAGGGCTCACTACAAGGAGCGTCTGGTGGAGCAGATCAACCGCTGCGGCGCCGACCCGGCTGTCCTCTTCAGTCCTGCAGAGGTGATCGCAGAGCTGCGGCGATGGAGCGTTGTTGTGCCAACCAGAATGCCTGAAGAGCCAGAGCCGCTGTACGCCCATCGCCTCCGCCTGGTCAGTGACATCATCATGACTGGCTTTTACCTGGAACCGGGGCAGCCTGCCGGTCCGGTAAACGTTTAGCTGCTGAATCGTCCGCAGGAACCACATCTGGTCGGTTAGGGTTAGACAGAGACACTTTCAGCCAGTCACAACCCTCGGTTCGGTCTCTCTACAGGTGCTGACCAATTGCCTTCCTCTCATGAAGCAGCGAAGCACTCCATCAGTGACATCAGCAGAAGCTCCGCCCACTCCACCTGTCCACAGCCCAACCAAACAGATGATGGCTGATAACTTGAAACAGGTGAAAGGGAACCAATGAGAGAAGCTTCCAGTCACAACTACCTGAGCTAATTGATGTTAGCATGGGTGTTAACAAGGTTAACGAGCTTCCATCCACTCATCAGCTTTCGGTTTATTTAAATTATTCTTTTTCTAGGATTGATTAAACAACAAACTGAAATGGTTTGAAACAAGATCTCTTGAAAATGAGATCTACATCTCAGCGGGGTTTACCTGGTTAAGTAAAGGGAAAAAAAACTCTGATCCTCACAGCTCAAAATTCATAGTTCTTTTAAAAAGGTGAAGCTTAACGAGCATCAGTGATTAACGAGGTCAAGGTTCGGGTTCCACTTGATCAGTTTTCTGCACTTTAATAAATTTGTCATCTTCTCACTGTGTAGTTTCTGTCTCTATGGCAACGGTGTGTTTCCAAACCCAGTAGAACCCGTCTGATATTGAACCCGACTGCTCTTCATCAGAATGTCCTGGTTCTGGTTCTGGTGGGGTTAACTCTGTCTGGTAGAGCCATGGAGGTTCTGGGAAACGATGAAGACATTGGTGATGAAGATTCTTAATGTTGCTCCATTTAATTCCCAGAAAGGTTCTGGAGAACCGTTGTTTGTGTCGGAAGGTGTAATAAGACCAGGCTGGAAGAACCGGATCAGAACCGCTCATCGGGGTTTAAAGCTGCAGTATGTAACTTTTACTTATCAGTTTAAACCGTCACCATGGTATCAATCTGTTAAAAAACTCCATCTACCGTCTGAAGAAACATCCAATCAGAGCCAGGAGGAGGGGCTTAGTGCTGTCAATCAACTTCATGTATTTGCTGCTCAATGTGCTAACGACCCACCCTTCCATGTCGCCATTGTGACCGACCCAGTACGGAAATTATGGGTCCATACTGGGTATTCTCTGACTTTGTGAAACTAAACCGGGTCAGAACCAGAACTGTTCTAGAACAGCTTTAAATGTGAAGAATGTCTTGATTCACCATGAAAATAAAACTCCAGGATTCAGGTTAAGTTTTTAGCTTTTATTAAAATATAAAAAGAAAAAATTTATCAGTAAAAACAAAAGTAACCAGAAGGTTAAAAATGATTGGACAGAAGTCAAACTTCGAGCAACACAGAGGTTGCTCGTCTGGGTTCTGATTGGTTCTGTGCTCTGATTGGCTCAGCTGCTCAGGTGGTCCTGGCAGCAGCTTCAGGTGTGACAGGCTGCAGCGTCCTCCAGGGATCCTGCAGCATGGAGGGACTGAAATACCTCTCCACCGGAACGTCTCTGGGCTGGAAGACAACAAGCCGAGTCACAATGTGGATTAAAGGAACTGCTTCACACTGGGGCAAACCGGATCAGAACCGCTCAGGTAACCTTCTGCTCACCTGGTTCCACTTATAGCATTGCTCTGACACTCAGCAGCAGGTTTAAACCTGAAATGAACGACGGTCAGTCTAAAAAGAACGTTCTGAACCAGCTGAAGTGGAACCTTGGTTCTGTTCAGAGTCATCTGCTCCAAACAATCAGAACCACAATAGAACTACGAAAACTGGAGAATTTTACAATTATTTACAGAACTCTTGAAAATACTGATCAAACAGGGTTGGTCAGCGTCGCTCCTTCACCCTAACCCTTCTCTGGGGGGGGGGGGCGCCGATTTATGTTTTTGCATCCACCAGAATGTGTAGGTGCGCCACTGAATGCGCATGAGCACATCGATGTACGTCACATACTGCTGACTCAGCAGATTTCTTATAAATACGTCCTACCTGTGAAAGTTTGTAAATATATTTATAAATGGCTTCAGTTTGCCGCCTGCAATGTCGTTAAACACGTTATTGTTTGGCAGTTAATCAGGACAAATATGTTGTTTTGTGGGCCTTTCTGTCCCTATATTTTAGTTTAATTACACTCTTGTTTATTACTAAACTTAACTAAATAGATGTTGGTGGCGATACTATGTGGGACTGAAACTGTGTAATATTAATATCCCATCATTTCAGGAACACAGTGACCTGCGCAGTTCGGTGGACACATTGTGGCGGCATCTGATAAAGTCTGTCATACAACCGATTAATGCCCAAAGAAAGAGTTGCAGTGATTTGTATTTGTCTTTAACTTAATTCCAATAAAAACCAGTTTCCCCTGTCTGATACTGTTTTATTCTTACAAACGCCTCTGTATTTAAAATACTTTAGGATATTCTAATAAAGGATTAGTGCATACATCTATAACTTTTCATTTTAAACGGGTAGGACATTCAGATGAAGGAAGTGATCTTGTGGTTTCGTCCTGTAAATAAATTGTTCCAATGCTAAGCTAAGCATAACTCCTAAGCTTCCACTTCAGTCCCGTCACTCAAATAATGCTATCCAATATATTTAACATTAATATATTTAACATTAACACAACCTGCTGTAGTTTTTCTGTTTGTAAACATGACGGTGGCAGTTTTAGACGGGTAGCACGGACAGATAGACTTAACTGTCTATCCGTGCTACAGTAGGAAAATCTGACGAGGTAGCACTGATGGAACACCTGAACCAAACAAGCCCCGCCCACTCCCTTTTGTCTGAAACAAATTTCTTGTTTAGAAACATCAGAACCACCTGCATGTTCGGAGCTCCTGAAGGACTGAAGGATTGGGGCCGCCGGAACCCGAACCCCCGGCTCTCGCCGCTGAAATGCGCCGGTGACCCGTCCGTAGTTCCTCTGCTGAACCCGGGGGAGAACCGGGGAGAGAAGCCTGCCCCTCTTCGCTGAGGAGAACCTCCGAACGGAGACCGAACTCCGGGGAAAGTCCAGTCTGAAGCCGACCGAGGGGCACCGGGGCTCCGCTGAGATCCAACCGGAGCACGGCGCATCTCAGCGTAGAGCAGAACCAGCAGGAACCTGGCTAAAACCGAACAGAATGTGGACCGGAACCGGAAACACACGGCTCCGTTGAAACTTGCAGCATGCAGCGCTAACTGGCGATGGAGCATTAACCTGCAGGGAGCAGCACTGCCAGTCTGAGCGCACAGAGACCGTCGACTGCGGCCGCCATGTTGGACAGGGAAAAGGCGCAGGCTTTTGTTGGGATCACACGCTTCAGGTCAGGAACTAAAATATTTAGACCCTTCAAACCTGGCCTTGATTATTCTACACTTAGAGCAGAATAATTTTAACCCTGTTTGTGTTAAAAAGAAACATTCGGGCTTTTAGGTAGATTTTTACCCAGAATGCAAATGGAAATAACCGTGAGTGAAACGGTGACTGGGACTGACGAGTATATATTCTATTGAGGGAAAGTTAGTTTCACATCTGCTCAAGAGGGAGCAGGTTTCAGGTGCAGGTTTCACTGAATGCTCTCTGGTATGAGGAGGCGGGCCGGATCCGGCATTGTTCAGGGGGCCGGACTAAATGACGTGGCGGGCCGGATCCGGCCCGCGGGCCGTAGTTTGGGGACCCCTGACCTAGTCCATACAATAAGATTTAAGTCTTTGTATTTTATTTAATGTTATGTATTGTATCATGTCATATCTTCAGTTAAATTTAAAATATTAAAATATATTTGATATACAGTCAATAAAAAATGTGAACATGAACCATAAAGTGAAAATTTAAGTGAATGTGTTTGAATGAGGATGCTTGGGGACTGATTTTTTTTTCCCCCACAGATTTTTATTTAAAAAAAAGAGAAAGTTTTACATTTTGAAATTTAGCCTGTTACGTTTTTTTGACAAAACTTCTGCTGTAGAAAAAAAATGAAGTAAACAATACATTCACAGGAAACCCTTGTTTTTCTTAGGGGTTGCGTTCCGACAATAACCCGCGATAAGCGAAATCCGTGAAGTAGTTACCTTTAGGTTTTACAGTTACTACAGAGCATAATTAGAGACTCACAGCTGGATCTACGGCAGAGCGACGGACCTGAGCCTCCGGTCGGGTTCTGCTGCCTCTGGCCAGTTTTTTTTCCAGCTGGCATTCAAAGTTTCAGTTTCCATCTCCTGAATGGCCAATCTGTATTAAATACCGTAACGTTATTGGCACTCAGGTAGAGAAGAACCGCGGAGACTGTTTTTACCAATCATACGGTCAATCAGGACGCAGAACACTGTGAGAAAAAAAAACTGCGCAAAAAAATCTGCGAAGCAGCGAAACCGTGAAAGGTGAACCGCGTTATAGCGAAGGATCACTGTATATGAAATAATTTCTAAAAAGCAACAGTAATTTGTGTATTGGCTGCATATCTGAGTCCATCTGGGACTCGATTCTCATGCCTGGCCTCATGATGGCTCAGCATTGAGGAGGTGGATTTATTTAAATAAGACAGTTTAGTCAAACATGTGCAACACTTAACCTGCAGAACATGATATGAAAGTAAAATAAGAGTTTCAGCTGAATTTGGATTCAGATCAAGTAGAAACTGACAAGAACCGGATGAACCAACGAAATGAAAACAAATTTATTTTCCAATATGAGATCAAAATGTTCCCACACTGAGGAAACCTTTCCTCTGAAGCTGCTCCATAGGTGATGCTGTAAAAGATCAAGAATCCGTTTGGCAGATGTTTCTGACAGATCCACAGATCGGCTTCCTTAGAAACACAGTTTGGTGTTTAATGTCATTTCGGTCAGGCGACTTGCTGAAACCGACACGTTTTGGTCTGTGGGCTGGACGCATGCGCCGACGCGTCGGTGTAGCCGGACCATCACTAGTGACTTATAAAAATGACCTTTACATTAAATACCACATGGTCTCTAATCTAGTTTGCTTGCTCTGTCTTCAGCACTGTAGCCCCAGATATTTATGAATTACCCCAATGTCGATACAGAATGTAAAATTCAGCTGAATGAAAATCATTCAAAGGCAGAAAGCTTTTTTTTTTTTTGTAAGTCAACTTCATCTTGTTGGTTTCATATTTCTCCAATGGCTCTGCCTTCTGTTAAACCATAAAACCATATTTGGCACGGACGGTTTTAACTTGAGCATCTTTAGGAGTTGGTGGGGTGTTGCTGGATGTCCGAAGTCAACCAGAAGTTCAACACTGGGCCGCTTGGCGGCACCTCTGGTTTGTTATTCTGAGCTTGGCAGCGCCCCCTGCTGTATGGGTATAGACATTGCCCACAAGACAAAACGTTTTGCGCAAAACCTCAGCGTGGTGTCGCTTGTAAAACATTGGTGACAAGCGGCAGCAGTTTCACGTGGTTCCAGTTGCTAACTTTTCCGTGTTAAGGTTATCAGTTTTATATTAATAAAAAAAGTTCTGTATGCAGATGTTAATACAGGCGTTTGAATTAGTTTTGCTCCAAATGTTTTGGACTCAATGGAGCAAAAATATTAGAGCAGGACTTTTATATTTTGATACTTGCAGAACAGAATCTGTGAGCCGTACCAAAGAACCTGTGAAGTGTAGGCAAACTTTAGTGTCTGAAAAAAATTACAAATACAAAACTACTGTAAGATTTTTCTCTTCAATGTCAATTTCCCAGGTACGAACCACAAATATACCTTTGTTTTCCTCTGGTTCCAACATAAACGAGCCAATCTACAGAAGGAGACCCTGCCATCAGCATCCGACTAAAGGAGCGTCCTGCAGATCCAGAGACTGGTGGCTCCTGGCAGTCAGTACCAGCGTGAGTCATCTGCCACCGAGGCGTGGGCGTCTGAACTACCAGAGTCACAGACGAAGCCAAAGTAAGTGAGAAATTAAGATGTTGGTGTGAACGCCTGCTCAGATCTGAAGAACGAGTGGGTCCAGGCTCCGATGGACGACATGTCCTCAGAAACCAGATGATGTGTTCAGGAAGCAAAGGGTTCCACCTCAAACACCTTCTGCTCCTCTGGAAGTTAATGATGGCGACATGAAGCTTCATGAAGCGCTGAGGTTTTCTGTCCAACTGACTCATGAGTCGATGCACCGTGTGCTTAATTTGCTCCACTGCGCCATCAAGTGGACAATATATGTAAAATAGGCAACATGAAAACTACATGAAGTCTTACAATAAATAAACCAGTAAATGATGTTTGATTCTGAAACATAAATTCTGATCATAGTTTTAATCTGTTAGCAAGAAACAACGGCTGGTAAAAAGACGATGGCAGAGAGTTGTGATTGGCTCGTTACTCTGATCTAACTCACTGGGGACAAAAGGACATTATTTATGATTTAAACATAAAAACTTTAACAGGTTCCTCTGAAGCCAGAAACGGATCAGCAGGTTTATTGTGTTAAAACATTTTGTCACAACTTCCCAATATTCCAGTGGATATTTTCTGTCTCATGTTTGTCTTAAAATGACTCGGCTGAACTTTGGCGACCGGTTAGCATCGTTTCCTTTCTGCAGAGCTCAAAATGCCTCGGCACATTTTTTTATGAACATCATTAAAGTTCATTGGACACTTTTAAAACAGGATCCACTGTGTTGGTTTTTTGGCATTGCAGGCGATGATTTATTATTACTGTGTGAAACTATTTATTGGGTCCATTGGAAAAAAGAGGCTCCAATGAACTGCAAAGGCAACAAAATCCTAAAACTACAAACTGAGGGTGAAACAGCGACGCTTCGCTGGCGCTTGTTTCAATCTGCAAACAAACCGACGAACCGGATCCTGAATCAGTCACGTGGTTCGGCCCGAATACGAGGCTTCAGACGTCACAACCTGCTGCATCAACACAAGCCTCGATACGCTTCATAAAAATCCTCCTGATTGGTCGACACGCTCCGAGGCCTCGGCACTGAAAACACGTCACTGATTAAATCTGTTAACGAACCTGGCTTCATCTCAGTAACGAGTCTGAGTTCCTGGATATCACTTCAGGTTAGATCTCATTAATGGGTCCAGTTTACCTAATTAATCAATCAGCAATCAGAGCTACCTGGCTAACAAACATCAACATGGAGTAGCTTAACTTGACCGAGTCTCTTTATCCCATGAACAGGGCAACTTTATTTGGTTTAAGATGATAAATGACTAACTTTACCTGTGCACTGAGATTTCCCAGTAACAAGTTTAATTTCACTTTAGCACAAGTATTGGCAACACTATCTGGCTTGAGTAATTATTAATTATTTTTAATAATAAAGGTAGATGATTACCTTATAGAAGAGGACCTGACCCTCCCTGAGCGCTTGGTGTTTCTTCTGCTCCTTTCCTCCGTTTCCATCATTTGGAAAGTCACATTCATCACTTCGTTCCTCTGCTGCTGACCAAGGGACACGGCGTCCGGTCGGTTGACTGATGCCTTTTTGGACCACAGGACCTTAGTTTGCTCATTCATCCAAATGAAGGGCTGTGGCTTTACTGATGAACAGGGAGGTTTAATGGGAGTAAAGCCCGAGTTTCACTGTAGGAGCTGTAGCACACACACACCAAAAGACGGTGTGAGCTACAAAACACACTCTTACACTGTAACGCATCAACTAAAAATGACATTCATTACTAAAAATATCAACTCTAATTCAAAACTATGCCCTAGTGTACATACAATGAAACAAATTTACAATTTCAACCAAACAATATTAGAAATTTTTTTATTTACAAAATAAACACACTTTGTGCCTCCATCAAGGGGGCGCTAACAACAAGATACATTTTTACATTGTTCCAACTAGTCTTCCATTTTTCCTGTTGGTAAGCTGCTGCTCTATAATATAAACAAAGGAAGCTGTCTTATCAAAATAAAAGCAGCAAATAAAACCAGAAGTCAGAGAGGGGTTATAATTTAAGAGGTGAAGGATATTTAAAAAACAACATATTAGAACAACCAGGAAGAGCTTTTACCTGTGTGGAGTAGATTTATGGAATGGATCGAATGATGAGTTAAAAAAAAGTACAAATGTAAACCAATTTAAAAAACTGATTAAAACAGAGCTTATTTCAAAATATGCTATACAAGATGACTGTTTAATAGTCTATTATGCAATTGATGATGTAATAATTGTACATAGTTAAACATATAAAATGGAAACGAGTTGCCTCTTTTTGATCTGAAAGTTAATTGATTATAAATTGATAAGTATGAAAGGGGCAGGACATTCTAAGATATTATATCTTCTACCTGCTCCTTTTCGAACAGAAAATATAAAATTTGCATTTCACATGAGCAAAATAATTTACATTTACATTTTATTTCTTAAGTTTGTTTCATTCTATTTTTTTTGTTTTTCTTTTTGTCTTGATTCTCTTTTCTGTCTGTTCGAAAGAAAGAAATAAAACCATGTATTGTACAAAAATAAAACAACGTAAATGCAATAAGTGCCAAAAAGGGAATACAACAAATAGGGAGCTTCATTTGGAGGTAATTACAACTTTATTTTAGTAAAACCAACTAGTCACCTAGTTAGCAGGAGTCATTGGTCAAACAACGTTCAGTCTCTGTTTGGTGAATTCCTGCCTGATGCAGTGAGTGAATCCAACCAAACTCTGCTCTCGTGCACTAACGAACACGACCAGCTTCTGTCCCAACCCTTCACCTTATAAACCAACCAATAAACGCAATGACAGGATCTTCAAATCCAGGCCTGGGGGGCCGGAGTCCTGCAGCTTCAGATGTTCCTGGTTCAACACGCCGCGATCCAAAGGCAGAGTCTCCTCCTCAGTCCAGATGGTAATCTGATAATCTGCTCTTTAACAAGGCTTCACCTTATTTATGGGTCGAACTTTACCTGGACGTCAAGTCTGCTCTGTTAACGGGTCTGACTTTTAATCTCGTTTTTGGGTTTAATTGCTTACCAATTCTGTCACTGGACCAGTTGGGGGTGGTTGGAGTGGTGATGCCCCGTAAGGAACTCCAGTCTTGTGAGTCGCTCCAGTCAGGCTGGACTGGGGAAGCTGCGGCTACTATCCAGCAGCTCGTGAATGATTGAATGTTGTATGAAGAGCTTTGGAGTCCTCTGGATTTGATCAAGCATTACTCCACTAAAGGCCATGTAATATGACGAGCTCAGGGCTGAGGCAGCGACCCTGGGTTACAGACAGCAGAGATACTGTCAACCTGGTGTCTTGTCCAGTTACGGATGGCGCTGCTATTGCCAGATCTGCCAGTCTTCCATTGCGCTTCACAGGCCTGATGGTGTTCAAGGTGAAGCTGTTTCCAGGTTTAGGAGTTGGGACTGAAGAAGTCAAGATTCCTGTTTGAAAATGACATTTTTGCCTATACAGAAGAAATAATTGATGTATCAGAGAGCGACAGGAAACCTTTTCCCCTGAAAGACTCGGAGGATGTGTTCCGCCGGCAGGTGAGGCCTGGTGCGATCTAAACATGCAGGTCTGATTTAGCAGCTCTCTGTGGGGGTGAATGTCTGTGAATAGCAGCAGCAGTTTGTGTTGGAGGTGGCGTCGAGGTTAGCAGGCCTTCTCTCGGCTAACAACGCTGACGTATCCTGCAGCCACCCACACACAAAAAATAGATCCTTGAATTTGACTCACATGACGGTTGTCCACCTCATCACGTTTCTCTGGATGTCTGCAAGTTCACACATCTCTGCCAGCTCAGATGTTTCCCACAGAGAAAACTGGACATTAAAATCAAATTCAAAGCAATGATCAGTGTTTGACCTCATCCAGCAGAGGGTGCTGTGACTCTCAGGAACTGACTTGTTGGATAACCAACAAACTCAGGATCTGAGCAGACCTGCTAAAACTTGCAGGTGGTGCTGTAAGAGATGGATCAGCCCATATTTAAACTTCCTCTAATAAACTGCAAAAATCATCATGTGCAAAACACACACCAAGATGTTCTCATACAGCAACGGTCTCCTCCAGTTCACGTCCAATTCTGATCCAGAACCAGAGATACTCGGTGGATCTGGTCCGCCCCAGGCTGGACCTCGGTCTACTCCACCAATCCGACATCAGAGGCCATTTCCACGCTGATCCAGTAGAGGGCGCTCACATAATATCTGTTTTTGAACCACAAAGTGACCCACCTGAACCCAGCTGTAGCTCCAGGTCACACCTGGACTCGCGGCCCCAAACATCTGCTGCGGGCCCCAGGAGGAGATCAGATGTTGGCACAGAAGATTTTCTGGTTGGAAACATCGGTGCCATAACCCGACCACGGATTTAATGGTCTTCAGGACCAGAATCTCTGATAGGTTAGCCTTCTGCTGATAGCCTTCTGCTGGCTCGACGAGAAGGCCAGCAGAAATCATGGAGCTGCTCCAGTCTGGTTTGTTCTGGGAACAGTTTCCAGAGGCTCATCTGGTCCAGTAGAGACACGATGGGAACCCAGGCTGGTGGTCACCTGCCTTTTCTCACCTTTTCTCTGATGTTCCCAACATTTGGAAGGTCACATTCATCACATCGTTCCTCTGCTGCTGACCAAGGGACACGGCGTCCGGTCGGTTGACTGATGCCTTTTTGGGCCACAGGACCTTAGCTCGGTCATTCTTGGGAGGTGGTTGCCACTCTGACCTTTTTGTCTCCAGGTCAAACTCCACACAGATGTTTCTGGTCACTGCACCAGCCACTGGGTTACAGGATTCCAGGTGTTCCTGCTAGTGTCCTCCACCCTGTTGTGAGATGTGGGATTGATTCTGGGTTCTCTTTGCACGGCCGGTCCCTGGGATGTTGCCTGGTCTGGTCAGTCTGGGTCTCTTTTCTCCAGCTGTTGGTTGTATTTGTTCACATCAGCCACTTCAGCTACCGGTGGTACATCCCACTCAGCGGTTTCTCCTCCCTCGATGGCTCCAGGTCCTTCTCTTCCAGTTCCAATGTGTGAAACATTCACTCATGGTTCATGTATTGTTAAAATGGTAAATGCTTCTCTGATGTCTGGATGGTTTCCTACCACTCTAAAACATGCTGTGGTTCATCCGGGTCGATATTAGCACCTGCTCTTTTTGCCTTGTATCTGCTACCTCTGGGTTGTATCTTTAAAAAGCACAAAGTTTCTTTTCATTGTTTTGCAGATGATATTCAAATTTGTCTACCTGTAACTACAAATGACAGCCGGTCTGCTGTGCCGATGTTACAGGATCATCGTCTTCAGGACGTTCAGACATTTTCTGACCCTGAATGAGGAAAAGCTGAGACTGTGTTTGGTCGCTGCTGTCCTCTCTTGGACGTGGCCCCCTGGTTGGTCCCCCGTCCTCCTTCTGTCGTCCATTTGTGAAAAATCTGGGTGTGATTGTTGATCCTGTGTTAAATTTGATTAGCATGTTAGCGCTGCTATCAAAGCCGGTTTCTTTCAGCTGAGGACCTTTGCTAAGGTAAAGTCTGATTTTGCCGTTTAGATGATTGTAACTGTTTGTTCTGAGGCTTTTAGCAGAGCAAACGAAATGCTGCAGCTCGTCTGCTGAGCAAAACTAGGAGGCGTGAATCTGTGACCCCAGCTCCCCTTCACTGGCTCCCTGCTGCCTTCGGATCACATTTAAGGTTTCATTGATGGTTTTTAAGAGTTTTTGGGTCGTTCGTACTGAAGTGAGCTCTAGCAGCCCTACAGCCACCCGGAGCCCTGAGGTCGGCTGCAGCTTTTCCCGTCCGTCCCAAAGCAGACGGAGCCTCTCTGTGGATCGCCCAGACTCTGGATCCGTTTCCTTCTGTCTGTTAAACTGACCTGCTGACTGAGAAAGCTTACGTCCAGACTGAAACTCATCTTTTCTCTCAGCCCTTCAACAACAGTTAGAGAAAAGGTAAAGGATGGAAGATGATTGTTGCAGCTAAATAAAAAAAGGTATCTCTGCCAATTTTATATTTGTCTAATCAGTTTTACTAAACTTAATTTCATTTCTCTTTTTCCATTTATCTTCCTGTGATGTTTTCAACAAACTTGATTCAGTTTGTTGAGTCAAGTTTCTGGGTGTTTCGACTGTAGATTCTGGATTTGTTAATTTTTGGGGGTTTTCTCCTGAAGAGTTGCAAGTTTAAATTATTTGCCAAAAAGAAAGTACACCCTCTGTCAGTCTGAGCAACCTCCATCGGTCTTCACCTGGTCATAAAATAATTTCAATCCAATATGAAGTGAAAACAAACTGTAGTGCTTTATTTTCACCAAGCAAAGATATGAACCACTTTCTTTTTACTACCCAGTGGAGTCCAGAGTCGGTCCTGGAGGCCGGCGTCAAATGATGGCTGTTTATATTTTGATTGGCCCAGTTAGACCAGTTAAGTTAACCCAGTTAACCCAGTGTGGAGGCGCCTGGTTCTGCTGGGCAAACATTGCGTGAGCTTCCGGCCTCCCAGTCAACAAACTGGGGCTGTTTGTCTGATTGATCCAACATCTGATCTGAGGTCAGAGGTCAGAGGATGACGCCATCGCTGCTCGTTTACTCGGGGCTTGGCTGCAGTTTTTGTTTGAACAACGAGCCAGGTAGTCTGCAGCCAGGTGGCGCTCTCACCTGGATGATCATGTGACAGGAAGTCAGCTGACTTGAGTTCCTGTTGTAAGATAATGAAGATCCGACAGCCAGCCAGTGAGAACAGAACCGGCAGCCATGTTTGTAGTTTTACTGCATGGTTCCCCCCCTGCTGGGCTCTCACTGAGTTTGGACCGGATAGAACCATCAGAAGCAGTTCAGGGCTCCAGCAGCCAATCAGAGAGCAGAGAAGGACCTGGCAGGAAGTAGACCAAGAGGAGTGGGTCGGGTTCTGGTAGAACCAGCTTGGGACGGATCAGCTGCAGAATCTGACACTTGAACTGGTTCAAACACTTTCCGCTGTCACATTTTATGTCAACTGTTGACTTTTGAGATTCTCTGATTCTGGTTCTGATTCAGAAGACGATCTAGGTCAGCAGAACCTTCAGAACCTTTTTTTTCCAGGGACAGCGTCCGTCTGAAAAGACTTAATGAAGAAACCAAGACAACATGTTGGATCACAGTTTAATGACAAAACGATGCAAATAAATTAGAGCAGACCCAGAAACAGTTCAGGTGTTTTTCAGATTTTTCTCATCTTGATTTTTTTAAAAACAAGACAAACTTTGATTGTTGGCTTGTTTTTGGTCTAAATGTGAGATCGTCCAGAAGGTTTCTGGGTCAAGTCTCCCTGCGCCTCACGCAGCTGTTAGAATATTCTACGATGATTGGCCTCCATCCTCGGAACTTCCGGTTCCTCTGGATCAGAACAATCGGCCGGTCCAGGGCAAATGTTCTGGCTCGCTCCAATGTGGAGCAGCAGCAAGAACCTGAGTGCTGATGGGAAGGATGCTCTAGGAGCAGCCGCACTCCTCCACGATCATGTTGTGGATGTCCTTCTTGACGATCTTCTGCTCCTCGTTGTAGTAGAGCATGGACATGGCGCGCAGCCGCGTCGGCACGCAGCACGACTTGCTGTTCTGGAACGGCGCGTAGCCGCGCAGACGGTAGTGGCTGATGACCGCTGAGTGAAAGGACAGTGCCGAGCCGCTCGTGTGGGCGGGGCACTCCCCCTCGCAGTAGTTGGCATGGTAACCCGATGGAGCTATAATCCAGTCACTCCAGCCGATGTCTTTGAAGTTGACGTAGAATTGCCGTTTGCAGCAACCGTGGGTCTTTCCGTTGCACTCTAGACCTCGCCTGACCCTGCGCTGAGGCTCCTCCTCCTCGGCCCGCAGCATCACCATGAGGAACGGCTGGTGTGACTGATCCTGGCCCGTCGCCTTCGCTCTGTCGCCGGATGTGAGGATGGGTGCCGCCCCAACTTCGGCGCAGCGCGGGCAGGAGACCCGCAAGCCGAGCGAGCTGCCGCCGCCATCCAGCAGCGCCTGAACGCCGCGCGTCACGGCGAGCGTGTGCCAGCCGCTGCGCCGACTGTCCACCATCTTCTCTGAAACAAACTCATCCTTGTAGGAGCCACCATTGCGGCGAGTCCACAGCAGCTGCAGCATCACTTTACTTCGGACCCGATTGACCTTTGACATTTTCAAGAATATCCAAACATTGGCCTGCTCCACCGTGGCAGCGCCGCCCTCCTTCGACACGTCAAAGGTCACGGTGTTCGGAGAGTCTCCTGCAGCAGAAAACAGCCGACATGTTAGTTCTGCTGAAACCATGCCTCCCCCCAACCCCGTATGTAAATGAAACAACAAGGCGAAGGTCTCCAATAATAACTGAATGAATGGATGTTTGCCTCTAAATATACTCCATATAAACAGTCTAAAAAAGACTGGGGACGCCGTCCACCCTGTCCTCTCTGTCCTCTTTGTCTCCTGCTGCAGAATAATTACCGAGGCCCAGATTTCTCTGAATAAAGGGATTATTTACGGGCTGAGACCACTCGGTATGCCCCCCACCCCGGCCTCGTTACTGCCCGTTAATTTGGGCCACCCTCTGAAGAACCTCAGAATGCAGATTTCTCAGCAGGGTAACTATTTATAGAACCTGGTTATTCTGCTTCACCTTCTCCTCTGCAAACAGAACCGGTCACTCGTTCTGCCAGGTACTGTTTGGTTCTGATTTGAGATGCTAGGAAAAACCGAGTTTGGCTGAAGAGACTGACCCGGTTCTGTGAACGTCTCCTCAGCCAACCATGGTGTATCTGCTGAGGTTTAAACCCGACTGGACTGGAGTTCTGGTAAATCGGATCTGAACCATGTGGACTCTGACAGAACCAGACCACAAGGTTCTCATTCCTGTCTGGATCCATTCACTCTGAACTGATTCCTGCAGGCATCAGATCTCCACATGGAGGAAAGTTCTTCTATCTGACTGAAATCTGTAAACAAACTTTGACCTTGTGGGATTTTTGTGAATGAAGCGATAAGGGAGGACAGAGAGGACGTGACGTCTCCCATGCAGCCAGCCTGGATCCGATCCAGCGCCGCAGGACCTGCCATGTCCTCACAGTCCCACAGGGACAGGAGTTCACATGTTTGGAGCCACACTTCATGCAACCTGCAGTTACCCAGGACTGATCCAGCGCAGGACCTTTGGCCCTGAGGTGGACCCGAGCCAAACCGTCTGACAGAACCCAAACTAAACTCCGGACTCACCTGGCTCTCCAAAGATGATCAGCTCTGATGGAGGTTCAGGAGCGAGTGAGGTTCCGGGACCTGAACTTTCCTCCGGTATCTCCACAGCGCCATCTTCAGTAACCCGCCCAACATGCAGCTTCTTGATGGCGTTGAGTAGCGCCGCACGAGGAACCGGGTGGGTCAGGTTGGGCCGGGCGCTCAGGTGCAGCATGGTCAGAATGTGACGCTTCACGGCCTCCACCATGTCGCCCTGAGCGTCGGGCGAAGACGAGTTCTTCCTCAGCTGAGCCAGAGAGCAAGAGGGGCAGGTGGAGGACGGCGCAACCTCCAGGGGCGAGGCGCCGATCAGAAGAAAGACGGGAACGGCGAAGAGCAGCGCAGCCGAAGAAGACATCCTGAACGGTTCTGATGCAGAGGACTAATCTGTCCAGTCAGACCAGAGGCTGTTGGTCCGGTCTGAGGGAAGAGTTGGCAGCAGGACCGACCGATCCAGACGGGATCTGGTTCTGACAGAAGTTAAGAACCCAAAGCCAGGGTTGGGTGAAGATGCAGATGAAGCAGTTAAGAGGCTGGAGCTGGGTCCGGAGGTTCTGGTCTGTCAGTCCGTCATGTTGGAGATTCTGGTGCTGGTTCCGGTCCTCTCTGGTTCTGAATCTGAGCAAACACTGAGCCGGGTCACTCTGCTCTCCCTCTCTGCTCTCTGACAGTAATTATACCTCCAGCAGATAAACTCCTCCCTCCGTCCACAGAGGTATTTCCCTCTGAGTCACTCACAACTCGGCAGGATCTCAGAATATCTCCGGACTGTTTGTGGTGTTTCCTCCTGATCCAACGTCACGACAGAAGAGGAGGAGGAAGGAGGGAAGAGGAGGAAGGCAGCATCCCTGATTCACTCATACCACACACACACACACACACACACACACCGATGAATCAGAGCATCGTCTTCGTCAGCTCACGTGGAGGAGAAACTCCGTCGGTGTGAACTAGATCTTCGGGCTGGAGATGACTTGTTATAATCGGAGAGGGGCAGATGGAGTGAGTCCACGTCGAATCAGATCTTCTGACATCAGCAGGCCCTCTGCTGCCGACAGCTGGTGCCACGGCATCACCTGAAGCCTGATTCACCTGTTCCTGTTGGCTCTGGCAGGACAGAGGAATCACCCAACATCTGGAACGCCTGTCAGCAGCTTTCCATCAAAGACCTGGAAGCAAAATGGGAGAAGAAAGTTCCTCCAACAGACCAGACGAGGTGCATGCAAACATCTGAGCTGAAAGTCCCTGATAGGTAAATTGAAGACCTTCTACTGTAACTTTTTTATTTAACCAGGATAAAATCCAATCAAGACTCGAGGGGTCCTGGCCAGGAGGCAACAAATAAAACACAAAAAAGGTAAAAGAAAATGGCAAGCTATGAAAATCAGGTTTACATCACTGAGCCTGAAGAACTTTGTTTGGAGATGGTCAGTTGGATTCAAAGTTTTCTGAATGCCAGGAGGAGGGAGCAGAGTGAACAAAAACCTTTTACCTAATTTAGTCGGAGCAAAAAGAGATGGAAAGAAGCAGCAAGTTGAGAGCGAGTCAACATTTCTCAGTGCAATTCCAGTTCAGCTAGACCAGCAGAAACATCCTGGTAAATAAAAGATAACCAAGGGGTTCACAGCCAGTCCAGGTCATTGAAACGCGGCGCTGTGTTGACATGTTGCAGCTTGTAATGAACCAGAGAGCAGATGCAGACTGTCCACACACCACCGGGTCTTAATGAAAACTAATATCTTCCACATCAATGAAATGAATAACATCCTACACACCGGCTCGGTTTCATCGTGGCGTTGCACTGCGCCGCGGTTAGAGGCGACAGATCCCAACGGGTCCCAAGTTCGACTCCCGTTCCTTTCCTTCTCTTTGCCCCCATCCTGTCAGATTGCTGTCAAATAAAGGCCATTGGTGCAAGAAAAGGTTTGCATCCACAAGAACCTGCAGCAATTCAACCCTGAGTGTCGTTTCAAACATGCCAACCCATAGGGGGCAGTGTAGCACTACACTAAAACCTATCAGCCAATCAAACTGCTTCAAAACAACCCTGACTTCCTGTTTGGATGTGGATATACTGGTGCATTATTTTCCCCAAATCCCCTGAACAATTTGAAGTTTTCCATCTTCTCCGTTTTGGCCAGAGGTTTTATAAATTATTGTTTAACATTCAACTGATTTTTAGGGTGAATTAAAGATCAAATGTCCTCGTTTTCCTAAAAATGTGAACTAAAAGGTAAAATCTACCTACAGGTAAAATCATCTACAAAACATCTCAAGACACTCAAACTGCTTTAGCGGAAAAAGGAAAAGAGAACGTGCATTTAGCTTTTAACTAGATTTTTTTTTTTCATAAAAATTGTTAAAAATTGAGGGAGTCGTTGCCCAGATATCGAGCCATCTCCATCTCACTTCCTCTGAGACCACTGAGAAAATCTTTTCTGATTCTGGATCTGAAATTCTGGTCAGCTTAGTTTAATCTGTATTAGTGGCATCCAGAAGCAGCGCCCTGACGCTCCAAACCGATTCTGCTTTACTGGATTCCCTCTTCATACCAGATGCTGAGACAACAATAAGTTATTTACTGATCCTCCAATAAAAAAGATCCTGCAGCAGTTGTTCAGCTGCACTGGACGCGCTCCAAAATCAACATGTTGCTTTAATTAAGCTTTTACTGCGTTTAGTAAACAGTGTAACATTTGTAGCTTTTGACAGCTGGGATGTGTGACTGATTGGAGCGGAGACATTCGTCTTGCTCTCTCCTTCCTGAACACGGAAACCTCCTCTAGTTACACCATCAGTAGATGAACTTTGTCTCTTTTTTCATCCGATCTGATCCGGGATATTTACAGATCTAAGCCAATAATGCATCTTTTAAAAAGTAATTTGATGAAGCATTTGAAGACTAAGCAATCTGTAAGCCATACTCTGAAAAACAGTCAGAGGGACCGAAGGCTTGAAAAGCAGCAGAGCCACCCTGTTTAAAATAAAATGTTTGTTTTCAGAAGTTACTGTGTGATGTATGAGTACAAATCGGTGAACTAAAGAACTCTGTCAAACTGGGTCTGGATGAATCTGGCATCAGGGAAGCTGACGAGTTTTAAACTGAATAAGAAGCAGTGGAGACTTTCTGTAGGACCGGATCAAACGACTGAGTCGTCTGCATAAAAATGAACATTTCCATCCATCATTCTGTCCCAGTTGATTTATATAAATGGTTAATAGAAGAGGGCCTAATATCTGTTAGGAACAGCTGCAGGAAACATCTTTAATTTATTTATGCCCTGTTTCTGAGATCATCAGCGAACCAAGCCCGCAGCATGACTATCAGAAGTTCCTGGTCTGTGCAGCTTGTAATGAACCAGTACAGTGATGTCATCACTGAGCGTCTCACCTGGCGGCCCACACCTGTCCTGGTCTGAGTCAAACCGAGTCTCTGTGACCCGTTTTACTGTTTGTGCTGCAGCTGCTGCCTCCAACGCTCCTGATCAAAGAGTAGGAAGTTCTTAGTTTCTGACATGGAGTTCTCCTGGATCAGCACTGCTTTTCATACTGAGCCTGGTTCTGGTTCTGGTTCTGGTGGAGGTGGCGGTCTGGCCATAATGTGAATCAAATCAGCAGATATTGGATGTGTTCAGTTTGAGGGTAACCCTGACCCCTGACCTTTGGAGCAGGATCCCCTTGACTGCAAATATTTTTTGAATATAAAATAATTTAGTTTTTCTGCTTCACTTTTCGAAATCGGTGACGAAATGATTTTCCTGCCGCGGCTCTCTGCTGCCCCCTGCTGTTTACATGAGGTCATTGACCTGACTGAAGTCAGAGCTGCAGCTGTTTCAGAACCAGAACCAGAACCAGCTGTGATTATTTTATTACGCAGAAACTTCCGGGATCTTTCCGAGCTCTGCAGCTTCTCCTTCCGGTTTCTGGAGCTCAGCAGGGAGCTTCATGCGTCAGGAAGACAGATTCTCATGTCTCCACTTCATTATTAATGCACGTGAGGGTGAAACTGCGCATGTCCGCTTTCTGTACGGACATGACGTCCCGCTGCTCCGGCCTCACCTGCGGCTTCTGGACCAGCATCTCCTCTGAGTGACCGCAGCGTGGGGAGCAACAGCCAATCAGCTTCTAGATAGCTTCTTAAACACGCCCCCTGCACGCACGCGCGCAGACACGCACGCCCCCCCACCTTCCTGCCTCCTCTGTAATCCTCCGTCCTCTCCAGGCATCATGGCGGAAATTAAAACGGGAATCTTTGCGAAGAACGTTCAGAAACGGCTGAACCGGGCCCAGGAGAAGGTAGGAGCCGCCTGGTTCTGGTGGGGGTTCGGGTGGGTTCGGGTGGGCGCAGGGTCGGGTCCTAGAGGAGGATGCAGGCCGCTGCTGATCTGTCACAATAAATCTCACATTTTATTTTCTGATTTTGTTTGATATCGTTTAATTTTCTAAAAGGCATGACGTCACCACGAAGCTCTTTAAAAGAAACGGATTAAAAATGTTTTTATTGAGGGGAAAAAAGCAAATTAGAGCCGCTGACGGAGAGCCTTCTGATTGGCTGATTAAAGCTGTTTGTACGTGACGCTTCAGCTGCGTGGAAAACGTGTTTTCACGTGAGGAATTAGATGACGTAAGCACGGAACGTGACGTGTTTTTTATGTCAAAAGCTTCAGAGCATCAGAGCCTGCCTCGTTCTGATTGGCTCACCTGCAGCTCACCTGTGTGCAGGTACGATCCAGTAATGGCTCGGTTCTGGTTCTGAATGTCTCAACATGAACCTACGTCATTCATTATGGAAATATAATTTATAAGAATTTAGGGTCCCCTTAATATTTCAGTCAGGTATTCATATGTTTCAATAATTTCAGAAATTTATTGTCATCGATATTAAAACAATTTATTAGCAGCTCTTTGGGGGTAAACATCTAACATTTTAGTTTTAAATGGGGTTCTTAACCTTTCCATTGATTTTTTTTTTTTTTTTTTTTTCAAATTTGCACAGAATGAAATCCTGGATTAAAAATGACAACCAGTTGATCTTCAGGTTCTGTTAAGACACTTTCAGACAGTATCTCTAATTTCTTTGACCTATGACCTTTCCATGGGTAGTGTGACCTGTTCCTCTAAATAAAGTTCATGTTCATTTGGTTGATAGTTTTAAACTATTTGGGACAGCAGAGCTGTAGGCTGAATAAATTCATCTTGATAAACTTTCCATTTTTGATAAGTAAATTCGTCCTAAAATAGAACGGTCTCGTTGGAGAACATAAAGAAGATTTATGTTCTTTAATCTTGTTTTCAATATTTAAGGTCGATTCTTGGTTTTTGGTTCTAGCAGTTCCCAAGTATTTAATTTCAGATTTAATTGCAATACTAGGTATCTTTTATGAAAGTGTCATGAATGGCTTTAAGCTCACATTTTTTAAAATTTAGCATAAGACCTGAAGCCTCTGAAAAAAGTTTAATTTTATCAATAACAACTGGAACCTGCTTGTTTTAAGGAAACGGTGATGTCATCAAAAGTGATGACATCACTAACTGGCTAATGAATAATTCTGTACCGAAAACGGCTAATTTCTCAATGTCTGCACATTTGTTTTAGATAGATGGCTAACATCTCTGCAACTAAATTAAAAAGATGTGTAAGTGGGAGACCCAGAGGAAAGAGGAATTCCAACATTAATGTTAAACTGAGCCGTGGAGCCCAGCGGGCCTGGGGGCCCGGCGTCCTGCAGGTTCTAGTTCCGTCCCTGCTGGTGGGAACTTCCTCCTCAACAATGGCTAACAGCTTTGCTGTTAGCCATTGTTGTTGTCGCTACTTGCCTGTCGCTACGCTTCCTACCCAGAGCTCTTCACAGTGCTGCCGCTCTCTCCACCATTCTACCAGAAGTCCCCAGTGGTCTCCGTGATGTGGCGTATACTTCCGCCATGTTTGAGTTTCTGTTACTCTTCATTTGTTTATGTTGTGACTAGGGCTGAAACGATTCCTCGAATGATTCGAGTACCTCGATTACTAAAATTCCTCGAGGAAAATTGACCTGCCTCGAAGCTTCACTAATTTATGTTTTATTAGTTAGCGCACCGTGTTCCGGCCGGGACTTCATTTGCGTTGCGCGGAGCTCTCACTTCCGCCTGAGTTGTTGACAAAAGCTAAGTCTCAGCGGCATAAAGTCCAATCTTCAAGATTGGCCCGTGGGGATTTTATTGATTGATGATAATGCCCGACTTTTTATCGTTTTTGGGGAACCAATAAGCATCCTTAAAATGACTGGGGGAATGCCTGGAGTACGGCAGCATTTTCCTCCGGGGCTGCTGGTTGAAAGCGAACGGCGGGAAGAGCGCTGAGGTGAGCGGATAGCCTGAACAGGGCGGGCGGCTGAGTAGCTGATGCTTACCGTGTAAATGTAGCTTTACCGACGAACCGCACAATAAATTTCATATCCCGGCCTGAAGAAACGGGTGGCGGAGCGCATCGTACATGGCTGGTAGATGAGTTTCTGAGTGTGACCAGTGAAGGTGTCGTAAATATCCCGTATTGCTTCCCCCGTGTTCGTCCCCCGGTCTAACGGTTCGTCAGTCCGCTGGTCTATTTCCTCCCCTCCACCCCATGTTCGTTCATTCGCCCTCTCCTCCCACTCCAGGCGGCATTTCCCGTATTTTCAAACCCAAAGCGTGACAGGTTAGGTGGCAAGGTGAGTTTAATTAATCTATTAAACTCACTGAAGATGAATACATAAACTAAAAGCTGGATTGTAGACATTTTTATAAGCATATTTATGAGCCTGCCTCTTTGTTATTAAATTCAATATAATTTCAGATTTTTCTATAACTTTTCTTCTGGTTAACTTAGAAAGTGAGCTATTATTGTTACAGGTTAGTTTTCTAAACTACAAAAAAGCAACTGTTAGGGATGCTCAAATATGAAAAATTGGACTGATATTGATATCTGATAGTAACACCGGTATTATGCCAGATTTACCAATATTTCATTTTATAATTTTTTTTAAATCCGATTACTCGATTAATCGTAAGAATAATCGATAGATTACTCGATTACTAAAATATTCGTTTACAACAGCCCTAGTTGTGACTCCACCTTGATGGGACGGTTTGTCCTGTTTTCACTCGTCTTTCTCTTGTAGTTTGTCTGTTTTAGTCTGGAGTTGCCAGTGGCTTTGTTGGTCCCTACTGGGTCGGTCCTTACCCAGTCAGTCTGGGGCTGCTTGGCCGGCTCACCAGCTCCACCTTTCTGTTTAAACTTCTGGGGTTTTTGCTCGGACACTTGAAGGCAAAGGCTCTCAACTTTTCAGAGAAAGAAACAAAACAGTTGAACAAACGAAAGTTTTAAGAAAATACAATGCTTGAATTTGTGTCCTCCCTAAAATTGTAGTGACCTTTTAGGCTGTTGCTCTCACCTCAAGTCAATTCTTAAAGGACATGTGGTTAGATTCCCCGAGTCCTCAGCCACTGGTAGAGTAACTGGTGCATTACTTGACCAGTGGAGCATCCAGTGGTGAGGCAAAGTCTCCTATACTGCCAGAAATAAAGCCGAACCCTGACTGATCAGTTCTGGATCAGAACGGAACAGCTTCCTTAGGAGGAGCCGCTTTGCATCCCTGAATGAATAGGTTTTCTGGCTCTAACTGATGATATTGAATAAATGTTTTATGTGCATTTACTGCATAATGTCCAAGCCTGCGTGGGTCACCTGAATCCTCGTCTGGTCCAGTTGACTACTGGGGAACTATGTGTCTAGTGTTGGTGGAGGAAGGAAGCCATGGTCGTACTAAGCGAATATCCACGTGTTTTCAGATGTTCCAGACCTAAAATTTTTTAAATAGCTTCAGCCATAAGAAAACAGTTAAACTTTCTTTCATTTTTTTCTCAGGTTTTGCAGAAACTGGGAAAAGCAGATGAGACCAAAGATGAGCAGTTTGAGCAAGTGGTGATAAACTTCAAGAGACAAGAGGTGAGAGACGTTTCTTCTTCTAATGTCTTTCCAAACTCTTCATCTTCTCCATGAATTACCAGGTCTACCAGAGAGACTGTATGGAGAGCCATTTCATCCAAAATTAAATAAATAAATGGGTGAAATAAATAAAGAGTAAAATAAATCAGTAAGTGAAGAAAATGAGTGAAATAAATAAAAAATTAGTTAAATAATTTAGCTTTTTCATTAACCCAATTTTTCATTTAGTTTTTATATTATCAATTTCTCAGTTTCCCTCTTTCATTTATCTATTTTTTATTTACCCATTTTTTATTGATCTATTTTTCATTTAACCATTTTTAATTTAGCTTTTTCATTAACCCAATTTTTCATTTATTTTTCATATCAATTTCTCAATTTCTCTTTTTCATTTATCTGTTTTTTATTTAGCCCTTTATCTATTTACCAATTTTTCATTAATCTATTTTTCATTTAACCACTTTCAAATGTCCCTTTTTTCATTAACCCAATTTTCATTTATTTATTTTTCAGATCATCAATTTCTCGATTCCCCTTTTTATTTATCTATTTTTCATTTGTCCATTTTTCATTTATCCCTTTATCTATTTACCCATTTTTCATTAATCTATATTTTAATCAGAGGACGTGCTGGTCTCAACATCCTGGCGGCGTTCAGTTTATCACCTAGTGCTGAGATCAACTCAAAATCTTCCGCTATTGTAATTGAGCACCTATTGATTAAATATGACTGTAGTTGGAAAACAAACATCAGCGTTAGCTTACCGTGCAACGTCTGGGCAACCGGAGGATCCTGGACGGACAGCAGCGGTGCATGTCTGAAAGATGGCCTCCGATGCAGATCTCCAAGACTTGGCACTCTCACTCTCTCAGCTCGATGCTCCATAGAGCTGCCTCTGGATATTGTACTTCACTTACGATGCACAGTAAAGTCTGCTCCTTATAGTTGGGTCACAGCTGGCAGCTATGAAGGCATCCCGAACCTCCAATCGTAAGCCAACTTCAGCGGCCGCTTCGTCCAAACTATAAAACCCCCGACGGTGAAGCTCTGAGTCCATCAGAGCCGCCAGCTGAAACACGTTCTGTCTGAGCGGCCACACCAAAAATAAAGTCAGGAGTAATAACACTATTTTCTAATGTAGTTAATGAGCTTCAGCTTATTGATAACCCGTTAGTAGGTCGCCATCTTTCTTGAAGCAAAGTAGGTGTGACACTAACCAACCAATTGGGGAAGGTGTAGCCTGATGACGTGCCTCTCCTCATTTGCATTTATTCTTTTTCTAAGTTTTGCGGGGAAAATAGAATGTGATTCAATAAGAAAATAAGGAAATACTAAATGAATAAGGGAAATTGGAAAATAGGAAAATTAAAAAAAATTTCAAACAAATGTTAAATGAAAAATAGATAAATGAAAAATGGGTAAATAAAAAAGGGATATATGAGAAATTGAATGAAACTGAGAAATAGAAAATCGGGTTAATGGAAAAAGGAAATTGAAAAATGGTTAAATTAAAATATAGATTAATGAAAAATGGGTAATTGGAAAAGGATAACTGAAAAATGGACAAATGAAAAATAGATAAAATGAAAAATAGATAAATGAAAAAGGGGAATAGAGAAATTGATAATCTGAAAAATAAATTAAAAATTGGGTTAATGAAAAAGCTAAATTAAAAAATGGTTAAATGAAAAATATATTAATAAAAAATGGGTAAATGAAAAAGATAAATGAAAAAGGGAAATTGAAAAATTGATGATGTAAATAAATGAAAATGAATAAATGGGTTAATGAAAAAGCTAAATTATTTAACTAATTTTTTATTTATTTCACTCATTTGCTGGACCGATGCTCCAGAAAACTGCCCCAGATTCACTGATGGCTCATCTGAACTGTTTCAGTTTTCTACCCTCCAAGTCTAATCAGTGTAATGATAATCATTCTTTAATCTGACTCAATTTACTTCCTGTTAGTCTGAAGGTGCTCGGCTGCAGAGGGAGATGAAGTCCTACATGTCTGCCATCAAAGGTAGCCCATCACTTCTCTTTCTGTCCTCACTGTAGATCAAAGATTACATTTCAACATCATCTGCTGTGTTTGAAGGATCTCAGGGTTTCTGAAACAGTTTTTCTTGTAGGGATGCAGCAGGCGTCCATCAACCTGACGCAGTCTCTGCATGAAGTCTACGAACCTGACTGGCACGGCAAAGATGACATCGTGACCATTGGGAAGGTTGGTCAGATGGATGAATGTTTTTTATCTTTACCAGCCTCTTCACTCCGGTTCTCATCTGCAGACCGATTAAGCGGTCGATCATGACATTTAAACCCGAGTCTATCACTGCTAAGTTTATCATTCATCTGTTTTATGATTCACCATCGAGTTAACTGATTACTGATTGAGCAAAAACATAACTGCAACAAGTTAGTTTATCTTTCCAGTAAATGCAGTGACTTGTCCTTTACTAGGACCTGAAGCTAAGCTGAGCATTTTTAAAACTGGCTGACTGTTTCACCGCTTTGAAAAGCTTTTCTCATCCCGACTACATCTTTATCCATCCCCATCGCCCTCTTCCATATATGCCCCGTGCGTTGCATTGCTGCGTTCAGTGACGTGCGGTGAGGTTTGTAGTTGGTGAGGCTCTGACTTATCATAATCATATTTACAAATATAGACCCCCTGCATGTTATTGTTTATAAGTAAATTTCGCGCATGCGGACAACGCTGGAGGGTAAAGAGACGATTCTTCTTCTACGTCAGGTATAGCCGCGCTGCCACGTAGAATAACTCCGTTAACTCAATCAAACTTGGACATGTAGATATTATTAATTTAGTGCTGTTCTCCACAGCAAAGGGAAAAATCGTTAAAGAACAACTCAAAACCACGTCTCTCTCGCTCTATATATCTACGCACAGACTCGTTATGTTTATTTTGCAATTATTAATAAGTGACTGCTGTGGTAAGAGAGGAAAACTATAAATATATCGCTGCACTTTACTGTATGGCTAGCTCCATGGCTAGCTCACTGTGTCTTACTCTGCAGTTGTGCAGTCACAATATCTGGGATCATGAGCGCCCCCTGCCATGAGGCCAGAGAACTGCCTGCCTCACCTCGAGTCTGTTCTCTGCCGTTTCTGATCGCTCCTCCGCACACTAAACACGATACACACACAGTTGGTGACAAAAAAAACACTGTGCATTATATACATGGGCGAAATTATGGAAAATCAGTCCATATATTAAATGTTTTTTAGCCATTTTATTGGTGACATACAGGCAGGAGGAGCATGCTGCAGAATGGCAACCGGTGCAGTTAGAGAGGTTGATCAGTCCAGGTGAGGCTCAGCTTCCTGCTGCCTCACCGGCTTCGCTTCTGAGCATTTGAATGGGAAAATGTGAAAATCCAGCGATTTTGAAGAAAAAATAATCAGAATTGGTTAAAATAAATGAAAAATAAGAACTTTATAATACAAACCACATGGTGAAAATAGCAATATAAATGATTTTATCATTATATATTATTTTTCCATGGCGGCGTTGCTGCGTTGCGTTGCTGCGTTGCGTTGCTACGTTGCGTTGCTGCGTTGCTGCGTTGCGTTGCGTTGCTGCGTTGCGTTGCTGCGTTGCGTTGCTGCGTTGCGTTGCTGCGTTGCATATCCGGCCGTGTGTCTCTGGTGAATCCAGTTGCCGCTGCAGATGAAATACCTCAACCTCAAACCCAGGAGATTATCGGCACTGATGTTTCTCCATGTTGACCTGAACTTTGTTCATGTGTTGATGTGAGGTCCAGACGGCTCTGCACAATGCGGGGTTAAAGGTCATTCGGGGTTCACACCAGTTCCTCTTTTCAGAGGTTACCTGGCAGAAGCCAGTTGAACTCGTTGAAACCAACTGATTTGTGTGCTGCAGGATTGTGACGCCCTGTGGGAAGATTTCCACAACAAACTGGTGGACTCAACTCTGCTAAACCTGGACGGATACCTGCAGCAGTTCCCCGACCTGAAGGTAAGAGCTGCTGCTCAGGATTGAAGGAGAAGTCGAGAGGAAAGTGATGGCTGATTCTTTCAGATGCGTGTTGCCAAAAGAAGTCGGAAACTCATCGATTACGACAGCGCTCGGCATCAGCTGGAGTCTTTGCAGGTGGCTGGGATGAAGAACGACAGGAAGGTTATGAAGGTGAGTGTGAGCTGAAGGCGGAGGATGGGTTGGAGAATCATCCGTTCTCCATGCTAAGTTCGTGATGTATGAGGTTGAAAAAGAGTCAGTGAGCTGAATTCATGATTTCCATTTATTAATACCAAAATACTCCTGGTCCATTATGACCTGTTACCTTTAAGAGCCAACAGTCAAAATGGCCGCCCAGAACAGTTTCCCATTCCCTTTGTCTCTGTGAGCTACGCCCCAAAGAGGGCGTTACCTAGTGTGTCAGTATCTTTAGCTTTACCTTAGCTTTAGCTTAGCAACTAGCTAACAGAGATGGAAGGAAAACACAGAATTATTTATTCTCAACAAGATGAAGGTGCTTAACTGTGTTTGCTGAACTTTGCAGGCAGAAGATGAGCTTAAAAAGGCTCAGAAAGTTTTCGATGAGCTGAACGTCGGCCTTCAGGATGAGCTGCCGACTCTCTGGGATCGGTAAGTCAGGCAGTCGCCCGCCTGCTCGTCGGAGCGCTGCATGATGGTTGGCTCAGCGCTGAGGCCGTTCTGCTCGCCTCTAAACTCGGTTTGATGATCTGCATCTGATGATCCTCCAAGTCTGTGAAGGTCTTCTTACCATCACCCTAATCTTTAAAGCTCTCCACTGTTTCTGGAGTCCAGAACTTTGATGCTACTTCCTGTCAGAAGAAGCATGCCGGTCAAAGTAAAGCATTCATTTAACCCTTTATGACCTAAATAATAATAATAATAATAATAGTTATTATTATTTTAATTGTACACAGTTCTTTCAATGTTCTGTGAGTAAATATATATTTGCCTGTTCATCCATAATTGGAACTTTCAATATCTAGCAAGTTATTTTCACAATTTACCATCTATTAGGATTGATTGATTTCACTCCCTCCTACAGCGAGGGAGAAATTACCCTAATAACCTGATATTGACTGTAAACGCAACGTCTCTGTTCAAAAACTGTTGGAATTTTTCAGACAGCGCAAAATGTGGCCAAAGCATGTAAACAACCGGAGAACAACTTAACAACTCTTTAGTGCGGCAGGCTGGTGGATGCTGGGTAATGATCAGCCTGTGAACGTGGTTAGCGCGCTGCTGCGCATGTTCACCTGCCAGGTGTGAATAAAACCCAGAAGGCTGAGGAGACGAAGCGATCGCCAACCAGCCAGGATTTGAACCCAGAACCTTGTTGCTGCAGCAAAATGATGCAGCTTGGTGAAAGCTGAATGTTCCCTTCACACGGATTTTAAAAAGGTCTGAAACTGATGAAAATTAGTCTTATGGTTATGAATGCATGCAGGGCTTCATTAGGAACATTTATTTTCTAATGTCAGGTTCTCACACAGTAACACGATGTTCCTGGAAGCTGAATTAAGATCTCAAAGTGAAGCTTTATTCTGTGGTTGGTTCTGGTCCAGAGCAACGTACTGTCAGGATTTCATTCACGTTCAGCTATTTCTCCATCCAACCAACCGAAATAATCTACTGCTGGCAGGAACGAACCCGATTAACCTGCAGCAGCCACAGCTGAACAAAATGCACCCACAGGAGTTTTAACTTTTTTTAATTAAATATTTTGCCAGTTTTTGCTGCAGGAACATTTCCTCTGATGATTTATGTTGTGATCTCAGGAACCTGACCTGGGTTTCTGCAGCGTCTCTGGATGATGAATAAAGTCAAACAGCGCCCTCTTCAGTCTGACTGGCTCGGTTTATGTTAACTGTTCATTTTCTTTCTCCAGCCGAGTCGGTTTCTACATCAGCACCTTCAAGTGTGTCACCAGTCTGGAGGCCAGGTTTCACCGAGAAATCTCACTGGTGAGTTGATCTGTTCCTCGGAAGCGTCCAGCAGATGTTCAGAGCTCAGGTGGTTCTTCTGCTTCCAGGTGTGCAGGGAGCTGTATGAAGTCATGACCAAGCTAGGAGAGCAACACTCTGATAAGATCTTCACCATCCAAGGAGCTCCAAGGTGAGTTCATTCAGCTGATTGTTTGCAGCTTTACTTTTTAGAAACATGTTCAAACCTCAGAGGCTGGAATCAGATCAAATGTTGATGTGAAAACAGAAACGCCACGTCTTTACATGACTGGACTGGAAATGTCTTCAAGGCCTCTGTTTAATTCAGAGCTGCAGCCGTTCAATCCCTTTGATTATCGCCCCCATTTCAGACCTGATTAATGGATCCTCAGCAGACTGATTAATCCCCCTTTTCTTCTTTTCCTCAGTGATTCTGGACCGCTGCGCCTCGCCAGAACCCCATCACCACCGGAAGACGAGACTCCCCCAGAGAGCCCAGATGCCAGCTCCAATCACATGCTCCGCCCAGTTTCACCTGGTCCACCCCGGCCGAAATCCCCAATTCAGGTAATAGGAGTCCAGGTGAGTGCAGCCGGATCCAATCAGACACAAAGAAAAGTCCGTAGTGAAAGTAGCACTAAGATAAAGTGAAGCGACAGGCATGGAATAACTTTTAAGAGGATGTCCAGCCTCTTCTGTTACTTTCAAACAAAAATAATATTCAAAATACGGCAAAAAATGAAAAAAAATATTGGGACAACCTGATCTTTGGATTCACTTTTGGGATGTGGATCCATGGTGGTTACCATGGTGATATGGGGGATAACCATGGTGATACCTCCAGGTCTTTATGGAGCGTCTGGGATAAACGCCACACTCAAACATGCATGTTGTTGTTGTGCAACACCCCTATAACCCTTCCCCCTTTTCTTCTCTCTATTTCCCCTTCTGAGAGGAGGGAGATGTGCTACCAGCTCTCCATCTAACGGGTGAATTGAGTTTCCTAAATCTGCCGGGATTTACCCTATCCAGAACTGAAGTAAACTCTGTTTAAGCTGGGTGCGAGAAAGACTAGCCTGGTTTCTGACGACCTCCAACCAGATGTCCCACCTTCTTCCCCCTGTGAATTAGCCAGACTGAGCAGCCTGCAGTCAACTGGTTCCACAGAGCACACCTGTTACCGGTCGCTCCTTCTCTTTGTTGCACTTGTTACTGAACCAGGTTGGTTTTAGTGACTTGGGCCAAGGAGTCCCAAGGATGTTTTTTACATATAGTTTTGGGCTAAAAGCAACCCATCAAACATTTTCCACTTTTTCCTCCCAGAATCAAACTTCATAGCTATTTTATGACCTTCAAAGAACTTTAAGGTGACTCATTAATTGAATGTCCACAAAATCTTTTACATTTTCTTAATGCTAATTATTTTATTAGTAAGGCAGTTTTGCAAGGGTCAGTACAGCTTAAATCAGTGGCAGAAATAATCAAATAAGTAAAATCAATAATCTAGCCTATCTTTCCCTAATGCTGACACTGTGAACTAAAAAAGGGAACCTTTGAGAGAGACGGATGGAGTTTGGCATCTTGAACCCCAGAACTGGTCTGATGAAGGTGTTGCAACAGCAGGAGGCTCCCAGTGCTGGTCGATGAAGGCAGGGATCTCTGCAGGTCTGATGACCTTTCGTCTCTGCTTCGATGGTGAAGTCACACAGGACTTGGGTGCTGGCAGGAAGAGCACTGACTTAGAGCCGCAGGTCTCGGGTCTTAGGGTGACTTCCTCTTGTGTGTAGCGGTCCTCAGCTTCTTGTCTTGCGGCTCTGAAGCTCCCTTCTCCTTGTCGCACGAACTTTCTGGTCTGTTGAGATGTAGACGAGCTGAGGGAAGGGACCAGTTCTTCCTCTTGGCCTTTGGTCTTTTGCTTTGGTCTATGGGGTCCCGAACCCAGCTGGTGAGAGAAATGCAATTTGAAGCCACATGTTGCGGGGCTAACGGGTTGGTCCCCATGTGCAGAACAGTCTTCAGCTCTGTGGCCCCGGCTCTTCTTCAGCTGCAGAGTTCTTTGTCCATCTGGATCTTGACTCAAAGCTGCCTGAAGGATCCAACCAAAGGTTCCTCTTTTGGACCCACCTCATAAAGGGTTTATCCACCTTTTGGTGTGTTTGCATTGGCTAGCTTTGTTGCTGTGCCTCTCATTGGCCGACTGCCTGAACAGATGATCTCATATCCATCACCATCTTGGAGACATTATGACCTGATGTCTGTTCTAATGACCCCGAGTTGCTCAACAGTCCACCGACGTCTGTTGCCTACCCAACATTTTCTTAGGAAAGTCAAAGTTCAACAATAAGGCCTTGGTCACCTCCGCTCTCCCATCAGTTCCTCTTTTCCCCTGACCTTTCACCTACCATCTACCCCAACACAACATCAGTGATCTTTAATTACAGTTACACATTTTACACCATTTCCAGTTCAATGTCAAATTACATGTATAACCTTTTAGTTTCTGATTTAGCATTCATTTATAATATTATAACCATAACTTCTTAGTTACTCTTATTATAATCTTAGATTATTAGAACAAACAGGTCATGATGCTGGGCTGCTGATCATCCCTCCGTCTGGACACAGGATCAATAGAACCAGTTTAAAAGCTAAAATGAATGGTTATATGCCAGACATGGAAAACTGGGATGCTCTCCATGCCATGATCAGGATTTAGGACTCATGGCATCTCAAGGAGGAAATACAACTTTATTTTGTAGCAATTCAAGAGCTACCAGCTTTTATCACTTCACAAAAGAATTAATCAGCACAAAAGCTCCAAAACACACAAAGAAGCCCTAACCCTATATATATATGTGTGTGTGTTTTTGTCATAGTACCCCCAAGAATTTAAAACTACTTTCACCCCTGATGAGGATGAAATGAGAAAATCTTCTTCCAACAGTTTGTAACACACAGAGTTCAAATTTATAAAGAAATAATCAAACATTTCCTGACACCCTGTCATTCACTTTGAGGCCTCTTAGCTCAGATCATCCTGACTTCTCTCCAGGCTTGTATTGATTATTGATGAAGCGGGCGAGTCGATGCCACTGTTACTGATACTGGCCAGTAGAGTCTGATTGACGAAATTTATTATTGATTATTGGTTCTGAACTTTGACTGTTTTTTTCCTCGCTGCTGACTTTTATCTGTTACTTGGTGAGTTATGTGACCTTCTTGTTGTCTGTGTAACTGGCGTGTTTCAGTCGTGTTCATGTCCGTAGACGTGAATGTTCTGTCGGAACATCTGTAGAACATCAGACCTGGTTCTGGTTCTGACCGGGTCATGATACAAACATGATGACATGTTCTCCAACATCTCAGAGGAAACTAAAACTGCATGATGATCAGTTTTTATTTCATCACACCAGTCAGTGGTATATTAACTAAAAACTAAATAAGCGAATGTAATTATTGCTAAAGCAGTTGATCATAACCACGAGACATGAAGGATGCTGGACTTTTACAGAATCCCGATCTGTCAAATAAAGCAGCAAACCTTTTCAGCTTCATCACTTGTGGAGCTTCAGGATCGACCTTCAATGGTACCTAGGCAAGGTCGATCCCAGGGAGAACCCAGGGAGAACCCAGGTCGATTCCAGGTCGATCCCAGGGAGAACCCAGGGAGAACCCAGGTCGATTCCAGGTCGATCCCAGGGAGAACCCAGGGAGAACCCAGGTCGATTCCAGGTCGATCCCAGGGAGAACCCAGGGAGAACCCAGGTCGATTCCAGGTCGATTCCAGGTCGATCCCAGGGAGAACCCAGGGAGAACCCAGGTCGATTCCAGGTCGATCCCAGGGAGAACCCAGGTCGATTCCAGGTCGATCCCAGGGAGAACCCAGGTCGATTCCAGGTCGATCCCAGGTTGATTCCAGGGAGAACCCAGGTTGAGGTCGATCCCAGGGAGAACCCAGGTCGATCCCAGGTTTATCCCAGGTTGATCCCAGGTCGATTCCAGGTCGATCCCAGGTTGATTCCAGGGAGAACCCAGGTTGAGGTCGATCCCAGGGAGAACCCAGGTCGATCCCAGGTTTATCCCAGGTTTATCCCAGGTTGATTCCAGGTTGATCCCAGGTCGATTCCAGGTCGATCCCAGGGAGAACCCAGGGAGAACCCAGGTCGATTCCAGGTCGATCCCAGGGAGAACCCAGGTCGATCCCAGGGAGAACCCAGGTCGATTCCAGGTCGATCCCAGGGAGAACCCAGGTCGATTCCAGGTCGATCCCAGGTTGATTCCAGGGAGAACCCAGGTTGAGGTCGATCCCAGGGAGAACCCAGGTCGATCCCAGGTTTATCCCAGGTTGATCCCAGGTTGATTCCAGGTTGATCCCAGGTTGATTCCAGGGAGAACCCAGGTTGAGGTCGATCCCAGGGAGAACCCAGGTCGATCCCAGGGAGAACCCAGGTCGATTCCAGGTCGATCCCAGGGAGAACCCAGGTTGATCCCAGGTTGATCCCAGGTCGATCCCAGGGAGAATCCAGGTTGATCCCAGGTCGATCCCAGGGAGAACCCAGGTTGATCCTCCCAGGTTGATCCCAGGTTGATTCCAGGTTGATCCCAGGTTGATTCCAGGTAGAAGCAACACCAGGAGCCTCAGGTGTTGGATCAGTGTTGTTGATCCAAACTAAAACTGGACATGCAGCTTTTAGTTTCCGTTAATGTGTGAACTAATCCACCTGTTGGTCAGCGGGAGCTAACATCATGGGAACGCCTCTGCAGATCCGACTCCAGTGCGGTTCACCACCGTCTGGAGGGAAGGACATTATGAGCGAGGAGCTGAGCTCAGATTCGCGGCTCAGGAAGAAACATTTTAGGTAAAAGCTGCAGGTCCTCAACAAGTCCAACATCAGGACTCAGAATCAGACAAAGTTCATAAACAGATCTTTCTTCCTGATCACAGCTCCCTCCTGCCGCCTCACTTAGCCACGCCCCCCTCCATATCTATGCTGTGCTTTCACACAGGGATTAGTTACACTTTCATTTTATTAAATACTCAGTAGGGAACCTACAGTCTGTTCTCTGTTAGGAACATCTGGACCAATTAGATCAATCCTGAAGTAACAAATGTATGGATTGGTCTTTCGGTGTGTCAGGATGTTTTGAATTTTTGGCAATAGAAACTTGATTCATATGGGATTTAAAGACTTAAACTGGTCAAAAATAACCCAGAGGTTCTTTACTTCCTTATTGGACAATAATGTATTGCCATCCAGATTAAGTGATTGACTAAACAAAAGACCAGGATCTGTTCCTGTAATCTTCGATGTGCTTGGTGAAGATGAATGAGGGTTTTCAGCCTTCAATTTGACCTTTTCCCAACCAAACATAATAATTAATTATAAATGATTGTCTTCTTTTAATATGTGGAGTCAGTAAAGTAGACATTCTCAATTTTGTTGTTTTCAGCATCTTGATTTTCTTCAAGGTTCCTCTTCTTTTCTCACACTGAACAGAAAAAGTTCTGATGTACTTTACTAACCAAAACCCTTTACTGGACTTTTCAGACTCAAGCATTAGAAACTATGAAAGTAACTTTAACTTTAGCTTGATTAATGGAGAGGTTCACACATAACAGTTGATGGTAGAACTGGTTGTTGGTGGAATGGTGCCGTTCCAGCGTTAACTCTTTCTGTCTGATTGAGTCTCAGCTCACCTGTAACGGTCCTACTTCTCCTTTGGCAGCTTAAAAAGGGTCCACCGGTTCCTCCACCTCCTAAAGTCACACCCACTAAAGAAGTGGCAGAAGAGCAAATCATTGACTTGTTCGGAGGAGAATTTCTACCTGCTCCTTCACCTTCTCAGGTAGGACGGCAAATAAAATCCAATTTCCATGAGTTTTTCTGCCCTTTAACCTTCTGCATCTGCTGCTGTCCACAGCCAAATGAACGACCAGGAGAGTCTCTTCTTGACCTGGACTTTGATGCTTTCCAGCCGGATGAAAGTGTTTCACCGATTCCTCAGGTCCGCTCAATTTTGGAAACCGATTTTAACACCTGTGAGAGAACAACAGGTTTTAGAATAAGTAGGGCTGGACGATGGGGCTGAAAATGTAAAATGATATAAAAGCGTCTTATATCAGTTGATATCAATAATTTTTGGAAAGTTTTTCTGTTTTAAATATCTGAAGTGCTGCCAAACTAGTGATGTGACTTTTCTTGTTTTATCCAGTTTTTCTTTCATGTCGTTGTTTATTTTTAAGCAGTTATGAAAGTGGCAAAACCTTAAAGTGCTGCTGCACAAGTTACCCAACAGGTTGTTGCTAGGCAACCAGAGAGCAAATGAGTTAAGGCCCCCACATACTTGAAGCCGACGTACAAACATAAATTTTTATGACTGCGGACTCGGTGTTGCACTGCAACCTTTTCAGTGTTCACATCTTCATGCGACACAGACCTGACCAAGTTGAGTCAGTGCGCCGAGTCCGAGCGTGACGTCCACCCTCTGACCCCAGCTGACAGGCGCCCACCTAGCTCATCAGACATGCTGGTGTCCACTAGGATTGTGGGAAATAAAGGAATGTGACATCAGAGAGTTTTAGGCAATCAGTATGGTGGAGCATAAGGCGTCAACCATCCGTGAAAAGCACATGAGAAGTCTGCGTGTCTCACAGAGTGCACACGGAACGCCCGAGTATGTGGGGGGCTTTTGGTGTTTCCTACCACCCTGGCTTAGGTTGAGCAGCTAAAGCCTTTCCCCCTTTCCTCTGCCTACATCCCCCAGAATGCTGTGCATCTCTGGATCTGAGTCCAGTGAAATTATTTAACATTCTCTCAGATGTATTGTCTGTATTGGTCATGTGTCTTTTGCAATATATATTGTTGTTGATTTATTGGGGCCTGCCATGCAATGCATGGAGGCAGTGACTGACTTGCTTCAGTCACTGCCTCCATGCATTGCATGGCAGGCACCTACTGTTCTTCACCTAATAGAATGTCTCTTTATTATTATTATTATTATAATAAATATAATTTATTATTCTTCCGTTACCGTTAATGCGGCTCGTACCGCTGCGAGAAACCCCACAAAAGTGGTATCAAAACGTGCGGCTTGATCCCGGCATTGGAGCTATTATTTTTATTGGGATTCTGTGTAAAAATGACGACATAAATTGAGAAAAACGAAAAAACTTGAGTCTGAGGAACTCGCAGCATCACTAAGATTTCTCTCTGAAACACACACACAGCACAGTGGAGGTCTGACTCCAAAACTCTGTTTAACTCCCCCTCACAGGCACAAATAGCGGCCTATTGATCTCAAAGTTGGTCATGACATAGATACACATGCCTGCTCCTGTAAAATGTTTTCAAAATTTTCCTAGGGCTTATGGTTTTTTGTCAGGGTCCTGGAGACCGACGCTGGGTGTCTCACAAGTATAGAAACCTGACTATCTGACAGAGAGAGCCAGCCCAGGTGCAGATCATTAATTACCATAGCAACGGGCCCTAGACAGAGGCAGTGAGTATTCCCACAGCGCTGAATCAGATCTCACAATGCATTGTGGGAAGAATACATATTTCCTGTGACTATTCATGTTTTCCTTACATAAAATTATTACTTGTCTGAATTTTTGAGTGTAAATTAAAATCCTTAGTATGAAAATTGAAATTGTTTTTAGAAATTAACTACTTTATTCATGTTTTTTATTTTGGACCATGAGTGAGAACACCATGTGCGAAACTTATAGTCGTCGGTCTCTGAATTTCACTGCCTTGGGGTTTATACCTTGCTTTTCAATGGTGACTAATATCATCATAATATATCTGATAATATTTATAGTTACTCTGTGTTAGTTGTGGGTTAAGTATCTCACACCTGCATCTGTTTCTCACGGCAAATGCTTTGTTTAAAGTGATGGGCACACTTTGGCAGGCCCCTCAAAATTTCTGCAGGAATTTTCTAGTTGTCAATCTAAGATTCCATCTAAGAAAATTGAATCAGATTTCGCTGTGCAGCAGCTGGGCTCCACATGTGATGGAGATTTCATTTACTAGGAGCCAATGTGCCAGGAACCACCAGATGGCATCTGTGAGGATTTCAGGAGTAGAGCTGGTGCTATCTGACGGTCACTGGACCACCCAACAGCCACGCAGCGATGGGACTCTCATTGTGGGTTAGATCAGTGTTTTTCAACCTCTTTTGAGCCATGGTACATTGTTTTAATTGAAAAAATCAGAGGCACACCACCAACCAAAAATGTAAACAAAGATACTCTGCAGCCGCCTATATTATATATATAGTCATTCTTATGAAAGTGTCTTGAATAGGAATCAACACAAAAAATTACTTTTATCATATTTTACATTTCTTATTTCAAATTGCACTTAACATGTCCACTTCAGAAATACACCTGAACAGGGTCACACTGTTTCTAATTCTCTTGTTTTAATGTAAAATGCTCTGTACCTACTGCCATCTAGTGGTAATAAAATGACATGATTACGCCACTAATTACTACCACAGCAAAGACACTCAAAGATGGCATCATTTGCAGATAATTAATTCGTTTTCAAAATATCTTTTAAGACCAATTACCTTATTTTCCAGACTATGAGCACACCATACTATAAACCGTACCTTTAATTTTTTTTTAACCCTCCCCTCCCCCTGGAAACTTACTATATCAGCCGCACTGGGCTACAGGCCGCTGGTATCTCTGCCGCTCTCGGTTTCCCATAAAGACCCATCCCATAAAGACCCATCCCATAAAGACCCATCCCATAAAGACCCAGCAGAGGACTGCGTCCTAATACCTGCTGGATATATTAAGGACGCAGTTCTCCGTCTCCAAATCCGGTTTTGTTCACGCCGAGTTTATGTGCAGCGGCTTTATTTCCCTCCTGTACTGCCAGATCGATACTCCTCAACTTAGAAGCTGCATCGTATGAGTTTGAAAACATTTCTCCGTCCTGCCTGCTGCTAGCATGTGTTTGTTCTAAATGAAAATTAGCTCGTTCTTCTTTGATTTCCAATTTTGACTTCCAATGACTCACCCCCTGCTAAAGAGCCCCTGGTGGTTGAAGAAAAATCCACAGAAAAGCCGCATGTTCAAAGTGTAGGAAAGAAGTAGCAGCTTACAGTCCGGAAAATACGGGAGGTGAAATTGGATAATTTCCACGGCACACCTGACGATCACTCATGGTACACTAGTGTGCTGCGGCACAGCGGTTGAAAAACACTGGGTTAGAACTAGACCAGTGGGTTGGCTCATGGAGTTACCCAGTGTGTGGAGGTCCGGGTGTTTTAGTGGGTCAGTGTGGTGCCTGAGGGCCACTATATGCTCAGAGTGCCACCTAGAAAATGGGTGGGATTGTCATATCACCAACAAAGTCCTGCTGAAGCTGCCGAAACCTGAGCACTCTTGAAGGTCCAGGTTCTGCGCGTCCTGGGGGGCCTGCTGACCCTGAGGGGCTTGTGGGTCCTGGGTTAGGGCTGGGACCAGGTCTTTGGGGCTGATGCAAGGACACCGATCCTGGGTTTGAACACCAGCTGATACTTGCAGTGCAACAGGCTCGCTATGCCATTTTGTCCTCTGGTGGCAGTTCTAGATGCCAACTGGTTGTAAATTAATATCTAATTATCCACAGGCTGTAAGGTGACTCTGAGAGTCTTCAGGGTCAAGTATTATTATTATTATTATTATTATTTTCACTGAGTGTACTTTACTCTGTTTGAATATGAGCTGCATTAACATGCTCTGTCTTGGTTTTAGACGGCTGTACCGTGGGACATGTGGTCGGTGAGTTCAATCTCCAAAACTCTTTACTTGGAAACAAACACGTTTTCTTTTCAGCTTTTTTCCTGAAAAGCCTGCAGGTTACTCTCAGACACGCTGCTTGAATGCACTCTTTCCTGATCATTCTCAGGGCTAATTGAGCTGATTTAACGTAGTATGTTTTTTGCACATCCTGAGACTAGAGCACAGAAAATGGAAGAGCGTTAATTTGATTAAAATGCAACTGTTTATTGCCACTACAAACCAGACGGCACTAACAGCAGGTTATGGAGAATTGCACAGAAAAAGCAGATGGGTTCAAGCAGAGTGATTGTCTACAGGCAGACTTCCTGCTTAAGAGGGGCTCTGGTTCAGTTTGACACTGCCTGGTTTGGTCCAAAGCTGGACGGTCTAATCACAAACAGACTGGAAAGATCTGGGTAAAAACAGCAACAAGCTGTAGAGGACAGAACAACTTTAAATTATAAGTAGAAAAGCAATGCAGATGTCTTAAGTTATGCACAGGCAAATTACAGGAGCAAAACAGACCAAGACTAAAAGAGTCAGTAAGGTTTCAAAAGCTTTTCATCACTGGCATATGAGGGCAACACACACACGGATATTAAAATCCCCCCAAAAAGTGTGTTCATATTTGGTATAATTTCATCCTAAAATGACATTAAAAATAATTTAAAACATATTGATTGTACTTTGGCTGCTGACAAGGATCCTGGTGCGTGTTAGAGTTAATTTATGTAGTGCCAGTTCACAACACTTTGTATCGAAATACTTTACAAAAAAATCAATTCAATCATCCAGACAGAGTTCAAGTTAGTGGCATTAATTCTGATCGATCCCAGTTATCAACTAATGAATCAAGTTCAATTCATTATCCGAAATGGTTAAAATGTTTCCAAGGTAACGCAACAGAGTATCGAGTTGTTGACCCACAGCATCACTCCTGACCAACAGTGTGCAACAGTGGAGAGAAGAAACTCACCTTTAAAAGGATCCATCATTAGTTGTGACAATCGTCTTTATTTGAGAAATATTATCTTAGATGTAAAAACAATACAGTAATAGTAAGGTAAGGTAATTTTATTTATATAGCACGTTTTCAACCAAATGACGTGGCGGGCCGAATCCGGCCCGCAGTTTGGGGACCCCTGAACTAAAGGAAAGAAAACTAATCTAATGTTGTTCTAAAGTATACAAACTAGGTGCTCCTGTTCAGGGTTGCTAAGTATCTAATTCCATTTCTAAATAGTGAAACTCTACAGTTTCTGATAAAATGAGCTTAAGAGTGGCTGATTTAAATCCTTTTCTGGGTTAAAAGTAATATAAACTAAGCAGTGACTGATCCTGTTAAGTATTTCTGGATTCCAAGTTTGTAGTTATTCTAATTCTAATTCTGATTCCATTTCTGGCCTGTATAATATTGATCTAAATAGTGCGTACTCCACAATTTCTGATATTACTAATAAACTAAAATAACCCTTTCTGGGTTAAATAGGGAGTACTCCACCTAAAACAAAAAAGAGGACAGGACACATTAGGGCAAATGGCAACATTCAGACAAAACAATGGGCAAAACAAAGACACGAGTGAAGGCGGTGACGTCAAAGGGCCATGAAGAAACGTTACTCAGCCCCTGGCAAAGTCCGATAAAGGTGTTGTTTATCCAGGAATGTCCTTGGGAGCGTTCAGCTTCGCAACTCCAGGGATACAGGAGGGATGAGGAGGGAAGGAGTGTTCACATATCTTCAAGGAGATTAGAGATATGCAGCCCTTCCAAGGCCACACGGGGAAAGGCAATTCAGAAACAGAATGTCTTAGGTCGGGAAGATTATAAATGTCAATCTTCTTGTTAAATTAGGGTTAGGTTATTAGGTATTTGCAGCAAACAAGATGGTGTATCGGTCAGGTTACTTGAAGGAGGACATGAGACCAAAACTTGCTGTAGATGTGAGCTGGTTTATTTGCCTTTATACTCAGTGTTGCCAGCAGTCTGCAATAACAATAAATTGCCATTAGGCTAATGTATTACAGCAAAACAGGTTCAACTTATACAAACTCAGTGAAAACCCACACAGACTTTTGGCCGAATTTAACATAAGAAGCACTTTGGCGCCATCATGTGGCCAGATAAAATCCCTACACAATGGCGGCAGCTGGCAGCGCATGCCCTTAATTACTCTATCTGCCGCGACATCTCAATGAAAAGCAATAACAGATACAGCCGAAATGCATATATAACTGAATCTAGAATAAACAAATAGAAAGCTAAATGCGATAACTTACTTTCTGTCATCAACTTAACACTCAGAGCATCATTTCTCAGGACTGCACCGGAATTGCGGTCTCACATGCGGAAAATGAAATGAACTGACCCGGAAGTCAGTTCATCTATGTACATACATAGATATAATAGATGCATATTATATCTATGTATGTACATACATACTGTTAAGGAAGAAATTTTCTAAATTAGTTAACTTTGGAAAAAAGTTTGGCTCTCTCTTCCTCTGGATCCCAGGTCCTCTCGGCGGGCCACGTGTAGCCACAAGGAAAACAACAATGCGTGTTGACGTCACAGAATCACAGAATTTAATCCAATACAAAACAGCGTATGAATTAACAACAAAACTGCAGAACAACAGAGATATACATTCATTACCTGAGACAAAAAGATAAAGAAAGAAAAGGCAAAGACGCGTCTTTGGAGAGAGCTGGTGCAAAAAAGGCAAAATAGTGGCAGCTATCTGAATTATTACTCCTGGGCACGAACTCTTATAATGAAGGTGTGTCTTTCCTTTTTAATATATTCAATTAAAGCGTACCTCTGCTTGACCAACTGGAAGCTACCTTGGACACTCAGAAAAACTTAGAACTTCCCCTAATTTACGGCAAAGATCAAAGGCCATTTGCTCTTTTGTTCAACAAAAACAGCGGAGAGCTTGTCCTGGCCTTCTGGGTTCTACGGTCATCTAGGTAAAGAAAAACATAAGATAAGATTTCACAGATAGCTGTGGAATCTGGAGTCTCTCCCGTTATCTCTCCCTACATAGATTCTCAGGAACAAACTTAAATTCAGTAATTTGGTTCAAGGAAAGGTTATCTTCACAAACTCAGTTTTGCTCTTCTGCACTCAGCAGCCCAAAAGATTGAGTCCTGCCTTAAACCAAAAATAACACATAAAATCAACAGAACAAAATGAGGTACAATTCCTTTTTTCTAACCTATAAAACATAATATTCAATCCTAAGTATACAAGTTAACACAATCATTTTCCAAAACCCCATTTATCATAAATCCTGAGCAATTTTCTAATACTAAACAAAACATTATCCTTCAAACAATTTCCATTTGATTCTGATATTGTCACAGATAGTAAAATTTTCAAATACATTCATCATTTACTAGATCAGTAGTTCTAAAATTAGATAATACAATTTTCGTTAAAAACATGCTATTAGTACTTAGAAAAATGTCTTAGAAATTAAATGTTAGTGTTTTTAACATTCTATGTTGTATTCAGTTTTACACCATCCCAGATGTTGGTTCTGGAAGACTTTTGATCTTCTGTGAACCAAACAGACTTCTCTCCTCCAGGCTCAAGTGATACTGCCCTCCAGGAGATACTAATTTTATGACCTCCTGTCCTCTGATAACGCAACAGGAGCCTAAGTGAGAGTTCCCCTTTGATCTGCATTTTCCTTCCTGTACTTTGAATACTTACCCATCAATAGTTTAGTTTTAAATCCTTAACACAAACCTGTTCAAAATTAAGAAATTTGTTCAAAATAAGAATGTTCAATACACCTTTTACACATGCCGTAAGATTAACTGTATTAAACACTAAAAATAATCATTTTTCCTCAACAATACATATAATGTATGTATGTACATTATATCTATGTACATACATAGACGTAATATAAGGATAGACCCTCATGGACCGCTCTCGCCTATTGTCGCTGACGAGATTTAGGGCGGCCATCTTGGAGCGGTATTCCACTCAGCGTTATGTGTTTAGCAGCACAATGACGTATCAGCGGATTTAATCGATCATAACACACTTTTTGTTTCTGGAAACCATATTCAAACATCTATCAAAGCTACATTTATAAACAATTGTATTTTTAATACATAGTTCAGGATATTTAAATATCCTTAGTGGCTATAACAATAGAATAGGAATGGAATATTCTGATATCGATGAATGAAGAGCATATTACAAAGCACACAGCCGTTCATAATTTATTTAATACATTATTTAGTAATATTAATACATATTTTATATAACTATACAAACACTAATAATGATTAATACTGAATAATATATATCGGATACATGTTTATATGTATGCATATATATGTTTTTAAGCCGACGAGTTCCAGCTTCAGAGATTCAGCAGCTGAGATTGAGTCCAAAATCCGATGAGATTCATCCGTGCTGCAGTGAATCCGTCTCTCTTTATAGATTTCTCTCTCTTCTTCCTCACATCGTGTCTTTAAGAAATTTTCAAAACAAAAGCTGAAGATTTAGGATGTATCTTACTTTGACAGAGTGAAAGAATATAAATAATAGTCTTTACCACCTGTGTAAACTTTGCTGGTGAATGTTATAACACATAATATAAGTTTTATAATATGTGTTATATTGTTTCATTTCTAATATAGGCCCTTGTGTCAGATAATCTAAGTCAATGTTGGAGAATAATTATTTTTTTAGATGTACAGAATCTCAGTTAGCCTTCATAGCGGGACTGAACCCGTATTACACCTGCGATCTCGTTCAGATGCTAATGATGTAAAAATGTAGCTTTGCCATAGTTCTATGGTTATGGACATGGTTCTTGTACAGGAACTTACTCTAACACTAGCCCTTGTCCTGAACCATGTCTCATTAAAGTGTCTAATTCGAGATTTTGAGTTGAAATCTATGGAGCCCTGGAGGGGACATGGGGATTTTTTTTTTTGTTTTGCGTTCCCTTCAATATGCTTACTGCAATATTTGCTGGTCTATTTTGTATACAGTCACGAATGTCAATTTAACATTTCACATATATACATATGTAAAGAGCCTAAATGGTGATAGAGGGCCCCACTGGGTTAATTCAGGGAATCTCATCTGTCCGTGTGTCAATCATCTCCAGGCCACTTCTTTGTTCTGTCATGATTATCGATTTATTCAATTTTGATTATCATGCTTCAAACTTTGCAAGGACTGCGACACAGACTGACCAGGAGAAACTATGCACAAGTGCTGCTTCCTCATACACACAAAGCCAGTCACCTTCCCATTCATACCTGGTGACGTCACATCGACACACCCACCACCCAGGTGTCAAAGCCACGTGCTCCTGTCATATCAATAATTACTTATTTCATTCATATGGCTCTTACAGAGCCTCAGTGAAAACGTGTTTATTGTTATTGACTCTTTGGTGCAAAAAAAAGTTGATTATTGTCTGGATGTTTATGTCTGTTAAGGTTGAGATGAAACCACATGGAAACGGCCCTTCAAACCATTCAGATACAACAGAGACACAATCAGACTGTCAGATGATTTATTACCCCACGATAATAACTCAAACAGTCCAAATAGTTTGGATGTATTTTATTTCTTTCCTTCTTACGGAAAGTTTCTGTTTATATCATAGGTTTGTGGTGCCTTTCTATACTAAAGAAAAAGATATAAAACTTCAGATATTTCACAAATATCTGAAATATATTTGTGAAATATATATATAAACCTTACATAACCTTGTATTAAGGAAAAGTACGGCGGCCCGTAAGAAAGGCTTACAGTATTCAGTTATGCCGCATGAACTGATCAGTACATTAAATTCCCCACATCCCTGGAGCCTCCGTAGAAATCTTCTCCATGTCCTCAGTAGTTTGTAAAATAAAGAATTCAGCCAGTTGGAGAATATTGTGGTTGTTTAAATGAGGAACACAGCAGATTTCCAAGTCTGTTGGTAAAATGAAGCTATTTCCATCTGATGTTGGTGATTATAAAGTAATTCCATCTCTTCTTAAATTATGGCAGCTTTTCTACATCATAATGATTGAACAGGCTAGAGGAATTTGTGTATTAATATGAGCCACTTTCTGTTCTCTCTTTTAGGGAAATGCCCAACCTACTGAGCCTGTAAGTATTAATCTCAGCAGACTGATACTCTTCACTTCTTTATCTGTTGTCTTGGGCATCTGTGATTTCAAAGTACAGTCATATGAAAAATTTGGGCACCTCTGATAATCTTAATTATTTTCATATTCTAATCTTTGGGTGTTTGGATCAGCTATATTAGTTTGATATATCAAATAATAGATAGACACAGTTAGTTAGGGGTCACATGGATTCCACTAAATTTCAGCAGATTACTGAGTATAATGTTCAATGATTAGTCACAATTCAAAGTTACGCTGGGGGTGGGTATTCTAACCAAACACTCATCCAAATCTATTCAGACATTCATGCAGAGGAACAAATAGTCTGTTCTGCAGAGGTCATCCCAGACCTGAATATCATTACATCTGTGAGATGATTTGAAGTGGGTTGTCCATGCTGGGCAACCATCAAGCCTATCTGAACTAGAGATGTTTTGTGAGAAGGAATGGTCCTGGATGGAGTGTTTGGATCCTTCATCCAGGAACCAAACACTCATTAGAAGCTGTGTAAGCGTCTAGAGGCTGTTATTTCTGTAAAAGGAGCATCTACTAAATGTTAATGTGATTTTACTTTTGGGGTTTCCAAATATCTTCCAATTTTTTTTTCATGCATGTTGCACATTTTCTCTTAATTGAATTATCCTCATTTCACTACTGAAATATAAGCTTGGCATCTTCAAATCAGGACACTTTAAGAGGGAATAATGTTAATATTGTCTGTATCTTTGGGAGTTTGTCTTATAACCTCATGGGGGCTGGGCACCTTTTATGGTATATGGCACAAAAGAAACACACCTTAACTTTAATGAGATTCCCACTACCGACTTTGGCCACACCACCCCAAAGCATGATGGAACCTCCACCAAATTCTATGGTGGGCAGCAATTTTTTTTTTATCTTGGAATGATGTGTTGTTTTTGCAGCCAAGTATAACATCCTTTGTTGTGACCTTGGACTTGTGCTACAGATCTATCAAAGGTTTGTATCAGTCTAGCATCACACCAAACTGCACCAACAGTAATAAATGGAGGTGCCATTAAATAAATTGATTGGATGCACTTGTCTATGAAGTTCAAGGTTTAATCATGTCACCAAACCCATTTTATGTCGTAATAAATCAGTGTTAAGTAGTATTCAAATCAATTAAATTACAAAGGTTCCCAAAAAAAATGGCAGGACTCCGGCTCTCAAGGAATGCAGTTTGAGTCTCCTGGTTTAGATGTTCAGATGCTCACACTTTATCAGCAACTATTTTCTGAAAGATTTTAGATCTGAAAGGAAGATTTAAGACAGATTTGATATAGGTCTGTAAATCATCTTGATGGAGAGAAGGTTTTTGAAGTAAATGTTTAATTGAGCCAGTTTAGTCATGTTTGTCTTAACTCCTTAATCACATGTAGTAATCTTAACATAGGTTACCACTGACATCAGGTGTCAATGATTCCATAAATCTTTTCACTGTTTCTCTATAGAGCAAGGGTCAGTCATTAACCCAAATTCTTTGTGTTGCTCCAACAGGCTGCTGATGCTGGATTTGTTGCTGACTGGTCTGCAGACTTTGGTTCGATGTCAGCAAATGGAGATGTTGCTTCAGCTACAGTCCCGGTTGCTTCAGGAACTCTGGCTGACATGCCAGAGGGGGAGCAGGTCGGTTTTCAGGGTGGAACTGAGTGCTGGCCCCAGGCGGAAAGCTCACTACCAGGTGGAGACACAACTGCTGTCCAGGACAGTAAGCCAAGAGACGAGAGAGATGAGGTTAGCAGCTGGGAAACCCTGACTCACTCCGACCTTCATCCATCTACAGTTAGTAATGCTAAAGATGAGACTGACCAGGTAGAAATATCCAGTGAAGACGTGGTACTGGAAAATCGTAGAAAATCTACTCCAGGACTTCTCTTCACCAATGAGTTTGGTGAAGAGATTGAGGATGGCACAGGCGACAGAAGCGATAAGAGGTCGAGGTCTCTGGATGGGTCTGGGTCCGAGTATGAGACAGCTGAAGAATGGGCTGATGGTGGCCAGGGTGGAGGCTGGATGAGTGCAGATGATGACCTATCTAACGAATATCAACTCCCTGGGAACATTGTGGAGAACCAGGAAGGTGAAACAGATAGAAATGAATTGGGAAAACAAAGCCATCCAACATCACTTTGTAGAAATATATCTGAAAGAGTAGGATGGGAACATGAAGAGCTGCTTGCCAAAACAGTTGATTCTGACCCTGCTGAGCTGGATTTATTTCTGTTTGGCGAATCGCAGGGTGGAGTTGGGTTTGAATCGGATCCGTTAGCAGAGTCGCAGGGTGGAGTTGGGTTTGAATCGGATCCGTTCGCAGAGTCGCAGGGTGGAGTTGGGTTTGAATCGGATCCGTTCGCAGAGTCGCAGGGTGGAGTTGGGTTTGAATCGGATCCGTTCGCAGAGTCGCAGGGTGGAGTTGGGTTTGAATCGGATCCGTTCGCAGAGTCGCAGGGTGGAGTTGGGTTTGAATCGGATCCGTTCGCAGAGTCGCAGGGTGGAGTTGGGTTTGAATCGGATCCGTTCGCAGAGTCGCAGGGTGGAGTTGGGTTTGAATCGGATCCGTTCGCAGAGTCGCAGGGTGGAGTTGGGTTTGAATCGGATCCTTTGGCAGAGTCGCAGGGTGGAGTTGGGTTTGAATCGGATCCTTTGGCAGAGTCGCAGGGTGGAGTTGGGTTTGAATCGGATCCGTTCGCAGAGTCGCAGGGTGGAGTTGGGTTTGAATCGGATCCGTTCGCAGAGTCGCAGGGTGGAGTTGGGTTTGAATCGGATCCGTTCGCAGAGTCGCAGGGTGGAGTTGGGTTTGAATCGGATCCGTTCGCAGAGTCGCAGGGTGGAGTTGGGTTTGAATCGGATCCTTTGGCAGAGTCGCAGGGTGGAGTTGGGTTTGAATCGGATCCTTTGGCAGAGTCGCAGGGTGGAGTTGGGTTTGAATCGGATCCGTTCGCAGAGTCGCAGGGTGGAGTTGGGTTTGGATCCGAAACATTTCCTAAAACCCAGCTTAAAGACAATGAGGGTGTTGCTGGGTTCGACCGATTTGCTGGAACTTTAGGGAGCTGCAGTGTTGTGGTTGGTGAAATTGCTGAATGTGGGCAGAATTCAGACCATTTTGCTAACAGCTGTCCAACAGCTGCCTCAGGAACTGAAGATCCATTTTCCAACACCTTGGTTCATAGTGACAGACATGGCTTCAACTCTACTGTCACTTACCCAAACTACATGTGTGGAACTGCAGCAGAGGGAAAGAAAGAAGTTACCAAACCCAGATATCACAAAGAGCAAGAAAATTCAGATATGTCCGAAGATGAGGCTGCAAACCGGAGATTGGGAAAGTTGTACCAAGAGCTAGATACAGGAAAGGAAGAGGTACTTTACCTTCCTTCTTCCTCCTCCAGTATGGTAGACTAGTGTACAGTAGTAAATAGGTCAATACAAGTCCACTCCTTTCTTTTACCCTTTCACAGACTAAGGAACTGAATCAAATATTTGTAGAACCAGGATCCCAGCCTGAGCTCCTTCTCATCCTATTTCCTGTCTCTAAAAGTCTTCTGTTGGTACCGTCATTCCCATTTTACATTCAAACCATCTTTTAACCTCAGCTAGCTTCATACCCCACAAACTGTCATTGAGTATCTCTGAAGTTTAATTTAGGAGACTGTTGATTTAATAGACCTTTATAGGTCACTAAATCAATGGTGAAGTGATGAACAAAGGAGAGGTTTCAGATATTTATCATTTCTGCTTGTTGAACTCTGTGTTCAATGTATATTATATCTAGACTTTCATTACTTCAGTGTTAATTACTCTGTACAGTTTTAAATATTTTTTTCCAAATGTTTTTTATCTTACTCCACATTAATAGTAACATGATTTTTTATGATCACACAATGTTTTATCTTCAGGACAACAGACATCAGATAGTGAGCTTTGTACTTGACAGAAGTAACTTTTAAAGAGGACTGTCACCCAACCAGCATGTAGATCAAAATATCCTAGTAGATAAAAGATCAGCTTCTTCCTCCTTTCCTGGTGTTTGTTAGTCTGTCCTCATTTCACTCTTTAGTCTTTATCCCTGATTTATGTTAAGAATTACTGCTTATAATTAACTTATTTTCTGTTTTTGTTTCATGCAACCTTCAGGATGCTGCAGCTCCATCATTTTTTACAGATTTTGATAACATGGTGAGTTTCTCAACATTAATGTGTTTATTTGTAAAATAATGTTTATTTTTGTTTCTGAAACAAACAGCTTTTCTTCCTTAAATATAAAAAAGTTTTTGTTATGAGGCTTCAGTTGGTAGAGATTAGCTTGTTTCATCATTTAACCTTTGTAGGTTAAAATTAGAAGAGACTGTTTTAGTGGATGTGTAAGTTTTACTTAAGATAGTAGATTTAATTCTGGAGAAGTCTTTAAATCATGTCAACTTAGAAAAAGTTACTTCTTCGGATTGTTGGGCTGATTTCTGTGGAACCTCAGGTAGCAGAGTGAGTGACTAAACTCACTTTGAGCTCAAAAAGTGTTTCTCTGCTGAAGAATGAGAGTGAATCAACAGAAGAAGTTCCTGCAGCATCACTGATACAAACAGCCAATGAATTCAAAGAGGGTACAGCACCCCCTGCTGGAGAACAGTGTGCGAGTCCATCTCTTCCTGCTGATGAAGACTTTGAACAGCAGCATCCGGAATCAAACGTGGAGGAAGCTCCAGCTCCTCCTGCTGGTAAAGCCAAAGAACATGAGGCTCCTACTGATGGTGAAGAGGACGACAAACCTTCAGAGAATCAGCAGGAGGAAGAGCCAGCTGTGAGTAGAAATGCTCCAAAACCGATTAATACCATCATCATCATCATCATCATCATCATCATCAATCTGATCATCATCATCATCATTTTAAAGTCTCCCTAAATGGCCAGGTTAATGTGAAGGTTCCTTCTTGATCAGCAACATCAGCGTTGATATTCTTCACCAGAACATTTAGATCTTCCAACATGGCTCCTTCTCTTGTTAGCCTTTTCATTTGTTGTGTTTCTCTCCAAAGGCTAAAGCTGGAAGTCCGGAGAAGCCAGAGCCTGCTGAGGTTTGTTAAATCAATTACTTTTTATATGTCTTGTTAAATTTTCACTAATTAGTCTTCAACATTTCCTGTTCAATTTAATTCTGTTTATTTATTCACAACAAATGTCTTCTCGAGGCCTTTTACAAAGCAAAGATTGTTTCAATTCAACCACACTTGCATTACATTTGACCACATTTATCAAACAGTGCAGAATGCTCAATTAATTATTCAAAGTAGATTAAAAAAAAATCTCTCTTACTAAACCCAGCAGATTGCATTGAGTTGTTGACTTGCAGTATGACTCCTACTGACCAGCAGGGGGCAACAATCGCTTGCATTGTGATGTTAATATTACAGCAATCCCTCATACTAGGCATGTCATAAACATGAATACGTAGATGCCTCAAGGAGTGGGTCGGCCCGTTGGTGCCAAACGTCACAGCGTCCGCCATATTGAATGGGGCGCATCTGCCAGTAAGCTAATACAAGTAAATGGACCAAACTTAATAAAGCACCGTGCTACAAAGTATTTTAAGTTAATGCCTGTCATTGTCACATTCTCTCTCTCACACACATACACACTAACATATTTGGGAATCTAAGAAAGCATTAAAGAACATTTTTAACTTTTTGATGTGATTGTTTTTTAGTTTTCTGAATAAAGAGCACAATGTTGGCATTTGATACAACTGATTCTGAGAAGTGGTTTTTAGATTCCTGGATAGCAAAATATGAGCGAATCAACATTGAAATATGGTGAGGCAGAAATATTGAATTCATATTGAAGCCTGACATTGAAACGATATTGAAAGCTGTCAGTGACTCACTTGTTGAATCAACGTTTCAAACATAACTGACGATATCAATGTTGATTCAACCATCTGAATGTGGATCTAAATGCACATTTGGGTTTACTTTTTATTGAATCAAAGTTAAGGAATCAATATTGATTTATGTCCATTTGAAAGGTCTACATCATAACACACTATAAGATGATTTATTTTTCCTTTTCAATTAATATGGTTTTATGTGAGATTGGTTATTTGCTGGGGATGTTGCATGGATGAGTGGGGGCGCTGTGCCTTCCAGAGGATATATTTCTTTCTTCTTTGAGGTTTTTTTTTTTCTTTCTTCGTTGGGGCTCCTTCTTATGAGGGGCGGAGACGTTAGGCTGTTCGGTTAGACGGTTGAATAAAAGTCTGCAAAGCTACGCTATTCCCTCTCAGTGTCTGCTCCTTCTCTACCCACGACCTCTTATTTTATGGTGACACGGATTTAGATATCACTACGCAGTGTTACAATACCATTAAAAGTTTCTTCACTGGTGTTAAACACTCAGAATTGTTGGCAGATGATGGGAATATGTCATTCAAAATTATGTTACATTAACATATTTCCAAAAATGTGTGTACACAAACTTAAAAAATGACAACATGGCATTAACAATTAGGGCTGTTGTAAACGAATATTTTAGTAATCGAGGTACTCGAATCATTCGAGGAATCGTTTCAGCCCTATTAACAATACATTTTATTTAGGAAAATAGGCATAAATCTGTAAACATATTTGACTCATTTTTAACTGTCAGAACAACAGTCTATTTTCCATGAAGAACAGCGTCCATGAGGTTCAGCTTTGTACTGGATGTACAAGTACAGGAAACTTGTAGTGTTTTCCTGTATGAACCAGGGGAACAGAACAAGTTGGGGTAACTCAGGTTTGACTCTGGTTGGCATCACTTTGGTTCCTTCATGCCTTCTTCCTGTTCTGGTGCATAATGAAGCTGCTTCTTGACAGTTTTGCTGTATTCCTTGTCAGTCGGCTTTTGGTCAAACTGCTGAGCAGCAGCTGAAAAACTAAAAGATAAGAGGAAGGAAGGAAGACGATAAAAAACATTTGAAAAGTTTTGCAACACAGTGTGAAAAGGGGGAGGTGGACCACTGACTGCTGGTCGTGACTGTAGATGTTTTTGTCTCAACACATTATGCACAAACAGTAATATTTACAGATAAGTAAGAAAATGTACAGAAAGGAATTATAACCCACTGTTCTCAACATATAAAGCTGAATTTAAAACGTGATAAACCTGATCGATAGTGAAATGCTCTGATCCAGAGCTGAAGGAGGAGAAGGGGTGCGACAAACTATACATTGATCAGATGTTGATTAGATGTTGGCATTTCAATAATTAGGGTTCGACCACAAAACAACAGTCAGTGAATCTTTTCAACATTGGTTAATTGGGTAGAATTGGACGATTGATGGTTGATCCACCGTCAGTCATTGACTTTAACCAAATGTCAACCTTTTTGGCCATTTTTCAGCATTGAATTACCTTCTCTCACTATCTGGGTTGGTGTTGATGAAAACACACACACACACACACACACACACACACACACACACACACACACATTCATAAACATGTTTACGTTTTTTTTCTTCATGTCTTGAAAATGCAAAGGCACTTTAAATTATGCAATTGTGTAGTTTCCTTTTATTTTTTAGATATTGTAAATGCAAATTTTTACTTTTCAGGAAAAAAATATTCATTACAGTATATGTCATAGACGATGTGTGATAAAGATTTCAATCAAGTTTATTTGTATTGCACATTTCAGCAACAAGGCAGTTGAAAGTGCTTTACATCACTAAAACATATAAAAATACAAAGTTGTAGAACAGACTAAATTATTTTTATTTTATTATGTAAAATGTCCCTAATATTTCAGATGGAAATATTTCACGTAAAAATACACAAAGTGAAAGGAAAAAAGTGTGTTTTTATTTATGTTATACTGGGAACACAGTGCCCAGGCAGGGTTCAGTCTGCTGGTCAAACTGGGAGCAGTCCAGTGAATTCTTAGTTGTATTGGTGGACACAGGCTAAAGCCAAGGATAAAAGACAAATTCTCCAACAGTTGTAAGAGAATAAAATCATTAACTTCTGACTCGTATTCTCTCGTCCTCCTGGATTCAATGATGCCGTGCATGGAAGCAAAAGCCACACAGAGATAACAATCAACACTCCACGCCATACATTTTCAGAGTTTATTCCAACATTTAAAAGTATAAAATCACATCGACAACACAGACACTTCAAACACACTAAAACAGACATTAATTTACCTGAGACAAATAGAATAGGGAAAAATCCCAAAACAGGAAAAAAGACAAAGACAAACGCTAACCCCCTAAGTGCAATCATAAGATTTATTAGACAAACAAACTAATGAAGGTGACATAACTCATAATAAAATTACAAACCAGCAACCGATTCAACCTTACTCCACAAACACCAAGACAAACTTATGGGGAAGCATTTCACCGACGCACCGTTCCCCACAGACAGCATCAGGGGTAACCCCGGAGCGATCTGAAGTTAATGTTCTGGGTCCTATACTTTTAAAGGAGGGCGTGTTTCTCTTCTCTGCTGTATTCAAATTCGGGGAGTGTCCTTAGCTAGTTAATTTAAATCTAATTCACTATGTTCCAGTAAAAACCTGTTTTTGTTTTTTTTAGATCAAAGAAGCGTTATTTTCTTATGAGTGGAGACAGATGTTTTTTATTAACCTACCTGGGAGGAAACTGGTTCAGCGACAAGACCAGATTTTTTTAAACCAGCTGTTGAATCTTATGAAGGTGGTCAAAAGGTTAAAGTCACACAGAGCCACGACCCCCTGTGAATGCCTGCTCAGTCCACAGAGAGACTAGCTGTGTTTAAAGAACTAGAAGCTAAGTTATTTAATTCAACTTAAGTGTAATATGTTTCAATAGAAATATCCTACTTAAGAGATTATGTTGATTGAACCATGAATATAATTTGGAACCAGATTTTCTTACTTAAAACACTATTAATTCTGTCAAATATTTTGAACAAATAATCAAGTGTAATAGAAAATTCACCTCTGATTCCTTCACATTCTGAAGAAATGTATTTTCAGGACTTTGGGTCTCTGACTCATAGCATCTTTATAGTTAAACGAGATTGTGAAGCTGAACTGCGAAACATCACCCTCGATAAAAGCAGCTCCAGCTCAGATCCTCACTGACCTGTCCTGAAAATCCTCCACTCTTTAACACACTTCCCTTCTAACGGCAGTTTCTCATTAGAAAACCTACACAGTGTGACAAAAGTTAGCTAAGGAAATTCCAATCAGCGGTTCCTTCAGGCCAATTTAGTTACATAAATATTTCTTTAAGCTTGTAATGTGAAACGGTTGAAACAAGTCCAGCAACATGTGAATTATGGAGCTCCGATCGCTGCATTGCACATGTGTCAAACTCAAGTGGCCCACCATGTCATTTTATGTGGCCCCCCCAGCATTTTATAGGCGCATGATTGACTTAAAATAGGTTTTGAGCACGAATTAACTACAAACTACATTTCCCATAATGCATTCCGATTGTTACCAGCTAACATTACGGCTTCTCGCCACTAGAGAGCAGCAGAGTCACCTCAAGCTGCTTATTGATTTTTCCAGCGAATAAAACTGAGACATAGACAAGCTAACATCAAAACGTCCAAGAAAAGAAAAATCGATTTACAAGTAAGACTGAATGTAGATGTGTGAGTTGGTGTCAGGGCGGCAGGTGGCGCTAGACTTTTTTGTTTTCCGTTATCTTGACCAACAACATAAAAAAATCGGTCCTGTACTATTTTTATCCATGAAATTACAATCATATTAACATCGCTATTTAGTCGCATTTTATGCGGTTTAGTGAATATTCACCGTGAATCCTGATCCCATCACAAATTAAGCAGATAAATGCATCTACATTTACTCATAGTGACAAAAACCACTGACTGAGGCCCCAATAACTTTTAATAAATTGAATTAAGCGAATTTACTTAAATTAGCATCACTTCACCCGCTGGGGTCTGAACAACTTCCTCCTGGTTCCCATCTGCAGAAAAATCTGCGCTAATTCATCAGTCAGTTGGATCTGTCTGATCCAAACAGATCAACTGGACTCTGAGTGTTTTACCCTGTGCGGTCCGGTGTGCGCTTCTACCAGGATTTTTTTTTTTTTTGCGTGGTTTCGCTTCTCCGAAACGGACAGATGATGTTACGTCTGCAGCTCCTCCAGAGCGGCTCTCCTGGGTAACTTCCACCCAGAAGGCTCCATTTGTTAAATCTTCTGGATCAGTTACTTCCAGCGGTTTCTAATTCTTCACAGTCCGCAGTGGTTGATCAGCAGACTGCGCAGGTTACAGTCTAATTAACTTTTGCATCGTCATTTATTTCCTCCAGATAAACTGCCGGCTCCTCAAATGGATTAACACAACGTTGCATTCTCTTTAGTTTTCTCTGGTCTGTAGTGGAGACTTGAATTTAACGCGCCATTTCAACCAAAGGTTTTGAATGGGCTTCCTAACCAGACGCTCCAAAGCGTTATTTAACAATATGAGGTGTTCAATTTATTTTTAACATTGTATTTTCATACATTTATGCTAGGGCTGCCCAAGTCTAGTTTTCCAGAGCTCCCATCTGCAGCTTTGGATGCGTTCCTTCTCTAACACACCTCGACCATTGACTCATTATAAGCCTCTACAGAACTGAATGAGGGAAGTCAACCTTTTGTCTGGGGTGTTTTAGCAGGGATGCATCTAAAAGTTGCAGTCTAGAGGACTGGACCTGGGAACTCCTGATTTGTACCGTCAATGTGGCCCGTTGAGGGAGGCCAATATGCTGAAGTGGCCCTCGGTGAAATTGAGTTTGACACCCCTGCTCTATTGCCACATTTTTAATGACAGTGACATAACGGTAGGGCTCAGTGCTCAATGAGGCATTTACATATTCATATCTATGGCGCATGCATGTAGCAACAGTGGACAGAAAAACTCCCCGCTAACAGGAAGAAACCTCCAGCAGAACAAGAACCAGCAGTGAACAAAAACTGGCAGCCTGTTTTAGAGATTAATGCTCCTATAAATTGTATTTTTTTCAGTAAAGATGAACAAAAAAATCAGTTTGTGGTCCATTGGTGTAAATGAACTTCATTTGGGTTTGACCTAGTAAGGATTAGCTCTTTAAAGGTCTTAATTTATTTAGAAAATATTCAGAGTTGATGGGCAAAAACCATGAAGAATGACATCTTTACTGCCTAGATATGTTCTGACATTAAGGGTCTTTTCACACCGGATAGTCCAGTAGACTCGGTTCGATTGGGGACTAAAGTTGCAACATTTCTTACATTTTCAGAACTGTAGTTCGCATTCACACTGCACTGTGTCAAACGACTAAAACTAACTGAAAAGATGTTCCTCCCGTCGCCTCTGGTGGCGCTGCACCAGGAACTACTGAAGAAATCGACACCAAACCTCTGAAGAAGAGCAGCGCAACTTCCTTCTTCCCAAAAAGTAAACAAAAACGGAGCAGTGTCAGATTTTAGCGGTTGTAGGATTTCTTCATTGATATACATTACTGGTTTGGACGTCGCCTGTTAGCTGCTAACGCTAGCGACACTCCTGCAGGCCCCATTAATCCTTGGTGAGTCTGTCCACTAAACCAGGCTGTTCCACTGCAGGATGAGCAGGAATCCGTCACAAAATGATCGCAGCGCCTTTATTTCTTACCCGATTTCTATAAACATGGCTTAAACTAAAGCTGAGGACATTCCTGATTTTGTTTTTAATGTAAAATATAAACTCTTACTTGATAATAAATCTATAAACAGTTTGGGTTCCTGTCAAGATGCAAGAGAGGACTAAACAAATTGCTCCTTTATATATATGTGAATAATTTAATATTACATATTTGCTGCTGTTAAAATTAGTTTGTCAAAATGTAACAAACCATTACTCATATACTTTTTATATACGAGCATGAAATATGTCATCCTATATGATGATTATGTTCAAACAAACGAGGCGATTAGTTTGGTTGCAGAGCGCCACAGCAAAGGGAAAATAAGCTGATAAACAGGAAAACAACTTTAAACCATTTATATTCTGCTTGTTCTCCTCTGTCGGCACACAGACCCGTTGTCATGGCAACCGACACATCTCACAGAGCAGAGAGTAATATATTACCCAGAATGCCCTGCACTGTAGTTCGCTTCCTGCTTTTAGAGCAGTCTCCAGTCCAGTTGCATTCTCACTGCCTTTCAAACTTTTAAGAGTTCACTTCAGAAGGACAGAGACCGAGGTTTTCAGAGTTCGCTTTTTTAGTCCATTTTGGAATTCAAATTTGCAATGACACTCCCCAAATGAATTGGGCTTTCTAGACAAACGAATTAGTCTGATTAAAGTGGACTAAACAGGACTGGTGAGAAGACACCTGCAGATGTTGCAACCCGTTCTTTAACTACAAACATGTTAGATGGAGAGAGATGCCCAATATTTTAAAATTTGATTAAAATCAAGGTTCACAGTTATAGTAAATCAGTAACAATGCTGATTATTTGTCAGTAATTTAGTGAGAATTAGTGAAATTTCCAGCAGTTTTATTAGATTTACTCATTTTAAAATCAATTTTATCCTTTATTTCACTGAAATCAATCTGTCAGTAATTTTGAAGTTGAGAATCTGTCCTGCTCGTTTGTTAATGAGACAAATAGAATCTGATTGCAATATTTTAACTGAAGTGTCTGAACAGGTTCCTCTGGCTGATGAGACCAAATCATCTGGAGGTGAGACCGCTCCATCGGTAAGCCCAACTGGACACGGCTCAGGACCAAATCAATAGAAGGAACATAATTATTAACATAATAATTCACTATTTAGAAACATCACCTGTCACGCAAACATTTTCTTGTTTAATCTTAATATTTCTGTAGCTATTAATATAACCAGGATAAATCCAGCTAATGAGTTTAAAAAGACTTGAATTTTCATGGTTGATACTGTTCCTATTTTGTCCTTGGATAAATAAACCTGAAACTGAACTCTGACTTCTGTACAGGAGAAGATGCCCATCCCCTCTGTAGTGATTGAACCTGCCTCCAGTAACGAAGGTGACGATGACCGAGATGCTGACATCATCTCACCTACAGCTGTCGGCGACGACGGGGCGGCGCCACAAAGCCGCGGCCTCAAACACATGAGTCCATCAGGCGGAGGCTCAGGATTTCCTGATGACTTTCTGTACAAGGCACGTCTTGTAAAACAAAGCTGCTACAGTTTTTACCTGTTTGGGATTTAAGTCATTACTTAGATATTGCTTTCATGCTTCAGGTGGAGACCATGCATGATTTTGAGGCTGCAAATTCAGATGAGCTTGAACTGAAAAGAGGAGATGTGGTTTTGGTGGTGCCTACTGCTTCAGTGGAAGATCAAGTAAGAGCAACTAGAGCTGCAAGAAAACAAGCAGTAAGAAATATTTAAACATTCATCTGATTATATTTGTGTTACAGGAAGCAGGCTGGCTCACAGGCGTAAAAGAAAGTGACTGGTCAAACCTTGGTGTTGGTGCACAAAGAGGACTTTTCCCTGAAAACTTTACCCAGCGTTTGAATTAACTTTATGTAAGAGATAAAGAGGAATCTATCAAATATTTATGCAATCTGCCAAGACAGCATGTAGCTGAGGCTGTTCAGTTTCAGGAAACTAACCTGCAGCCCTGTTGTGTTGACAGCTGCTAGAACATGACAACAGCATGAAGTCACCCTGTTGTACCTTCTCTCTGAATTACATGTTTCCTTGTATTAAAACTAGAAATATTTAATGGAGAATTTTTGCTGAAACACAACATAAAGCATAAATTATGTCAAACATTTTTAACTGTAAAACTAATGAGGTGATGTGTAGCTGTGTGTTGTAATTAACTTGAAAAATCTGATAAACTTTGTGCAGTGATCTGTTTCAGTGCTTTTATGTGTAATACGAAAATAATGAATCCTGTATCTTGATTTTAATGGTCATTGTTTCTGTGGTTCTTTAATCACTATTTCATTGTTTAATACATGTTGATGGATGTTTGATTCTTGTTTCTGGAATCCTGATATGAATTATCTGAGGATTTATGGAAATCACTTCAAGCATGATTGAAATTAGAGAATTTTCCTTAATGAAAATCTAAGTCAACCTGTTTGTTGAAATGGACAGAAGAAAATAAATAATATATAAAATTTAATATTGTTATGATTGACAATGTGACTTCAAGACTCAAGTAGATAAAGTGTCTCCTGTTAGCAAATTACTGGCTACGTGTAGACATTTAGGTCATGTAGAAATCTAACCTGTGTAAAAAACAAATAAAGCATCATTTATAAATCAAGACTGTGTTGCATATCTCTCTCCTAGATTGCAGAATCAGACAGACATGCCACTGCAACAAGTGATAAATCAGGTGAACATTTGTTAGTTAAAACTAATTTCAGCTGAAGCTTCATGATTTGCGAGTTTGAGACCTACAGACATCGTAAGTCCATAATGCCCTCTTTAAGAGAAGAATACATTAAAAAACACTTGATTTTTTTAGGCCTTTCTTTTCCTAATTTACGATCTAAAATGTTCATCTAGAGTCCTACTATATCAGTTTTCAGGTTTTTCAGCTTAAGTTTAAGATCCTAACCCAACATCCTACTACTGAATTTGTGCAGATGGTTAATTAAGGAAAATGTGAGTCAGTTGGTTCCTCTCCACACATTTTAGCTACCATCCGAAATGGAATGCAACTTTTACATGTATTCCTGCTCTAAAGTCAAAAGGCTGACTTCCTTCTCAGCTCTGCAGAGGTCAGTGTTGAGAAAAATGATTATTTTTAGTGTTTAATACAGATTAATCTTTTTGAACAAATTTTTAAACTTTGAACAGGTTTCTGTTAGTGATTTAAATTAAACTATGGCTGGGTAAGTATTCAAAAATACCAAGGAAAATGGGGTGATCTGCAGAGCTTCTCCTTGGACCCCTGTGGTCGTAACACATAGGACAGGAGGCCATGGATTAACATATGCAGGAAAGTAGAGGCCAGGATCATTTAAATTACCTTGGGAAACAGGAACTTGCCGAGTTCACGGGAGATCAGAATCCTTCTGTGAACATCTGGGTTATGTGAAGATTTGAACCACTAACATTTAATTTACAAGATATTTATTTTAGTTATTGATGGTATGCTCTGACTGAAAATTGTATTATTTAGTTTTAGAATTAATTTAGACGATGATAAATGGATTTGAAAACTGTATTATTTCTGACTGTTAGAATTAAATGAAAATGTTTTGTTTAGTATTAGAAAATTACTCAGGATTTATGCTAAATGGGGTTTTGGAAAATGATTGTGTTAACTTGTATACTTAGGATTGAATATTATGTTTCATAGGTTAGAAAAAGGAATTGTACCTCATTTTGTTCTGTTGATTTTATGTGTTATTTTTGGTTTAAGGCAGGACTCAATCTTTTGGGATGCTGAGTGCGGAAGAGCAAAACTGAGTTTGTTAACATAAACTTTCCTTAAACTAATTACAGAATTTAAGTTTGTTCCTGAGAATCTATGTAGGGAGAGATAGCGGGAGAGACTCCGGGTTTCACACATATCTGTGAAATCCTTTTCTCTGTATATCTTTTATTTAGATGGTTTTAAAACCGCAGGAGTTCAGGATGAGGCTCTCCTCTTCGTTTGTTAGACAAAAGAGCAAATGGCCTTTGTTCACAGCAGTAAATTAGGGGAAGTTCTAAGTTTTTCTGAGTGTCCACGGTAGTTTCCAGTTGGTCAAGCGGAGGTACGCCTTAATTGAATATATTAAAAAGAAAGACACACCTACATTATAAAAGTTCGTGCCTAAGAGTAATGAGCCAGATAGCTGCCAGTATTTTGCCTTTTTTGCACCAGCTCTCTCCAAAGACGCGTCTTTGCCTTTTGTTTTCTATCTTTTTGTCTCAGGTAATCAATGTATGTTTCTGTTGTTCTGCAGTTTTGTTGTTAATTCATAAGTTGTTTCTTATTGGATTAAATTCTGTAATTCTGTGACGTCAACACGCATTGTTGTTTTCCTTGTGGCTACACGTGGCCCGCCGAGAGGACCTGGGATCTAAAGGAAGAGAGAGAGCCAAACTTTTACCAAAGTTAACTATTATAGATAATATTCTTCCTTAACATCAGCTAATAAGCCATTCACTTGATCCAGACATGTTGGAGCAGGAATGCTTTTAAAAGATGGTAACCCTCCAGGACTAGACTTGAGAACTCCTGACAGCAATTATCTTTTCCAAAATAGATACACCACTGAACTAAATGTGTCAACAGGCCATGAGCAAACATAAAACCCCTCCATGTGTACATGGTTGGAAATGTTGATCTGGTTATGTTCAAAGTTTAGAGCAGGGAACATTTACTCCAGGCCTTGAGGGTAAAGGTAATTTTATTTATATAGCACATTTTCAGCAACAAGGCACTTGTTCTACGTGGGCCAGAATCTGCAGGTTTTAGATTTATGTCTGTTTCAACACATCTGAGTAATAATGAGGTTGATAGAAGGGCTCTGAAAACTTAACCGACGACTCAGGATTCAACCATTTCATTCAAGTGTGTTGGAAAGGGGAAACATCAATTAACCCTCTAGGCCTGAATTTCAGGACCCCTGGGCTAGAATGTTGTTCAATTTAAAAGCCATTTCATAAAAATAGACTTGGAACATTTACAAAAGTACTAACTTAAACATGTACTTGATAAGAAACAGTAAATCTTGTCTGTCAAGGATCAAATTTGATGTGGGTACATGAGGAAATTAGCTTAGACATTTTCAGAAGTCACCCACAGATGGCTTAAAACGGCTTCATGTATCAACACAGAATCAACACAGTTTTGCTTTGGGTCGAAACGATACAACGCCTCATTTACCATCACAACTTCAGAGGGAAAACACAGAGAACTAGCTCAGAATGGCTCAGAGTACCAAAACTGGCAAACATTCAGGCGTCGAGGTGTTGGCAGTCAGCTCCTCATATACTTCAGGATGATTAGCTGATGGATCACAGGTGCGCTGGCTGAGTCAGCAGGCACGCTCTCCACAGGTACAGCCTCCAGTCGCCCTCTAGTGGATGAAAAGGGGAAGCAGCAGGCAGACAGAAACCCCCCCACAAAGAAACCAAAAACTCTGGTTCCCAACATGCTGGAGTAGTTATTTTATTTAAAAGTTTAATAGGACAGAATCCAAGACTTTTTAATTTTTTTCCAACCAAACTTTAAATTTTTCCAAATCTGTTTCTATATATATATAAATTTGGCACCTTTATCCATGTGCCAAATGGCAAATTCCACCAATACTAAAGCTATTAAAATTTGCACTTTATCTTCTCTTTAATTTATTTATGTAATACTAGGCTGATGTACTGTTAGAGAATTTTCGGTATTATCATTTTGTTATTACTTTAGTTCACATTCAGTCTATAGATTATTGTGATTTTCTGTTTAAAGTGTTCTCTTCCTTATGTGTGTATGAACTGACCTGGAGGTCAGGACTGTCTGTTTCATCTTCATGTGAAACTGTTAACCCTGTGTTTCTCAGACCTTAATTCTTATCAACCAGAATACCTCCTAACTGCCTGTGAGCAGTCGTATTTTGTCTCTTCTTTATCCTCCCTCTTTGTTGATAGTTTGACCTAGAGCTGAACTGGGCTCAGATCGTAGATCAGATATCACACCTGGAACTGAGTTGCTGGTTTGTTTAGGTTAAATGTTTTACGACCTCTGTTGTTTTTTTTTGGCTGTTCTGCTTTGACAATAAAACAGGGGCTCACGCGGAGGCAGACCAGAACTTTCTGTGAATGGCCTGGAGAGGCGGTTGGCGGAGATTTCTCCTTTTGCAAAAGCTTTGCCTTGAAATTCATATATGTTGTCTGTGGTTCTTTATGTAGGTTCAAGAAAAAGTACCTATCATGTACTGCCTCAATGTTTGTTGCCACCTGGCAGTCATTATGTCACTCTATGCTGTTTTTGTAATATTATGTATTTTGTGTCCTAATCAAGATTGTAAACAAACAGAAAAAGATAGATGTATCCTGGAAGGCGTGCCATGTGCATGCTTGGAGGAGAAAGAGGGCGGAGGGGTGAGTGAAAGGGTTTTAAGGCACTCCCCCTGCTGGCAGCCCCATGCATAGCATCATAAAACAATATGGAACGATACACTTTGAAAATATATACAAATACATGAAAACAGAAATGAAAAATACTTCTACAAATAGATGGGCTGTCATTGGCCTTACAGTGTATTACAATAACATTATTTAATATATATACATTGATATCTTGTTTACTTAATATCATGCACAGTGTTGTAATGTAATAACATTTGTAATTTGCTATAATTTTTTTTAAAATTAATATTTGTCAGTGTCTTTCATTTGATTAGGTTTTGATGTGGTTTGGGCTTCTTTGGAGAGTTTCATTTTCAATGACAGTCCTATGCTGCCATCTAGTGGAGGGTTAGGGATATAGGATGAAACCCACTTCCACATTAGAGCAAACAAAATAAACTAAAAGTGGTAGGGGGACAATCTTGGCACAGAGAATATGTGGAAGGGGCCTCACATACCCTCCAAGTTTGGTCGGTGTGGCTCCTTCGCTTGACACAGCTGCCATTGACCTCCATTCATTTGAAGAATTGCTCATTCTAAACAACTCCTAAATTATAAGTGCTCTTTTCACCAAACTTGGTTTTCTATGCTCCCTCCAACCCTCTGCAGATGCCCACCATGTTTGGTGGTCTGAGCTAAAGACTCCCATTCATCTTTCTGCCAACTCAGTCTGACTAGGAATAGAGCTGGGTTTTAACCCTAACCTCAGTGGCCTCTTACTTCAACTTAGCCAGATTTTATTCCATTTTTATTTATTATTTGACTCTGTTTTGGAAATAAATCACATTTCACTTTTAAAATGCCATCTCTGAGCCTCTGTTGGATGTAGGATTTGCTGCTCTGAAGACTGGACTTTGGTTTTAAGCATCTACTCTTTTAACCATATTTTATTTGATTTCCTTTGTCTTCAAACTCAGTTTTTAAGACAGAAATCACAGCTCAGATTCAAATCTCATCTCTGAGTTTCTGCTATGTGCCAAAAATGTATGTAAATGCCGTTCTAAACCTCAAATGGCCTTTCAAATGTCTGTCAGCATTTCCCAGAATGCATTGCATAGTGGGGCTTCAAATTGTAGCTTGTAGTTCAACTGATTTTGCTGGAAACCTTAATAAACCATATACTGTTGTGATCAGAATGAGCTCAGCTATTGAACTGGATGACTTAGAATGAACTTGGAAACATGTAGAAAATCGGCACCATGACTCAGAACGGGGTGCATTTTCTTGAACTGCTGCCTGCTGATCATAGAGGACACATCCCATGGTGGCAGCTTTGGGTAAGTTAATGTGGTCATGTACCCTTTTTGGATCACATAATACTGATCATTCTAGAGGTCTTGCGGTGTATGATGGCACTAGAATGATTCTTTACTCATACTGGGTTAATGACTCCCAGCAGGTACTTGGTAGCCAGCAGCTTGGAGTGGTTGGTCCAGGTTCTCCTTCCTTGGGAGGTTGGGTGGGTGGTGACACCTTGCTATGGCTGCTTTTGTTTATTCCTCTAGGTGGCACTGTTGCATGGGGAGCAGTAACAACATGGTGGAAATCTGCTGGTGCACAGTTCATGTTTGCTAGCTTGACAGAGGTGAGTCAGTTCCCCACCAAGCAGATTGTCGGCACTCAACCCAGACCAAAAGAGAATCAACGGAGAACGCTTCTGCTTCCTGGGCATGCTAGTTCCACCTTGCGGTGTTAACGGATAGCGTGTTTTTGAAACCAGGGGCACGGTACGTATCAGCCTTCCCAGGTTCCGCCTATAGGAACAGCACGTGGGAAAGGTGACTCTAGGACTCAGGAGTCTTAAATGCAGTCCAGTCTTCTAATGAGGAATAGCCGCTCACACAACATGCACACCAACTGGTATTCTTTCTTTAGTCTTACAGCTCCACTCCTAACTGCTAAAGGAATGTTAATTACAGAAAATCTTCAGCTTAAAGGTCTGCTAAACAGCCTTAACCTCCTAAGACCTGACCTCTTGTATTATTAAATCCTTTGATTTTTGCAATCATTAGGTCTCAATCAGCCCAAACATAAAAACTGTTTTACATGATCTAGTTGAGAAAATTATGTCCACATATGAGGACACTCAATATAAATTTCAGACAATATTCTCACAATTGATTAATGAAATCCAAAATAGGGTTACAATCTTTAGTTTCTGTTCACATTAGCATTATTTCTGAGTTCAGAAACAAAATGATACACAGTAGTGACTGTTTCAGCAATGTGGCCCATTCAAAGTACTATTAACAGGTATGGGAAGGCATGGGTCCCTAAAAAGTAAAATCCCTCAAAGTAAATTGGATTGCTGCTGTTCTAAACAGTTGATTTAAATGTTTGAATATGACACTTGAAACATTTAATTCAGTCTTAATCTACTCCAAACTACTTTTCCCCATATGGGAGTGGTTCCCAAACTTCCCCCCCCCCCAGTAATTTCCAAATATTTTCTGGGCCCCCCTATGGTGGGGACGTTCATTGGGGGAATTGACTTTTTTGGGGGCAAAATGAATGTACGTAGCTGAACATAGACAACACCAGTAGCCTACAAGCTACTTAAGCTTAAGGTGATGTATTGACATTAGTTAGTCATCTTTTAGCTAACATTACCTGCATCCAACAGCTTTACTCAATTCAGTCAGTTAGTTTGGGGGGGAAACTGAAAAGTTATTTCTGTTTTGCTGGTTTGCTGCCATGATTCTAACACACCTGCATAGCTCCACACAGCAGCAGTATGTCTCGTTCACTGCTGCACAGGACCCAGCGCAAGTGTCAGGCTCAGAAAAACAGGTTATGAGATGTTAACAATGGACTAAACAGTTTTAACTGCTGATAAAAGTGACAGACAGGATATGGGAAGTGTGGAAGCCCCTACTGTAAGCCCCTACTGTATCAAATTGACAGGAATAACAATTTGCCACTCTAAGGTAAAAACCCAGCGCATACAGCATTAATGGTTTTTTTCATCCAGACGGCTTTCCGACCCCCCTTGCAATGGCACACTCCCCCCCCCCACCCGGGGGCACGCCCCACAGTTTGGGAACCTCTGCCTTATGGGATCATGCCTACACCCGTCTGTAAACAGCTTTGTAACAATTGCAATCTGCCTGTAAGCAGAGCACCATGCAAATAAAACTTCACTCAATTTGTTCTGATGTGCTTTTTGTTGTGATTTTAGTTTTTTGTTTATATTGGGTTTATTTCTCTAGTGAGTCTCCATGTCGTCCTGTCCTCCCCTTTATTGATCCCAGGTGTCTCATTCCCTGATTATCCTCTCTCTTTATTTAAACCCACCTGTGTTCTTTGTTCATTGTTGTGTCCTTGTTTAAGTTGTAGTTCCAGTCAGTCCATGTATCATATGTTCGTTAGCCAGTGCTACCAGTGTGAGAGCTTTACTGTCTGCTCAATTGTGCTGCCTGTGATTTTGGAACCATTGTGGATAGCTTCTTTCATTAAAATCAACTTTTTTCATCTCTCAACTTGGTTCTACGACGTCTTCCTCACAGCACCCCAATCCAATTCATGACACTTGTACTCTGCATTGCATTTTTCAAGTTTTCCCGCCTTTGGCATATAGGCATTAGCTGTTCCGTGGACTGAGACATGGAGCAATGCCTTCACTGGGTGCTTTTTCCATTGGAGTAAAAAATGTCTGGGTCCAATTCACACTCTGAAAAGTCAGTTATCAAGCTAAGCAAGACAATTTTGGCTACTCCCATGCAAAACTGCTCTTCTTGGTGTGCCACACAGAGGTCTTTGCAGTACAATAGCCAGTGTTAAGGAACATTTCTCTGAATTAGTTAATTTTGGAAAAAGTTTGGCTCTCTTCCTTTATGATCCCAGGTTCTCCTGGTGGGCTGCGTGTAGTCACACAAAAACAACAATGAGTGCAGACACCACAGAATTGCAGTTTAATCCAATATAGAAGACACACATACTGCGCAGAACCCTCAAGCTCCCAGGCCTCTGGTAGAGGACCCGAGCTCAGAGGATGAAAGAGACCACCCGCGGAGTGTGAGAAGGGAATTTATATATATATTTTAACATTTTTTATTTTTTTTTATTTTCACACACACATATATATATATAACAATACTTTTCAACATTTGAACACTTACAATTTTCGAATTGAGAGCATTGATTGAGAGTAATTGAAAATAAATTTAAAAATTACTCTTTCAAAGTTAAACAAAAAAAACAACACATTTTTCACTTAACACTTTGACACTTCAAACAAATATGAACCACAGGACAAGTGCTCCTTCCCTTCCAGCATTGAACCCTGCAAGCATGCATAGGTGGGCCCCACATGGGTTTCTGCAGTGGAACCCATGGACAAGCCTGTATGGGACCAAGCTGGTCTGGCCACCTTTCCCCCATGTGTGGCCCACCTATGCATGCTTGCAGGGTTCAATGTTAATGTGCAGAGGATTTTAATAATACAATTTATTTTGGGTCTATCTTTTGTTTTCTCACATGCAATTTGCACTTCTCAGGTGTGTTCCAGAGGGTCCTTTTTGAAAGCTTGTACGATGGGATCGGGGCTACATTTAGGCAGTTGTAGGATAGTTCTTCTGGGTTTCTTGGGTTTTCAACTAGGCGTTTTCCACGCTGGAAAAGATGAGGCTTCCTCCGATTGCGTCTCCTCTCCAGTTTCACCGCAAGCCTGGGGGGATGGGGTAGGTCCAGCCTGAGGGGGGGAGGTAGGTGAATAAAAGGATTTGTGAATGTTTCAAAATTGCAGGCACAGATGTATCATAAATATTAACTGCAATTACATAGAGAAGAGAGATTAAAACAAACTCTTTTTTTGTCCTGGCCCCGTCTCCTCCTCAGAGTCACTGGATGATTCCGATAATGTCAACATTTGAGCATCCACTTCTGGGTTTGATGACACTTCAGGATCTGTAATATGCTCAAATTTTTTCCGGATGGTCAGCAGTTGGGATGTCTTATCTAGAGCGTAGAACTTTTCAACTGTCCTAATGTTGTGGCACATATTCTTGCTCAGTTCAGTGCAGCTCTTAGGTGACAGGACATTTTGGGCCTTGGAAAATAGGGTAGGTTTTTTCAATATTTCATTTTGTTTGGTTTTGTAAATGTAAAATTGATATAATTACGTAAGTTGCAATGGACATTCTAAAGTCCGTGAATGTGGGGGCTCTGGGCAAACCCATTTCTCCCCATATCTTCTGTAGAACGGTCACCATTATTTTACATTTCGTGAACCGTTTGGTGAACATTAAAAGATACGTGCTGGAGCCACCCGAACTCCTCAATAGTAAGAGCTTTGCAGCTCCAAAGGCTCAATTTCTCTTGTGTTCTTTAACCTGGAATGCAAAGAGAGAGTACCTGAAATAAGGCACACACTGAGGTAGGTTCTCAAAAAATGAGTAACTTTACTCCATTGCAGGCATTATGTTTCTGAAATGAAGGAGGAACTGTTACTCCTTTATTGCAGAAACTTAACTCTCATAAAAGGTGCTTTTTAATGATTTCTTATTGCAAATATTTAATGCCCAAAGCAGGATTTACAGTTGAACTGGTAAGTATTTAGTCAAATTTAATTGCTCTCATGATCCTGGACTGGAGAGTCCAGGACTGGAATGGACCGTCCAGTCCAGAGCTCTCGTGATCTTCTCATATTACAAGAACTCAGGTAAGTAATTAAAAATTTAATAAATTTTACATACCTTCTTGAGTTTACTTATTTTCCTCTTTGTGTTCAACAGGCGGACTTCACTGTTGTACTTTTTCTTTAAAACCATAAAAGGGGTGGGGTTAGGGTTACCCTATCCCTTTCTCGTGCTTCTGCAGCAACATGTTGCAGGAAGCAGAGGTACAACTGAGATTCGTCAGTCATCGCCACATCCATCAACATCTCTTCACTGTCGTCCATCTGAATGTCCAGTGAGGACATCATCGCTGGGGCAGGGTTGGATGCCCTGAGGGCTTTCAATTGTTCTAATGCACAGGCCCTTTTCATGTCTTATTATTTTCTGAATTGTTTCAGGAGCAATTTCTGGATGGCCTTGTTCAAGGTGATTACCTAACCTTGACTTATAGGAGCACCCTTCTATGGGGCAGGGTATGGAGCGGATATTTTTCCGCCCACTGCCATAAAAAGTCAGAATTTTTATTTCTTTTTCAATCCATGTTTATTTTTGAAATGTTTCCCAAGAACAAAAGTTACTGCCACAAATTGGGCACATTGATGGTACGCTCAGAGGAGACATGTTTATCTGTAAATGAGTAAAAACAGGTAAGTATCAATCAATTAATAAATCAAACAATCAAATTTTATTTATATAGCACATTTCAGCCGCAAGGCATTTCAAGGTGCTTTACATAATTAAAATAAAAACGGCATGTGACATTGAATAAACATTGACAGTCAATGCTCCATTGTCTTATATTTTCAAAGTTTATTCTAACACTTATAAGCATAACATCAAATGATGTGTAATGCCTACAAATACAGATCAGTGCACTAATTTTAAATTTACATAAAGCCAGGTACACAAAGTGGCTCAGAACTTCTGCATCCTCTTAGATCAATTTTTTAATATAAAACTACAATTAGACTACTTCAAGTCATGTTAATTTTAATTAAATGCTATTCTACTAATTAAATTACAATTATTGTTAGTATTGTAGTTTTGTTGTTTTTTTGTCCTTAAGTTTTAGTGTTTCTCTGAGGGAGATTCTTGAGATGTCTCCTCGTGTTCTGCTCATTTAGGAAAAGCCTGTGTGCCAAAGTTAATTCATGGCGGGGTTCCTCCCTAATAACAGACATTCTTTTCTGCAGGGCTAACTTGGAGCCCTGCAGAAAAATGTTAAGATGGTATCCAAAGAAATCTTGCTCTATGCACTATTTTATGCATTGCATAGCAGGCCCTAAACATACAAACGGTTAAGCATAAGTTACATTAGCAGTAGCTTAAAGGTTAAATGAAAAAATTACTGTTCAACACATGCTAAGACGTCCTTTTAAACTGTTATTTTTGGGAGTATATACTTTCGAAGTTACATTACCTAACCTGATTAATGTTTATGTTGCTTATTTATCGAACAATTTACATTTTTTATTCTTAATGATTTTGAAGTTGAATAGTTACTGTTTAGGGTTTAAATTTGACACACATGACATTAACATACTTGGGTAGATGAGATAAGGAACAGGTAGTAAAATGGGTAATTTCTCAACATCAACAAAAGTTAAAAAAAATCAGCAATAAAATATATTTTTAGCAGAGTATAATTTAGCTCAGATGTTTTCATGCAAATGTTGGGGTCTGTCATCAGCCTTTTGTGCTTTAACCTGTAGGTTTTTTTATACTATACCACTAACATGTGGCAGTAAAATTACCTCATGCTGATTTAAAAAAAATGTGGATGTGAAGTCAGGACAAGTTCCACATCAATTTGTACTTGGTCCATTTTAAAATGTCAGCTCATTTTTTTAAGACATGGGGAAATGGAAAGGTCAACTTTTATTGTCATAAATCTTCACATGGTAGACTGAATTTTCACATCATTGTGCACACATTTCAACATGACAAGTGCAAAGATAGTGACATGAATGCATTTAACTATTTTTAAAGGAATAGGCCAACTGGGGAAAACCTAACGTTAGGGGTTTTAACGTTAGGGGTTTTAACGTTAGGGGTTTTAACGTTAGGGGTTTTAACGTTAGGGGTTTTAACGTTAGGGGTTTTAACGTTAGGGGTTTTAACGTTAGGGGTTTTAACGTTAGGGGTTTTAACGTTAGGGGTTTTAACGTTAGGGGTTTTAACGTTAGGGGTTTTAACGTTAGGGGTTTTAACGTTAGGGGTTTTAACGTTAGGGGTTTTAACGTTAGGGGTTTTAACGTTAGGGGTTTTAACGTTAGGGGTTTTAACGTTAGGGGTTTTAACGTTAGGGGTTTTAACGTTAGGGGTTTTAACGTTAGGGGTTTTAACGTTAGGGGTTTTAACGTTAGGGGTTTTAACGTTAGGGGTTTTAACGTTAGGGGTTTTAACGTTAGGGGTTTTAACGTTAGGGGTTTTAACGTTAGGGGTTTTAACGTTAGGGGTTTTAACGTTAGGGGTTTTAACGTTAGGGGTTTTAACGTTAGGGGTTTTAACGTTAGGGGTTTTAACGTTAGGGGTTTTAACGTTAGGGGTTTTAACGTTAGGGGTTTTAACGTTAGGGGTTTTAACGTTAGGGGTTTTAACGTTAGGGGTTTTAACGTTAGGGGTTTTAACGTTAGGGGTTTTAACGTTAGGGGTTTTAACGTTAGGGGTTTTAACGTTAGGGGTTTTAACGTTAGGGGTTTTAACGTTAGGGGTTTTAACGTTAGGGGTTTTAACGTTAGGGGTTTTAACGTTAGGGGTTTTAACGTTAGGGGTTTTAACGTTAGGGGTTTTAACGTTAGGGGTTTTAACGTTAGGGGTTTTAACGTTAGGGGTTTTAACGTTAGGGGTTTTAACGTTAGGGGTTTTAACGTTAGGGGTTTTAACGTTAGGGGTTTTAACGTTAGGGGTTTTAACGTTAGGGGTTTTAACGTTAGGGGTTTTAACGTTAGGGGTTTTAACGTTAGGGGTTTTAACGTTAGGGGTTTTAACGTTAGGGGTTTTAACGTTAGGGGTTTTAACGTTAGGGGTTTTAACGTTAGGGGTTTTAACGTTAGGGGTTTTAACGTTAGGGGTTTTAACGTTAGGGGTTTTAACGTTAGGGGTTTTAACGTTAGGGGTTTTAACGTTAGGGGTTTTAACGTTAGGGGTTTTAACGTTAGGGGTTTTAACGTTAGGGGTTTTAACGTTAGGGGTTTTAACGTTAGGGGTTTTAACGTTAGGGGTTTTAACGTTAGGGGTTTTAACGTTAGGGGTTTTAACGTTAGGGGTTTTAACGTTAGGGGTTTTAACGTTAGGGGTTTTAACGTTAGGGGTTTTAACGTTAGGGGTTTTAACGTTAGGGGTTTTAACGTTAGGGGTTTTAACGTTAGGGGTTTTAACGTTAGGGGTTTTAACGTTAGGGGTTTTAACGTTAGGGGTTTTAACGTTAGGGGTTTTAACGTTAGGGGTTTTAACGTTAGGGGTTTTAACGTTAGGGGTTTTAAGGGTTAGGGTTAGGATAAGGGATGAAAGCCAGAAAATGACTTGGATCACTCAAAATATCTCAAAAAGTAAATGAGCTAGGGGGCTGATACTTGGCACAGACACGCCCCCTGAGGGGACCTACAACCTATCAAAGTTTGGTGGGCGTGGCTTGTTTCCTTATGGTAGCTGCCATAGACTCCCATTCATTTGAAAAAGTGGATCACTCAAAATAACTCGAAAACTAAAGGAGGTCACGAGGTCAAACCATGGTCCATAGGGACCCCTCGGGGGGCCCCACCTCCCCACCGAGTTTGGTGGTCCTAGCCCCTCCCCTTCCTATAGCTGCCATAGACTCCCATTCATTTTTGGTGATGTCATATCTCTGGCTAGGAGTGACGTAGCGAGCTGGGAGTGGTACGTACGTGCTCAGGGCGTCCCCCCGAGTCCGTGGATATGCGGATCATGGGGGATCATTGAACTTTAATTTTTCGAAAAACGCACTAAGTGTCGTACCTGGGCCTTACTGTGGGAACCTCACTAGAGCGCGTTTTGGCGCCCCCTGAGGCCACTGGAGGTACTCCTGGAGGTGATTTTTTGGAACTTCATCAGGACACTAAGTCCCCATACTTTGTCCGATCGGAACGGGAGTGGTACCGTCGTGCTCAGCAGCGCCCCCTGAGTCCGTGGATATACATATCATGTGTGTCCAAGACACTTTGTGCAAAACCTTGTCCGATCGTGACGGGAGTGGTACCTACGTGCTCAGGAGCGCCCCCTGAGTCCGTAGATATATAGATTATAGATGTTCATCGCATAGATATTCATACTCTAGATTTTCGCGCGTTTTTTGGCGATAACTCGAGAACGGTACATCGTAGAGCGACGAGACCACGATATTCGTGATCAGGACGCTCTCCCGCGTCTTTTGATGTATAATTTGCGCGGGTTGATTTCGCACAGTACTTAGCGCGCATTTTTCGCGCGTTTTTTGGCGATAACTCGAGAACGGTACGTCGTAGAGCGACGAGACCACGATATTCGTGATCAGGACGCTCTCCCGCGTCTTTTGATGTATAATTTGCGCGGGTTGATTTCGCACAGTACTTAGCGCGCATTTTTCGCGCGTTTTTTGGCGATAACTCGAGAACGGTACATCGTAGAGCGACGAGACCACGATATTCGTGATCAGGACGCTCTCCCGCGTCTTTTGATGTATAATTTGCGCGGGTTGATTTCGCACAGTACTTAGCGCGCATTTTTCGCGCGTTTTTTGGCGATAACTCGAGAACGGTACGTCGTAGAGCGACGAGACCACGATATTCGTGATCAGGACGCTCTCCCGCGTCTTTTGATGTATAATTTGCGCGGGTTGATTTCGCACAGTACTTAGCGCGCATTTTTCGCGCGTTTTTTGGCGATAACTCGAGAACGGTACATCGTAGAGCTACGAGACCACGATATTCGTGATCAGCGTGCTCTCCCGCGTCTTTTGATGTATAATTTGCGCGGGTTGATTTCGCACAGTACTTAGCGCGCATTTTTCGCGCGTTTTTTCGCGATAACTCGAGAACGGTACATCGTAGAGCTACGAGACCACGATATTCGTGATCAGCGTGCTCTCCCGCGTCTTTTGATGTATAATTTGCGCGGGTTGATTTCGCACAGTACTTAGCGCGCATTTTTCGCGCGTTTTTTCGCGATAACTCGAGAACGGTACGTCGTAGAGCGACGAGACCACGATATTCGTGATCAGCGTGCTCTCCCGCGTCTTTTGATGTATAATTTGCGCGGGTTGATTTCGCACAGTACTTAGCGCGCATTTTTCGCGCGTTTTTTGGCGATAACTCGAGAACGGTACGTCGTAGAGCTACGAGACCCACATATTCGTCATCAGGACGCTCTCCCGCGTCTTTTGATGTATAATTTGCGCGGGTTGATTTCGCACAGTACTTAGCGCGCATTTTTCGCGCGTTTTTTGGCGATAACTCGAGAACGGTACGTCGTAGAGCGACGAGACCACGATATTCGTGATCAGGACGCTCTCCCGCGTCTTTTGATGTATAATTTGCGTGGGTTGATTTCGCACAGTACTTAGCGCGCATTTTTCGCGCGTTTTTTGGCGATAACTCGAGAACGGTACGTCGTAGAGCTACGAGACCCACATATTCGTCATCAGGACGCTCTCCCGCGTCTTTTGATGTATAATTTGCGCGGGTTGATTTCGCACAATACTTAGCGCGCATTTTTCGCGCGTTTTTTGGCGATAACTCGAGAACGGTACGTTTTTCTGCGTCGGACGCGACAGATTCTTGATCAGGGCGTCCTCCCGCGTCCGTTGATGTATAATATGCGAGGTTTTAAGTATTTTTAGTTTTTCCCGCCATTTTCCAGGCTTTATTTTGTGCGTTTTTCGACGATAACTTGCGAACCGTACGGTTTTCTGCGTCGGACCCTACGGATTCTTGATCAGGGCATCCTCCCGCGTCCGTTGATGTATAATATGTGAGGTTTTAAGTTTTTATAGATTTTCCCGCCATTTTCCCTGCTTTATTTTGTGCGTTTTTCGACGATAACTCGCGAACCGTACGTTTTTCTGCGTCGGACGCGACAGATTCGTGATCAGGGCGCTCTCCCGCGTCTTTTGATGTATAATTTGCGCGGGTTCATTTCACACAATACTTAACGTGCGTTTTTCACGCGTTTTTTCGCGATAACTCCCGAACGGTACGTTTTTCTGCGTCGGACGCGACAGATTCGTGATCAGGGCGCTCTCCCGCGTCTTTTGATGTATAATTTGCGCGGGTTCATTTCACACAATACTTAACGTGCGTTTTTCACGCGTTTTTTCGCGATAACTCCCGAACGGTACGTTTTTCTGCGTCGGACGCGACAGATTCGTGATCAGGGCGCTCTCCCGCGTCTTTTGATGTATAATTTGCGCGGGTTCATTTCACACAATACTTAACGTGCGTTTTTCACGCGTTTTTTCGCGATAACTCCCGAACGGTACGTTTTTCTGCGTCGGACGCGACAGATTCGTGATCAGGGCGCTCTCCCGCGTTCGTAGATGTATAGTTTATCGTGATTCATTGTATAGATATATGTTTTCTGAAATTATCGCAATAATTTTTTCGCAATTTATTATTCAGTAGCAATTCTTTAATTTTCTTACTCAGGGCATCCTCCCTAATCAAAAAATGTATATATCATTAATTGTCACCACGTACCTGCATGGCATTAATAAATACTTACCTTAACCTAATAAATACTTAATTTAACCTAATAAATACTTACCTTAACCTAATAAATACTTACCTTCACCTTCTAAATACTTACCTTCACCTAATACTTACCTTTACTTAACATGGGGTAATAAATCAAACCTGCAAATAGAAAAAGAGAGTTACATATTACAAATGACATTACATTTAGAAAATCCGCAATTACACATTAAATAGTAAATTGTCACTTATCTCCTTGTCATTTGTCATTTGGCTCTTTACCAGTGAACATCTAACTTTCAGCATCCTGCAAACACATAGAAACGTATAAGATAACATTGCACACCACATTTTACATTCAATCGCACCACAGCACATCTAATAAAATTAACCTAACACTTTAATAAGGAACTTTACACATTATAAATAACATTTACACATTTAAAATATTACAAACACTTACCTTCACATCATTTCACATTCAGCACTTCAGCAGGCAACATCACCATAGACAACAGCACAGCACACAACAAATTCAACACTTACCTTCATTCACCTCTCTGCACAACTGAAAGTCATTATGTCTGATTATGTCAGTGACATCTTTGAGGTTGGGACACTGAATACAGAAACTCTCAGTTGTTCAGTGTCCCAGTTTAGTTCTTTGCCTGCATTCCTTGAGGCTGACATTTCCATGCTATTCCATTCCACCTATGTCAGTGAGCCGGAGCGTGCCCTCAAATTCCGTTTTGACATAGATGGCCTGGTAGTGGAATTGGAGCGTGCTACCGCCCTGCTGTCACCAATCCACTACCTCCTGCTTCCAAATCTTCAGCCACCCATGCTTCAGGACTCTTATGTGTTCATAAAGAAGCACGTGGACCTGAGCCTTTGTTCTTCAGCTGGTCTTGCAGCTCTGAAGAATAGCTGTGGTTACACGATCGGTTATGTTGATGGTGGATACCATTTTTCCATCGTGTACACCCCAAAGTCCCTTAAGGATCCTGACTCCAGGTTGTCAAAAAAGAACCTCTTTCGCATCTACGCATGCGAAATGTTCTCTGCCACTGTAAAGGAGTTTCAGATGTTACTTAAGTCACTTCCGAGAAAGGATAAGTCAAGGCCAACTGTCATGAAGCAGGTTTCTTCTGAAACCAGCCGCTACCACGTCTTGAGGCAGGACCTCTTTTTTGTCCTTGACTTGCTGGACAAAGCCATTGCAAATACAGGTGACAGCCAACTTCTTTCTGCTCACCTCTATATAACCCAGTTTGGGCAAAAGAGCAGGGAAACACTGGATTTGACCGATGTAGTCGATCCGTCTGCCGTCGTCTCCCTCTCTGTACACACTGCTGTCCAAATATCAGCCAGGGAACCGGGCGTCCACCTTATGTTTTCTCGACATGGTCTCATGGAATTGGTTGGCCCTCATGGGTCCTTGTACTCAGTCCTCGGGATCCATGAGGCCGCCAATTTCCAGAGTGACCTTGACCGGCGAAAACTTGATCTGGAACAGACTTTGATGGACGCCCTGGGGGACTTAGGTGAGCTTACCTTTGTTCAAATGTACGTGGACAGCCCCCATGTCCATGTACGGATGCCATTCAGGCATCCTGTCACTGGAGCACTGGTAACTTGCCGTATGTCCCACCCACAATTTCAGCGGGCCTTGCTCTCTCGAGCCTCCAGTTACATTAGTCATATGGAGGACCTGACGGGCAAGATGGACATAAAGCTTGCACTAAGGTTAGAGCAGGTCCGGAGATTTGACGGTGGGATTCCCGGGGAGCTAAACCCGAAGACATTCTTCTGTTCCTCAGCCCTTAGAATGCTCTTTGTTGACTACGCCCTTGTTGTCCCATTTCGTGACGGGGTCAGTGACAATGGCTTAATGGATACTCTTCGGAGTGTACTTGAGTTCTTTGTGAAAGAGTTGGGAGGACTTTTCTCCAGGTCAGAGGGGGTGGCCAGGTACGACGAATGCTGGAAGTCCTACCAGTTAGAACTTGCCCTAGAGGAGATGTTTTATGGGCATCCTCTGGCACAGACGGACTTCCAGCTGAGTGTCAGCCTCGGCACCAGCACTGGCAAACCGAAGAGCCTCACCCACAGGAGGGGATTTATTGGGTTGGCTCCACACTCTTCAGCCAGTGCTGGTGAGGTGCCACCCCCTCTCCACCACTGGACAAGGAATGAGCTCCAGACTCTCCGTTTGGAGCGCATCTTCCCTGTCTGTCAAGTCCTTGACGCAGTCCCTTCCCTTCTTGGTTCTGCCCTCGTCCACTTGCTCCTTTGCGATGTGTACCGTCGAAATACAGACATCCCGTACAATCTTCTGAAGGCACAGCAAGCACCAGGGAGACTCTCCGGGAGCACTAATTTGGAGACATTCGCAGAGGAGCTTTCAACCAAAAACAGTTTCCCTGCACCACTTACCTTTGGTCGTGCCCGGGAAATTGTCGTCCAGGCTGGCAAGGACCCACAGAAAGCACTTCTGGCAGGATTCCGTGCCCATGGGTTAAGGTTTTTCCCGGCTATTAAGTTCCGTGACTTCCGTGGTGGACACAGGTTGTTCTGGAATTGCCGGGACTACACCGTCCTGGAAGGAGAAGGGTTCAATGTTGAGCTTGGCAGGGTCGCTACTGCAACCCTACAGGTCTGTACGGAGGTGGAGAGGCGGGGTCTCAGCTATAGCCGCAACCTCGAAAAATACCGCGACCATGGAATGCCGTGGTTGCCTAAGGTCTTGGAACGGGTTCCAGAAAAAGTGGAGTCCACCCTCCGTCTGAAGGTCTATACCTTCGCGTCCTGTGTTGGCATGATCATGAATGGAGATTTTGTAGACTATAAACAGCTACAGAGGGTAGGGTTAGGGTTAGGGGTTAGGGTTAGGGTTAGGGTTAGGGTTAGGGTTAGGGTTAGGGTTAGGGTTAGGGTTAGGGTTAGGGTTAGGGTTAGGGTTAGGGGTTAGGGTTAGGGTTAGGGTTAGGGTTAGGGTTAGGGTTAGGGTTAGGGTTAGGGTTAGGGTTAGAGGAATGGATCCCCGATGGCCTAACCTGTCATTGAATATGCTGCGCCATGGCGGTTTCTGCTGCCTAGAGTCTATGACGATCCCCCTGGCCACGGTGCAGCACATGAATGGGGATTTGGGGATCAGTTTTAGCCATTCGGGCGGACCCGCAGTGTCCTCGCAGACACACTCGGGGGAGCTCTTGTATTGGTTTTGGAAGGGTCCTTGTGTTCCACTGTGGAGAGGGTTTCTCTGAGTTCGGGGGTGATGCCGTTTGGGCTCATTCCTGACACGTGGAGTCAGGCGAATGGGGAAAGCGTTTCCAAATGCGGGATGGAGGTCTGGGGGGGTCGGAAGCGATGCGGGGGGGTCACCTTTGCCCTGAGGAAGCACTTTAGCCACATGGGGACATTTGGTTATTTGAAGAAATACGTGTTTGGGGTCGATCCGTGACCCCGTGGGTGTGTGGTTTCAGCCATAAGTCGACATGGTGTGGTGCTGCCCTATGTCTGCGAGGGACGGGGGCAGGGTACAACAGCGCTTTCAGTCCGGCTCTCATTTTCACAGGAATTGTGTACGAGTTCCTCTAGCTGAAGTTTTGTTTTTAACTCTGCCTTGACTTGTTTCCGTCGGCCCTTTGACCGGGCAACGGGATGGAGGTGTGGGTGACATTTGGTTATTTGAAGAAGCACGGGTTGGGGGGTCGATCCGTGACCTTGTGGGTTGATGGTTGCAGCCATAAGTCGACATGGGTCGGTGCTGCCCTATGTCTGGGAGTGTTTTGGGCATTGAAAAAATCTTTTGGAGCTCGGGTCCGGGGCGGGTGGCCTTTGGGCCGGTGGGGGAGGTTCCCGGGAATAAAAGGGGAGCGGTTTTGCCATCCGGAAGCCTTTTGTTGAGGAGCTATAGGCCCGCCACGAGGGAGCCGAAGGGTGTGCTGCCGGATGTCGTGGGCCTGCAGGCCCGAAAGGTCAAGCTCCAGAGGTCACGGGTGGCTAGGAGGGGCCCAGGCGGGCGTCCCGCCGCCCGGCCGCCCTCCGGGCGGTCGGGCGACGGTTCCCCTGAGGTAGGGACCCAGCGGGAGGCGTTACTCTGAAGACAGAGCGCGGCGAGAACTACAGGGAACCCCAAGGGATGGTAGGGTCGGGTTCGGGGTCCCCGGAGGTCCCAGAGACGCGGGGTTCGGAGCGTAGGTCGGGCGGGTTCCCGGTTACAAAAGCCCGGGGTCCGTCGGCGCCTGGAGCGGCCCGGTTCTGTAGAACCGGTTCGCCATAAGTCGACATGGGTCGGTGCTGCCCTATGTCTGGGAGTGTTTTGGGCCCCTCAAAACTCTTTTGGAGCTCGGGTCCGGGGCGGGTGGCCTTTGGGCCGGTGGGGGAGGTTCCCGGGAATAAAAGGGGAGCTGTTTTGCCATCCGGAAGCCTTTTGTTGAGGAGCTATAGGCCCGCCACGAGGGAGCCGAAGGGTGTGCTGCCGGATGTCGTGGGCCTGCAGGCCCGAAAGGTCAAGCTCCAGAGGTCACGGGATGCTAGGAGGGTCCCAGGCGGGCGTCCCGCCGCCCGGCCGCCCTCCGGGCGGTCGGGCGACGGTTCCCCTGAGGTAGGGACCCAGCGGGAGGCGTTACTCTGAAGACAGAGCGCGGCGAGAACTACAGGGAACCCCAAGGGATGGTAGGGTCGGGTTCGGGGTCCCCGGAGGTCCCAGAGACGCGGGGTTCGGAGCATAGGTCGGGCGGGTTCCCGGTTACAAAAGCCCGGGGTCCGTCGGCGCCTGGAGCGGCCCGGTTCTGTAGAACCGGTTCGCCATAAGTCGACATGGGTCGGTGCTGCCCTATGTCTGCAAGTGTTTTGGGCCCTGAAAAAATCTCTTGGAGCTCAGGTCCGGGGCGGGTGGCGTATGGGCCGGTGGGGGAGTGTCCCGGGAATAAAAGGGGAGCGCTTTTGCCATCCGGAAGCCTTTGGTTGAAGAGCTATGGGCCCGCCACGAGGGACCCTACGGTGGTGCTGCCGGATGTCTTCGAGTCATACGGAAGCACGAGGTCATGCTGCCAAATGGCCTCCACCTGTCGAGCCGCGGTGCGGTCTGCCTTGGGTGTGAGGGCCTTTTGACATACGGAATCATAGGGTGATGATCCCAAATGGCTGCCTTCCCAGAGGCACGAGCCATAAGGAGACGTCCAGGGGTCCCGCAGAACGTCTGAGCCTCTGCCCGGGTTCGGTGCTCCGATCCCGGGTAGAGGGGTCCAGTCATTTGCTGGAACGGTTCAGCCATTCGGCGGAAGGGGGAGTTGTGCTTGGTGGTGACTACTTTGTGCTTGTTGTGCTTTTTGGTTTCCCGGCGAAGCGGTTCGCCATAAGTCGGCATGGGGTGGTGCTGCCCTATGTCTGGGAGTGTTTTGGGCCCCTCCAAACTCTTTTGGAGCTCGGGTCGGGGGCGGGTGGCCTTTGGGCCGGCGGGGGAGTGTCCCTGGAATAAAAGGGGAGCGCTTTTGCCATCCGGAAGCCTTCGGTCGAGGAGCTATAGGCCCGCCACGAGGGAGCCGAAGGTGGTGCTGCCGGATGTCGTGGGCCTGCAGGCCCCCCAAGGGATGGTAGGGTCGGGTTCGGGGTCCCCGGAGGTCCCAGAGACGCGGGGTTCGGAGCGTAGGTCGGGCGGGTTCCCGGTTACGAAAGCCCGGGGTCCGGAGGCGCCTGGAGCGGCCCGGTTCTGTAGAATCGGGTCGCCATAAGTCGGCATGGGGTGGTGCTGCCCTATGTCTGCTAGTGTGTCGGGCCCTGAAAAAATCTCTTGGAGCTCGGGTCCGGGGCGGGTGGCGTATGGGCCGGTGGGGGAGTGTCCCGGGAATAAAAGGGGAGCGCTTTTGCCATCCGGAAGCCTTTGGTTGAGGAGCTATAGGGCCGCCACGAGGGAGGCGAAGGTGGTGCTGCCGGATGTCGTGGGCCTGCAGGCCCGAAAGGTCAAGCTCCAGAGGTCACGGGTGGCTAGGAGGGTCCCAGTCGGGCGTCCCGCCGCCCGGCCGCCCTCCGGGCGGTCGGGCGACGGTTCCCCTTTGGCGGGGACCCAGCGGGAGGCGTTACTCTGAAGACAGAGCGTGGCGAGAACTTTCGGGAACCCCAAATGAGGGTGGGGTTGGGTTCTCGGTCCCCCGAGATCGCAGAGACGCGGGGTTCGGGGCGGAGGTCGGGCGGGGTCCGGGTAACGAAAGCCCAGGGTCGGGCAGCACCTCGAGCGGCCCGGTTCTGTAGAATCGGGTCGCCATAAGTCGACATGGGGCGGTGCTGCCCTATGTCTGCAAGTGTGTCGGGCCCTGAAAAAATCTGTCGGAGCTTAGGTCGGGGGCGGGTGGCGTTCGGGCAGGTGGGGGAGGGTCCCCGGAAGCAAGGGGGATCGCTGTTGCCATCAGGAACCCTTCGGTCGAGGAGCTATAGGCCTGCCACGAGGGACCCTACGGTGGTGCTGCCGGATGTCTTCGAGTCATACGGAAGCACGAGGTCATGCTGCCAAATGGCCTCGACCTGTCGAGCCGCGGTGCGCGGTCTGCCTTGGGTGTGAGGGCCTTTTGACATACGGAATCATAGGGTGATGATCCCAAATGGCCGCCTTCCCAGAGGCACGAGCCATAAGGAGACGTCCAGGGGTCCCACCGAAAGGCTGAGCCTCTGCCCGGGTTCGGTGCACCGAACCCGTGTAGGGGTCCAGCCATTCGCCGGAACGGTTCAGCCATTCGGTGGAAGGGGGGAGTTGTGCTTGGTGGTGACTACTTTGTGCTTGTGCTTTGTGGTTCCGGCGAAGCGGTTTGCCATAAGTCGGCATGGGGTGGTGCTGCCCTATGTCTGCGAGTGTGTCGGGCCCCTCCAAACTCTTTTGGAGCTCGGGTCGGGGGCGGGTGGCCTTTGGGCCGGTGGGGGAGTGTCCCTGGAATAAAAGGGGAGCGCTTTTGCCATCCGGAAGCCTTTTGTTAAGGAGCTATAGGCCCGCCACGAGGGAGCCGAAGGTGGTGCTGCCGGATGTCGTGGGCCTGCAGGCCCCCAAGGGATGGTAGGGTCGGGTTCGGGGTCCCCGGAGGTCCCAGAGACGCGGGGTTCGGGGCGGAGGTCGGGCGGGTTCCCGGTTACGAAAGCCCGGGGTCCGGCGGCGCCCGGAGCGGCCCGGTTCTGTAGAATCGGGTCGCCATAAGTCGGCATGGGGTGGTGCTGCCCTATGTCTGCGAGTGTGTCGGGCCCCTCCAAACTCTTTTGGAGCTCGGGTCGGGGGCGGGTGGCCTTTGGGCCGGTGGGGGAGTGTCCCGGGAATAAAAGGGGAGCGCTTTTGCCATCCGGAAGCCTTTTGTTGAGGAGCTATGGGCCCGCCACGAGGGAGCCGAAGGGGGTGCTGCCGGATGTCTTCGAGTCATACGGAAGCACGAGGTCATGCTGCCAAATGGCCTCGACCTGTCGAGCCGCGGTGCGCGGTCTGCCTTGGGTGTGAGGGCCTTTTGACATACGGAATCATAGGGTGATGATCCCAAATGGCCGCCTTCCCAGAGGCACGAGCCATAAGGAGACGTCCAGGGGTCCCACCGAAAGGCTGAGCCTCTGCCCGGGTTCGGTGCACCGAACCCGTGTAGGGGTCCAGCCATTCGCCGGAACGGTTCAGCCATTCGGTGGAAGGGGGGAGTTGTGCTTGGTGGTGACTACTTTGTGCTTGTGCTTTGTGGTTCCGGCGAAGCGGTTTGCCATAAGTCGGCATGGGGTGGTGCTGCCCTATGTCTGCGAGTGTGTCGGGCCCCTCCAAACTCTTTTGGAGCTCGGGTCGGGGGCGGGTGGCCTTTGGGCCGGTGGGGGAGTGTCCCGGGAATAAAAGGGGAGCGCTTTTGCCATCCGGAAGCCTTCGGTCGGGGAGCTATAGGCCCGCCACGAGGGATCCGAAGGGGGTGCTGCGGGATGTCTTCGAGTCATACGGAAGCACGAGGTCATGCTGCCAAATGGCCTCGACCTGTCGAGCCGCGGTGCGGTCTGTCTTGGGTGTGAGGGCCATTTGACATACGGAATCATAGGGTGATGATCCCAAATGGCCGCCTTCCCAGAGGCACGAGCCATAAGGAGACGTCCAGGTGTTCCACCGAATGTCTGAGCCTCTGCCCGCGTCCGGGGACGGCTTCCAGCCATTTGCTGGAAGGTTTCAGCCATTCGGCGGAACAGGACTTGTGCCATTTGAAAGTCCCCGGCCATAAGGAGACGCACATGGTTCCCACCGGAATGTCTGAGCCCTGCCATAAGTCGACATGGGTCGGTGCTGCCCTATGTCTGCGAGTGTGTCGGGCCCCTCCAAACTCTTTTGGAGCTCAGGTCGGGGGCGGGTGGCGTTCGGGCCGGTGGGGCAGGGTCCCGGGAATAAAAGGGGAGCGCTTTTGCCATCCGGAAGCCTTCGGTCGGGGAGCTATAGGCCCGCCACGAGGGATCCGAAGGGGGTGCTGCGGGATGTCTTCGAGTCATACGGAAGCACGAGGTCATGCTGCCAAATGGCCTCGACCTGTCGAGCCGCGGTGCGGTCTGTCTTGGGTGTGAGGGCCATTTGACATACGGAATCATAGGGTGATGATCCCAAATGGCCGCCTTCCCAGAGGCACGAGCCATAAGGAGACGTCCAGGTGTTCCACCGAATGTCTGAGCCTCTGCCCGCGTCCGGGGACGGCTTCCAGCCATTTGCTGGAAGGTTTCAGCCATTCGGCGGAACAGGACTTGTGCCATTTGAAAGTCCCCGGCCATAAGGAGACGCACATGGTTCCCACCGGAATGTCTGAGCCCTGCCATAAGTCGACATGGGTCGGTGCTGCCCTATGTCTGCGAGTGTGTCGGGCCCCTCCAAACTCTTTTGGAGCTCAGGTCGGGGGCGGGTGGCGTTCGGGCCGGTGGGGCAGGGTCCCGGGAATAAAAGGGGAGCGCTTTTGCCATCCGGAAGCCTTCGGTCGGGGAGCTATAGGCCCGCCACGAGGGATCCGAAGGGGGTGCTGCGGGATGTCTTCGAGTCATACGGAAGCACGAGGTCATGCTGCCAAATGGCCTCGACCTGTCGAGCCGCGGTGCGGTCTGTCTTGGGTGTGAGGGCCATTTGACATACGGAATCATAGGGTGATGATCCCAAATGGCCGCCTTCCCAGAGGCACGAGCCATAAGGAGACGTCCAGGTGTTCCACCGAATGTCTGAGCCTCTGCCCGCGTCCGGGGACGGCTTCCAGCCATTTGCTGGAAGGTTTCAGCCATTCGGCGGAACAGGACTTGTGCCATTTGAAAGTCCCCGGCCATAAGGAGACGCACATGGTTCCCACCGGAATGTCTGAGCCCTGCCATAAGTCGACATGGGTCGGTGCTGCCCTATGTCTGCGAGTGTGTCGGGCCCCTCCAAACTCTTTTGGAGCTCAGGTCGGGGGCGGGTGGCGTTCGGGCCGGTGGGGCAGGGTCCCGGGAATAAAAGGGGAGCGCTTTTGCCATCCGGAAGCCTTCGGTCGGGGAGCTATAGGCCCGCCACGAGGGACCCTACGGTGGTGCTGCCGGATGTCGCGGGTCTGCAGGCCCAAAAGGTCAAGCTCCAGAGGTCACGGGTGGCTAGGAGGGGCCCAGGCGGGTTGTCCCCGTCGCCCGGCCGCCCTCCGGGTATATACACTGCAACGCAATCTCCGACGACCAGTCGCCGGCAGTTGCTTGCTGGCCCGATCAGTCTTGCGACATGTACGCCGACGCCATCTCTGACGACCAGTCTCCGGCGGACTGCTCCGACGCTAGTTGTCCTTTCGTCGTACCCGTGGATCCCTGTAGTTTGGCGGTTTTCGTCGGCCGCCGCGATCCCTCGAACCGCGGCTCTATTGACCCCAATCGGGGGTCGATGCAGAAGGTGAAGATGAACTACCCGCGGGTGTTGCTTTTTGTGGCCCGCCCCGACAAAAGCAAGCACGGGGTGGTGCTTCCATTCTGCGGGACGGGGACTCGAGATAGGGTTATTGGGGTTCAGGTGGCTCGGCTAGTCTTGCGGTCGTGTCGCCCGAAGCGGAGCAGAGCAGAGCAGAGCAGAGCACTGTGAGCTTTCCCTCGACCCCCTACAGGAGGGAAGATGTACCAACGGTGCCCTGTTTCTGGTACCCAACACAAACGGCAGTGGATCCGGAGCAGCATTTTCTGCCATAAGTCGGCATGGGGTGGTGCTGCCTAATGGCTGCCGCCTTCCCAGAGCCATACGGAGACGTCCAGGTGTTCCACCGAATGTCCGAGCCCCTGCCCGGGTTCCGTCGCCCCGATCCCGGGTAAAGAAGCTCCATAACTCCCCCCCCCGGTGTTCCAGGACGGGGGCCGGCCCGGCGGAGGTGCGGGGACCGTCCCCCGGTTCCGGAGAACCGTGCAGGGGTATTTTTGACAAGTTGTAGCGGGGCTGAGAGTGTCCGAATCCCGGGAAGGGTCCAGCCATTTGCCGGAAGGGTTCAGCCATTCGGCGGAACGGGACTTGTGCCATTTGAAAGTGCCCGGCCATAAGGAGACGTCCAGGTGTTCCACCGAATGTCCGAGCCCCTGCCCGGGTTCCGTCGCCCCGATCCCGGGTAAAGAAGCTCCATAACTCCCCCCCCCGGTGTTCCAGGACGGGGGCCGGCCCGGCGGAGGTGCGGGGACCGTCCCCCGGTTCCGGAGAACCGTGCAGGGGTATTTTTGACAAGTTGTAGCGGGGCTGAGAGTGTCCGAATCCCGGGAAGGGTCCAGCCATTTGCCGGAAGGGTTCAGCCATTCGGCGGAACGGGACTTGTGCCATTTGAAAGTGCCCGGCCATACGGAGACGTCCAGGTGTTCCACCGAATGTCCGAGCCCCTGCCCGGGTTCCGGTGCTCCAATCCCGTGTAGGGATCCAGCCATTTGCTGGAAGGGTCCAGCCGTTTGGTGGAACGGGGACTTGACCTAGGGTTATCAGGGGTGGGGTTAGGCTTGAGCTCCCTGGAGGTCCCAGAGCCACGGGGTTTTTTGTCCAGGGTAAGGCGGGGTCCCGGTAACGGAACCCCGGGTACGGAACCTCCTTGAGCGGTCCCGGTTCCGT